>NC_083338.1:48293171-48612171 GCF_019175385.1 Lycium barbarum | reverse complement strand
TCCATAAACTCTTTACCCCGATGTCATATCGATGAGCGGTTTGTAGCGTTAGAAACTAGACTTCATGAACATCAATTTAGGCTTTTATTTCACTTCAAAGCTCATCATATGCTAAGAGATATTCTTTCCCCAAGTTAGCTCTTTGTCATTCAAAGTAGCACTCATCTTCTTCCCAATCAATACTAACTCAACTTCTTCACCTTATTTCCTTATAAGACCTCCCGGTATTCCTTATGTGCATCCTTTATTTTTAGAATATTCTCAATAATACACCTCTCCTTATATTCCCAAGTTTTTTTACTTAGCCACTGCTCAATATACTCACGTTAGAATTTTGTAAGTGCTCCTCTAATAGTACATGGTGTAGCATAGGAACTCAAGGAACAATATGGTTTGAAACCCAATCATATGAATGACAAAGAGTAGACCACCCTAGACTTCTAGTGTAGAGTCATTATGGAGCAACGTTCACTTAGGCTTCGTTTTGCCATAGGTCATGCCAAAATGGAAGAGAGGATAGCCTTAACATACCTGGTCTTAGCTCAACGGCTCAAGAACTCAACTGTATCTGCTCCATGATCTATATGATAACAATAATGATACTATCACTAATTATACAAACGATTCTCTTAATCGTATAACAAAAATTTAACTTATCCTAGAACGAAATGGGCAGCATCTCCTCCATTCTTCTCATTTCCTCAAACTCCATATATCAACAACAACAACCAGAACAATCCAGCAAGTAGATATATCAATAAAAAGATACCATGTAGCTGCAACAAGTCATAAACATTTCACAACGAGCGATATGCCCAGATACGATTATCAAACACACTTCTCCGATTTTTTCTTTCCTTCAAAATACATATCAATAACAACAACAAGAACAATATACTTAAGTTACTCCAACAATTTCTAGCCACAACACAACCTAAAATATACCTCAAATAAGCCCACACAACAACAACAATAACTTATCGGATTTCCCGCAATTAATTTCGTAGTTCCCATCTCACAATTTAGCTATGACGGGGATGAATTTAAATATACCCAGGAGAGAATAGTTCTTACCTTATATGCCAAGAAATGATCTTCTTCCACCTTACTTCCCTTCAAAGAAAGCCCGAATTCAACAACGCAATAAAACGAAACAAAAAGATCGAAGTAGAGAGCAAGACCCGCTGTGTTACTTGTATCTGGATCTCACTGAATAACATGGTGACCCATATATAACTTACAACTGAACTATACTGACTTTTGAAAGGACGACATCAGGAACTCTGTATCAAGAACTCGCAACCATCTGTGTATATAAATACTGAAAAGAACTGTGCAAGCCGACTAGGCCACTACATATACTGTACACAAAATAATAAGAGCCGACAAGGCTGCATCACATGCTAACTACATACAACTGTCTTCTCTAATGGAATACAAAGCTGTAGAAAGGATGAGACAGGGCCCCGTCATACCCATATATGCATGACAAAAATAGCATACCAAATAAACTGTAGCTCTAGACCAAGTAGAGCGCACTGACTACCGCTGAGTGGTAGTCCTACTGAGCTGG
Source organism: Lycium barbarum (assembly GCF_019175385.1). Taxonomy (NCBI): domain Eukaryota; kingdom Viridiplantae; phylum Streptophyta; class Magnoliopsida; order Solanales; family Solanaceae; genus Lycium; species Lycium barbarum. The sequence goes on along the minus strand of NC_083338.1, from coordinate 48,610,598 downwards.
ACCGCCTGTCTGTCTACCTGAACCTGCGGGCATAAACGCAGCCCCCCGAGCAATAGGGGAGTTAGTACGGATAATGTACCGAGTATGTAAGCCGTAAGAACAACAAGTACATAAGAATCATGAAAGGCATCTGAAACATGAAAGCTAATCTCAATGTCTGAAAGTGCCTCTGCGGCGTATGATATGCATGCTCTCTTTAAAACTCATGTACATATATATACTGTTAGTGTTGAGGAACGTACAACCCGATCCATAAATGTTAGTACTGAGGAACGTACAGCCCGATCCATATCTCATGTCATCTCGCGTTTGGGGTAATCTCATAATCTGCCCACTGCAGTGGTGTGCACATCTATGTGCCTGCCCGGCCGACTATAGCGTGGCGCGGTGTGAGAAAATAGCTATACATATATATATAAATACATGAAGGACTCATGAAAGGATACTCTGGAAGTTTTAGATATAAAACACATGAAGTCAACGATACAATAAATCTTATACCATCTAGGAGTAGAGTCTTTGGAACTCGCTTGCTTCCTTCTTTCGTTCATATAATAAGGATCATGCCAAAAGAATAGAAGGGACAGCCTGAACATATCTTGGAGCGTATCTAATCGTCCAACGTCTAATTCTCGAACTCGTAAGTCTACAGTCAAGATAACATAGGCCACAATTAGACCAGTTACAACACTTACTATCCAATTTAAGTACGAAAGGAGCTTAACAAATTTCGGACAGCATTTCCTTTGTAAACTTAACAATCCCTCAATTTCCAATTCAACCCAAACATCAACAATCAACAACAACATCATATGGCAACATAAACAAGTAAGAATCTCTCCAAAAATCTAATCAAAATCAGCCCACAAGGAAACCATATCAACAAACTAGGTTATGCCTCCACAACACCATCTCCTTCATCTTAAATCACTAAAACTCTTGATAATTAACTCAAAACAAGGGTAAGAATCATACACATACCTTGAACGGACTAGAACTCCAAAAATCAAACTTCAACTCCAACCCTCAAGCTCAACAACTTCAATGGATCCCTAGGAATAACTTTCCCTTCACTAGCTCGGGTTCACGGGGCTTGGATCTTGCTAAAATTTCTCTAATTTAATGGAAAATGTTAAGAGGAAATATGTTAGGGTTTTCTATGGTTGGGGAAGTGAAAAATGAGGAAATAAAACATGAGGGCTACATATATATGTATATATATATATATATATATAAAGGTTCCTGCGATGCAGGTTGACGAGAGGGTCGACGGCTCGTCGACGTGCCGACGGCTATCGACTTGCTCCGTCGTTCTGCCGCATGAAAGTTCAGAGGCTGTGGCATGTCGACGGTGGGGAAGGCTGCCTCGTCGATATGTCGATGGCCTGTCCCTTTGCTCGTCAAAATGGACTGGTTTCTGTTGATTCCCTAAGTCGCTCCGACTCGCGTCGATTCGATTCGTTTCACTTCTAATACTATTGTATTGGAAGGAACATATACTTATACTTCAGTATACGCGAGGTAAGGCACTTAATTTCTCAAGAACCAGGGTACGGATCTCCGTACTAAGGGTATAAATCACTAGGAAACCATGGACTCTCTTACGACAAAAATAAGAGACGTAACAACTAATTTCATTTAACTCACACACTTTCCAATGCATGAAAACATGGGATGTAACAGACATGAAAGCGAACGGTATTCATAAAAAGACTTGATTCTCACTAGTTGTAGAAGTGGACATTCTTTGCCCTCTATGGATAATGATATTGAATATGTTATTTCTCTTGAACTCTCCATGAATCATTGTTGTTGGTATTTTTGGATTCTTATAAACATTGTACGATTGACGAAGTATCCCACATAATGTATTCGGAGGTATACCGACCTTACGTCACTCCGATGACTTTGCGGTATCTTTCATAATTTCGATAAGTTTAAGCAGTCTTTCTATGACTCATATACCTGCATGTATACATATATAATATTATGATGAGTCTTTGTGTTGCTCTAATATTATAACGAGTCTATGTGTGGCTCTAATGATACTTACTTATGAGTCCATATGTGGGTCCAATGATACTTATGAGTCCGCGTGTGGCTCCAATGATATATGAGTCAGTGCGTGGCTCCACCGGTGATATACTATATGTAATAAGGGAGAATAAATTTTTTTTGTCATCCTCACATTCAAATTGAGCCTATGAAGGTTCTACACGTGGTGTTGTCTTTTTTCCTTATTCTAATTTCCCCTCATTCACTTTTTGAGACCTTTTTACTAGCCTTATAATTGGCCTCATGTGGTAGTTTCTATTGCTTTTACCATCATTCTTCCACTTGGGCCTTGGTAATTTATTTTATTATAGTAACTTTTTGTTAGTGTTTTTTTTTTTTTTTTGCTCCTTTATCTCAAAATATTTGTCACATTTCACTTTTGAGTGTTAAATTATATATACTTTAACAAATATTTTAAGAATTTTTACATTGTATTGATAGGAGAATTGCAATTTATAGTTTTTTCTGTATATTTTCGAATGTCTAAGCTTTAATTTAAAATATTGAATTAATCTAGCTCATTTAGCTCGAGACTAATCAAATTGCTTTTTATATTTTGGGATGGAGAGAATATGTTATTTATCCTTATACATTCTGCTAAGAATTTGACAGCTCTGGAGCCAAATTTTCTTTTTCAACTGAACAAATTTATTAGGTATTATAATATCTTTTATCCTTAAACTTCCTATATCTTGCTTCTTTTTAGTGAGCTCATAGATGTTTATAAAGATCTGTCCTAAAATTATTTTCAAATATAGTTTTAAAAGCTTTTTCTTTATTATTATTTACTAATTGTAGGATTATTAGGTTAATTTGTATAAATATTCTAAACTAAGGTTATAAATATTGTAGTATAGATTTGAAGTTATTGGAAAAAAAAATTCTTGTGTTAGATGATTCTAGAAGATGAAAACATGCGTTTTGGTAATACAGGTAAAATAAAATACATTATCAAAATCTTAAATGAATTCAAGATAATCACAAAATGAGTTTGACGCAGGGTGGAGCTAGAGTGTCGGTGATGGTTTCGATCGAATCCGGTAGCTTTGATTCGCAAACGTTGTATTTGTCTATAGATTATTAGTAACAAATAACTTTAAAAATTAAAATTCATCACCCATAAACTCCAAATCATGGCGCTGCATCTGAATTGAAGTATATAATTTCACTAACAGTTAACAATGAAAGTTAAAACAAGTAATTGCACGGTTTGCCCTTTAAATGGACTGGTCTTTAATTTTTGCTCTTCAAATGGGATGATCTTTAATTTTTGCCCTTCAAACCTGTGCGAATGACCCAAGTTAAAATATTAAAAGTTTGGGTCCGAGCTTAGCGCAAGCTTCATAGAACTAGCATACACACACACACACATATACATACTGCATATATACATATACATACTACATTCATGCATATCGTAGCCCTCAGAGGCGATTCTGAGATGAGGTTGATCATCTTACTCATTCTTACAGTGATGCCTTTACTTATGTTGTTGTTCTTGCTTTACATACTCGGTACTTTATTCGTACTGACGTCCCTTTTTTCTGGGGACGCTGTGTTTCATGCCCACAGGTTCTGATAGATAGGGTGACAGTCTGCATCAGTAGATTGCCCACTCAGCGTTGATATTGGAGCACTCCACTTTTCCTGGAGTTGTTGTCTAGCTTTGGTACGATTTTTGTATACATTTGGGTATGGCGGGGCTCTGTCCCATCCTTATGGTGTTTATACATTCTTGTAGAGGCTTGTAGATAGCTACTATGTAGAAAGATGTTGTACGACCTTGTCGGCCTGTATTTTGTGTACAGATGTTCATGACGGCCTTGTAGGCCCGTACCATCATGTCCAGTTATGTATATATTTATATGTATGCCCTTTTGGCTTGCCTATGGAGAAAGTTCCATAATTCAATTGTTGATAGATAGAAGGGAGAATGCCGCTTTAGAAAAAACCACCTTACTTAGCATTGCACAGGAAGGCTATGTCATTCCTGGACTATTGCTAATGAGATTTAGAAAGTCCCAAGCTGGTTCCCAATACCAACTTAGCATTCCATGGTCCGCTAGATCACAATAGATGTCTTTCAATAAAGATAAAGAATCAATACGATCTTTATAAGGCTCCTCCTCCGAATGAAATTCAATGGGATCCAGAGAGACCATGTCTTCATCCATAGGATTCCAAGTACCCGGATCAATCAAAAGTTCAATTCTATCCGAACTGCTCATTTTCAAATTTCATTCTATCTTTCAGAGTTCGTGTGTGGTAGTATGAACGGCCCTATCGGCCCACCTTTATCTATTGCTAGGGTTATGAATGTATGTCATGTTGGTGTTCGGCAAGTAAGGCCCAGGTGCCCGTCGTGGTCCTCTGGTTTGGGTCATGACAAACTTGGTATCAGAGCAGGTCTGTCCTTGGGATATCTACAAGCCGTGTCTAGAAGAGTCTTGTTTATGGGTGTGTTGTGCACCACACTTATAAACAAGCGGTTGTGTGACATTTAGGATGGTTGTCCTTCCTTCTTATCTTAGACCGTTCAATAGAGCTGTGGCATAAGAGTTCATTTTCTGATAACGTGTTTTGATTACAGCAATGCCTAGGAAAGCTTCATCCAGTCAGAGGAGCAAAGTAGTGGCAAATGTGGGTACCAATCGGGTGCCACCTACGGATGTGAGCCAGAGTGAGGCCCTATCTCAGACATCTCAGATTTCGCCCGCTCTAGAGGATCTTAGAGGGGCTATAGCTACAGCACCTCCAGTCCCTTCACCTGATGCACCGGGCCAGGAGATGCGAGATTCTATACAATTATTGACTCGATTAGTGGCCGCTCAAGCCCCGCATCAACATACGGGTGTTGGTTATGCTGACAGGGTTGTTAGTGCGAATTTGGACCCTCCAGTGTTTACTGGATCTGATCCAGATTAGGACCCACATAACATTATAGATAGTATGCAGAGGACCTTGAGGGTGATGCATGCTTCTGACACTGAGTCAGTAGAGTTGGCTTCTTAGATTATGGGATATCGTTGTTCAGTGGTATGAGACCTGGAAGCTGTCCAGAGGGGCGGATGCTCCTTCAGCCTTGTGGTAGGATTTCTTGAAGGCTTTTTTCCGTCATTATTTGCCAGTAGAGACCCGACGAGCACGAGTTGATAGATTTCTGGCCCTACGACAGGGGAATATAAGTGTTGGGGAGTATAGTCTTCATTTGGATTCATTGGCCAGGTATAATCTCGCAATTGTGGCTGAGATGGATGATCAAGTGCAATGGTTTGTGATCAGGCTTAGGCCGCACTTGATTAATAAGTGCATAACGGCCTCACTTTAGGAGGGTATGTATATTTCCCGTATTCAGATATATGCCCACGGGTTAGAGGAGCGTAAGCAGTAGCAGCGGGCCAATCTAGATCATGATAGGGGCCAGAGTAAGAGGGCTAGGTCTACTTGTTCTTTTAGTGAGTCTCAGTGTGGTCACAGGCCACAGTTTCCTAGGCGTCCAGCCTATCTAGCGGCTAGTGCACCTTCACAGTTTCCAGAGCCGAGGTTTGATTGACCTACTTATTCTGGACCAGGCTAGAGTTCTAAAGCTTTCGGTTCTCAGTATAAGAGTAATTCTAGCTAGATAAGGCCACCCGTACCCCGATGCAATCAGTGTAGTAAGGCCCACCTTGGGCAGTGTCATCAAGGCCCGAATATATCTTATATTTATGGATATTCCAGTCATATCATGCAGGAGTGTCCTAATAGAGGCGGTAGTAGCATGGCTCAGTCTACAGGATCTGTAGAAGCTTCTTCATCATCGGTACGCCCTTATGGGCAAGGTTTCCGGACTTTAGCTGGCCGAGGCAGAGGCAACGGTGGAGCATCTAGCTCTGGCAGTAATCAGAACCGCATTTATGCATTGACTGGGCAGCAGGATCTAGAGTCGTCACCAGATGTCGTTTCAAGTATATTGTCAGATTCTTCTCATGATGTACATGCCTTGATAGACCCAGGTTCCACTTTATTATATGTTACTCCTTTAATTTCTGGGAAATTTGGGGTTGAACCGTAGTAGATTAAACCATTTCAGGTGTCTACACCTGTTGGTGATTCGGTGAAAGCTAGACGAGTCTATAGAGATTGTGTGGTTATAGTTTGTAATCGCCACACCGTAGCAAATTTGATTGAGTTAGATATAGTTGATTTTGATGTTATTATGGGCATGGACTGGTTGGCCTTTTATTATGCTAACGTTAATTGTAGAATAAAGAGACTCAAAGTATGATCTGTGAAGAGTTCCCTGACAAGCTACGTAAATTGAAGTTGTGTTCATTGAAAAGAAGTATGTCAGTGAGAACGCGAGACTCTCTACATATATAGATCTCTTCCAAATCACCTCGGGAAGAAGAAAGATCACTCTAAGATTAGTTATAATAAGAATACGGGTTTATGAAAAATGTAGAGATGTGTAGCATATCAAATGTGAAGTAACGACTTATTCCCTAAGGGGGGAAGATGAGAAGGTGAAGCATTAAGCCGGGAACGTCCCTTGTATAACGAGAAGGATAGAAGGATGTAGAAGTAAACGAGATGGAGACAAAATGGCTGGAACTACAAATTAATGATGAGAGAGTCAATTGCTTTGTACAGGAGAATGCCAATTGGAAAGAAAAGTCAAGGCAGGAAGAATAATCATTAGAATCTAGAATATGTATATAGACTGGTAAGACAATTGATAAGGAATTAAAGGAGGACCGAATTACGGGTACATATGAAGTCAAGAATAAATCTTAGAAATATTCGCAAGGCATAGTCGTTTAAAATTGATTTATTATTTAAAAATGATGACCTTGGGTAGTAAGGTAAACAAAAACAATGACGAGAGAGCAAGTACAAGTTCAAAAAGATTTAAAAGGAAGTAGAGCATTACGTTCACAATGTGAACCTAGTATTGGAAGTAAACCATGGGTTATTATTGACAAAGGAAGGAAAGATGGACGTTAAGGACGATGTCAGAGTTATAGATATATAAGAGGTCTAGAGCAGAATAGAAAGAAAGGAATAGTGACTTAAAGTGAGGTACCGTCTGTAAACAAACGACAGTGAAATAGGATAAAAAGGAAAGTGTCCCTCCCTGTAGATCTAAATTTTTTTTTAAAATAAGAGTACAAAGGATCGAGCTAATATCAAACGGATATGCCTACTCATAGGCTGGGAGGGATTGATAAATAAGCTAACTCAAAGGATAAGTCGTGACAGATCTTTAACAGTGAACGAAGTTGAAAATTCATGCGATAAGCTTAGATAACGGGGGTATACCAACTCAAAACATAGTAAAGTCACTTCTTATCACTGAAAAGTAGGAAATATCGACATGAGAATCTCATAGGGAGGACCGGAAGAAGTATGTGATAAGAGAAACCTTCAGACTTGAACTTAATAGAGAAGGGAAATTGAGCTATCAGGCCAGAGCGCGTGTTCCAAGCATGATAGAAGTTATGTGTCTGATGTTCATACTATTCTATAACATTGGAGATATACTAAGTTATTCAAAGAAGTACATGGATAGTGCAAGGTGAAGTGAACCATCGCCGATTTCTCGGCTTAGAAAATATTCCAGTCTTAAGCAATCATGATAGAACAATTAGAAATCCAATGAATGGACATAGAACATAGTAACCTCAACATGAGATGGGAAATGATTAGTGTGAGACATACGAACATGGTAAGTTTGACTTCATATGGATGGCTGAAGGAAGTTGATAAAAGTTGGCCTATCTACTACCACAAGAATTAACAAAGGAGATGCAGAAGGCAATACGAACGCACTATACTTCTGCTTTGACTACGGATAACAAAGGTGCTCGATTAAAAGTAACGTCAGCAAGTTTTTTGGGGGGAATTTAAATAAGAGGAGAACAATAATATAATCTTCAATCCACAAACAGTGAACCGAGAAACGTCAGAAATTAACTTCAGATACGCAATGATGAGACTTAAGAAAATTCCAATTCCTAATCAAATTTTCTTAGAAATCTCGCTCATGAAGGACGTAACGAGATGATACGATAATTTGACCAAGACATGTAAGGTCATACAAACGATATTAGGCCAAATGACTTATGAGTCGGAGTTGCCCTTGGAATTAAAATCTGTGCACCAGTATCTATATTTCTATACTGAGGAAATACATTAGAGATCCCCCTCAGGTAGTGCCGATAGATGATGTACAAGTAAAAGGTTCCAATAGCGATAAGGAAAGAGAATGTGAAAGATAACTGCGAAGGAAGAAGAAGGAAAATCAATTCGAAGACCCCGCATATGAAATGCGTATAACTCGGCGTGTCACAGGAATTTTGGCAAAAGATCGTGATTGATGGCCAGACGAAGAAGTACCTATGTACGAGGTAAGTTCATGCATATGTGCGAGTTAAGTTCCTATCTAAAAGATCATTATTGATGATTGGTATCTGTGGGAGACTTAAGAGAATAATAAGTTGTATTATATAGTCAAACAAGACAAAATCATAAAGAAAAGATTTTGTCCAAATGGTCTAATGTTCACTAAGGTTTGATTATACAGGAGATGTTTCGACATTCGAGGACGAATATTCCTAAGGAGGGAAGGATGTTACATCCTGTACTTTCATGTTAGAATGCATCGTAAGTGAATCAATAGAAGCCAGGGAGGTTATGGACCTTTACGAAGATAATGATGGGTTAAAACAAGTGTTAAGAAAGTATGTGAGGGTTGTAGGTTAAACGAATCAAAAATGTTATAATCCATACTTTCGGGGTAAAACTAGGAGTGATTAATATGTTAAAGAGGTTGTGTTTTAAGCTATTTAAATGATATAATATTTGTATGTTAAGTTTTGAAGTCAAGAAAGTTGTAAAACAAAAGTCTGCAAAAGTTATTGCAAGTTACGTTCATATTTTTGCTGAAATTTGGGTCTAATGTGACTGAGCTTTTCTCCCAATGTACATGAAATCTTGGGCTAGTACACCTACCAAAATGAAGATCTATGAGTCTAGTTTCTATCACATTAAGTCGTTCGTCAATGAGACATCGGAGTAGAGGGATATTTACGTTTTTGCAAGACTGCACAGGGAACCCCTTTTTGGGACCCACTTAGGTGGTGGCCGACTTACCTTGTCACGACCCAAACCAGAGGGCCATGACGGGCACCTGACTGTACTAGCCAAGTACCTCCTAACATGTATCTATGACATCGACATAAACATAAGTGGACTGATAGGGCCATCATATGACTCTCGGTGAACTCATAAGGAACATGCGTGTTTCAACTAATCTGAAAGACTCATCTATATGAATATGCTGAACATACTGCATGAGCCGATAAGTTATCATAACCACCTATGACCATATGCGAAACCACACGTCTGGACATCATCTGACAATACATAACTGTCTACAAGCCTCTACTAGAAAACATAACATAACGTGGCCGGAACAGGGCCCCGCCATACCCATACATATGTGCATACATAAATGTACATAAGACCATGCTGACTCCTGCCATCTCCGGAACAAATGGAGGGCATCAACCTCATCTGCTGAGCTGACATCCTAATAGACGGATTCCCAACCTGTATCTCGAGACCTGTGGGCATGAAACGCAGCCCCCCAAGCAATAGAAGAGTCAGTACGAATAATGTACCGAGTATGTAAGGCATGGAAACAGTATATACATAAGAATCATGAAAAGAATCTGAGACATAAGAGTCAATCTGTAAATCTGAATGTATATGTATTGAAATTGATTCTAAAAGAACCTATTTCACCAAGTAGTGCTAATTTCTCCCTTTTTATAACTGTATATCTGAAAGTGGTTGTATAACTCTGTATATCTGAAAGTTCCTCTGAGGGCGTACGATATGCATGCTTCCTTTAAAAAATCATATACATATATCATAATTGTTAGTGCTGAGGAACGTACAGCCCGATCCATATATCATATCATCCCGCGTCCGGGGTATCATTATAATCTACCCACTGCAATGGTGTGCACATCTACGTGCCTGCCCGACCGACTATAGCGCGGCGCGGTGTGAGAAAATAGTTGTACATATATATAAATGCATGAAAGACTCGTAAAAGGATGCTCTAAACTCCTCAAGGTAACAAAAGATCTCCCAGTAACATAGGAAGCTAGTATGTCAATATAATAGATCTCTGGAAGCTATAGATATGAAACATATGAGGTCAAGGATACAAATATCCCTACACTATCTAAGAATAGAGTCTTTGGAACTCGCTTGCTTACTTCTTTCGTTCGTATCATAAGGACCATGCCAAAATAAATAAAATGGATAGCCTTAACATACCTGGTCTTAGCTCAACGGCTCAAGAACTCAACTCGTATCTGCTCCACGATCTATATCTAACAACAATGATACTATCGTTAATTATACAAACGATTCTCTTAATCGTATAACAAAAATTTAACTTATCCTAAGCAAAACGGGCAGCATCTCCCCTATTCTTTAACGACCACAACTCAATCAACAAAACCAACAACAACAACAACAACAACAACCACCTCATATAAGCCTCTTTAAACTCAAAATGTCAACTTCTAAAGATATACACCAAAACATCCTAATATACGCTACGTATACGATATCTTTATACACTTTCTCCTTCCAAATTCAAGAACAACAACATCAGCTCCCACTTATATTTTAGAAAAACCAGTCACAATGACTCGAGATCATATTCCAAATCAGTCCCCAAAACTAACAAGAGCTCTAGCATGTATCCTAACTTCTCTTCCACATTTCTTTATCTAACAAGTTACTAAAGACTTAGCTAACTCAAGAACATAGAGAAAAGATGTAACCTTACCTCAATCACATAAGAACAACCTTAATCTTAGGATACTTCACCAAGAAGAAAGCTTCAAGTTCAACACAAATTAATCCCGAACTTGCTAAGATTCGGAGGGAACTGACGTTATAATCAGGAAATCAACAGAGGAAGATAGCTATACTTGAACTTGGGAAGAGGAGGAGAACGTTTGCTTCACTTTGTTGTTATTGAAAGGTGGAAAAGATCGAGAACTATGTTGCTGCATATCCAACGAAATTGAAAGAGAAAAAAGAAAGATACTTGCAGCTACCATTTTTGAATTAGAAAAGAAAGAAAAAGACACTTGCTGCTATGATTAATAGTAAGAGGCGGTGGAACTAATCAACAATATAAAATGGATTCGCTTAAAGTCCACCGGACTATGTAAAAACGGTGGAGTAATTGGATAAGTATATCCAATGGACAAACATATTATAACTCATTTTATAAAATTAGAACAAATACTAATATTTCATAACGATTAAGACATCTAGAAAATATAATTTATCAAATTCCAATTTCCCAATCTAATATCAAGAGCATGAATATTTGTACCCTTAATTCTCAAAATGGTAAAAAGATAACCTTCTTTCTTTTCTTATGAGAAAATAATTTCTATCTCTACAATAAGGAAAAATTTCATTTATAAATTTTCTCATATCATGTATATAATTTAAAGAATATAAAAAAAAATAGTAGCAATTTTAAATATAGAAAATCATATTTATCAATTTTTCACAAAATAGTTTCACTTAACAGAAAATCATATTTATCAATTTTTCACAAAATAGTTTCACTTAACTCATCAAACTTATGGGATCTTGCATCTATAACCATATGTATGACCTTAATCCTCTAAGTCCATTTTGCTTAACTCGTGACGCATCTTAACATATCGCTCTGTCTTTTATGTGCAAACATCGTCGTACTTGTAACCAATTTATCGTACGTCTGACAAATGTTAGGGATATCCCTTGATCAGAAATAGTACAATGAGATAAAGGTGACACCTTTTCTTTTTTAATGAGTAGGGTTTGAAAATAGAGCATACGTAGAACCTTATTGAAAACATGACTTAAAATAACTACAAAGAACCATTGCAGCAAAAATGACTCAATTTACAAGAGGTATAAGATAATAACTTTAACTCTCCAAAATCTCTTAAAAAAATTGTCGTTAGCGACCCCTTGTATACATAAACCATTGAGACAAAGTACATGATCACATTAGCCTAGGAATGGTAATACCAAAACAACCAGTTCTATCTCAATCTTTCGTCACGACATACATGCCTTGCTTTCACTGGGGAGCTTTATCAAATAGCTTGGCTGCATCAAAGTCATCTCCTCGGTCTTTCTAGAGCCTGTTTGGATGGGCTTAAAAAAAACAGCTTATAAGCTGGAAACAGCTTATAAACTAAAAAAAAAATAAGCTGCGGTAGTTTAAATTTTTATTTTTTTTTGCTTATAAGCTATTTCCAGCTTATAAGTTATTTTAGATAAGCTAAGCCAAATGAGCCCAATTAATTTTTCAGGCTTATTTTAAGCACAAAATGACTTTAAGCTGGCCAGTCAAACATGCAAAAAAGCTGAAAACAGCTTATAGGTAACTTATAAGCCAATCCAAACGGGCTTAATTTCAGTTATCTACTCCCAATCACACCATATTTATACACATAATAAACCTTTCTCTTTTATTTATTCTCTGTACTTTTCAACTCAAAATTAAAATGATTTCTACTTCTATATATAGAACCAACGACTGTATATAAAGAAGAAAAATAATCATGAACTTCAGCCATGAAAAAGATAACATTTTCAAAATAATTGACTTTCTAAAAGATTAAATTACTCCAGAATCCTGCAAATTACCACTTCACAAAACAGCAAAAATAATTCTCTGTCAGTTATTGTCTACCTCTAAATTTTGTGTATCAAGAACATTGGGGAAAAGATATATTTCCCAATTCCGTTACTTTAGGGGCTATTGTTTGCAGACCAAAAACTCCCAAGATAATCTCCACTCAAAAACAAGAGCAGGATGAAATCAGGTTGTCTCAAGAGATATAATAAAGCAATGAAATAAAGAAAGAAAGAAAAAAAGTGAACGATTTTGAGCAAAAATTGAAAGATACCTGGAACTGAGGTTAGCTATGTTCTGTTTGTTACAGAGGAAAAGAGATTGAGATGATGTTTGTAAAATGAAGAATTTTCTGGACTTGCGGACTGAGCATTAGCTAAGAGGTGAAAATTTACTAAAATGCCATTGTTGCTGAAAGTACAAAACTGCCCTTGGTCGTCCCACTCTTCATCTTTCTATATAATAAAATAATATAAATATGTATGCCCTTTTGTCTTGCCCATTTTCAGTCTATCTTTCATGAGTTTGTGAGTGGTTGTATAACGGCCCTATTGGCCCACCTATATCTATGGCTAGTGTTATGAATGTATATCATGTTGGTGCTTAGCAAGTAAGGCCCCGGTGCCCGTCGTGAACCTTCGGTTTGGATCATAACACTAATAGTGATAACTTATATAGAAGAAAAAAAAAGCAACCTCATAGATTAACGAGCCTAATTATGTGATTAGGTGTCTCAATTGAGTAAATGACATCACATGATGTAAGTGAAGTGCTTGAGATATGATTAAAGGTGCTAGAGATGAGTGGCCGGAAGAAAGTTAGAATGTTAAAGTATCAAAAGTTAAAGTTGGATATAAGGTGTTACACCTCTGTCACATCCCGTATTTTCAAAGAAGCACTTATCCAAAGTAAGTATGTTGAACTATGGCTATATAAAACAACTTAGGATTATGAAAATAAGGAACGAAGCATTATCAAATATATTTTATGAGAAAAGGATGCATATAATGAATACAGGAAGGTCCTATAAGGAAATGAGCGGAAGAAATTGAGTTAGTATGACTTTGCAGAAAAGATAGGCAAGGTTTCGTATGATAATTGTGGTCCAACTTGGAGAAAGAATATATGTGAGTATATGAGGAGTTTTGAAGTAAAGCAAAAGCCTAAATTGAAGATCATGAAGTCCAGTTTCCAACGAAACAAACCGCTCGTCGATACGACATCGAAGTAAAGAATTATGAACGTTACAAGTCAGGCTGGCGGGCAGGAAATTGCCCGACGCGAACACATAGCTATAGTGCGCGAACGCGCAGAGGTTCACATAGCTACAATGCGCGAACGCGTAGAGGAAAATCCTAGGTCGGTGCAACCGACTTCTAGAAGCTATTTAAGGGGAAAAATCTGACCCCCAAACCTCATTTTCTCCACTCCTCTTCATCCAAAAACATATGAGAGCTTCCAAGAAACATTAAGAGGTTAATTTGTGAGCAGATTAAAGTAACGAGACTATATGCGAGGCTCGGGAATATCACACCCCGACTTTGCTAGGGTGTGATGGGCACCCGACCCCACACTCGGAGCCGAGCGAACCCGCTGAATCTTATTACGTACTTAATATCTCTAGACTCTAAACTAAATAATCATGAAATACATAATGAAACTTTCAAAAACTTTCTTTCTGTTAATCTCAAAATCTGTAATCATATGAAACTTTATAGTATACACATAAAGACGCGTCGGCTGATGGAGCCGCTGACAGACTGACTCCCAATACCCACGACTCTATCTGCAAAGTCTCTAACTTCGAACAAAACGTCATACATATACTCTGACTTGGCAGCACTCCAGGACAAGTGGAGCCTACCAACTCCGCTGGAACATATTCTATGCTAGCTTCAGCTCGTCTGGGTGTACCTGCGCGGCATGAAACGCAGCCACCGAAGAAGAGGGGTCAGTACAAGCAATGTACTGAGTATGTAAGGCATGAATAGTAACATAGTAAGAAATGTGCATATGAACAATGACTGCATGGAAACATAGAACATATCATAGGATAAAAGAGTAACCTGTACATATGAGTGCCCCTTAGGGCGGATGCCATGCATGCTTATCTGGTCATATCATATCATCTCATATCATATCATATCTTATCATATCATATCATATCATAGTGCCGAACAACGTTGGCTCGCCCACGTATCTCCCGTGTCCGGGACGATATTACCCGATGTGGGATTTGCCTAAACCAATGTAGGATTTGCCTAAACCAATATGGGATTTGCCTAACTCAGCGTTCTTGCTGACGTTTGCCCCACTATTGGGTTTGCCCCACCATTGGGTTTGCCCCACCACCGGCTCCGATACCAACTGATCAGGTGGCTACGCGTATATAACGCTATGCCCTTTTCCCATATTCCCCATATACATATACATATACATATATCATATAGTGGCATGCAGGAGAGCCCAAGGAAAGTCGTGTATCTATCGGAGTGACGTAAGGTCGGCAGCCTCCGATCATCTTATTGAACAATCAGGATCGTCGTGTCTCACCTTGAAGGAACAATTTTTATAAGATGAGACGAGCAATGAATAACAGCATACGTAAACCGACTCTGAAGACTCAAAAACAAGTTTCGGGTCAATCCGATTTAGTATAAGAAAGTTAGGAGCGTTTGAAGTACAGAACTTTCTACGATCATTTCAGAAGCCATTTTTGAAAAATCATCCTTATTATAGTCTTCATAAAATATATTCTCATCCTTAATATCATCAATATCGTCGTAAAACATATTCATTATTTTATCATAAAAGCTTACAATACCACAAACCTTTGTTTTGGAGAAATACGAACGTTTTGGAAAACATTGACGGGTTATCGGAAAAGAGAATTTTGCCTTGGAATCATAACCATCTAACCTTTGAAAAACAAGTAAGATATGGAAACAATTATGAAATCATAACATCGGGATCATGCCTTGAAAGAAAGGGACGAGCCTTCACATACCTGTGTCGCGCCTTACTAGCTACGCTTATTCGTCCAACTCGTTAGTCTACATTCAAGAAAATCGACACTATCATTAGATTCATCGACATATACTTGTCTTAGCCTTTCAAGTACATTCACTTATGGTCTGCCGAAATTTCGGCAGCACCTCCCCTGTAAATACACCGTCCCCGAGATTCTAACTCGGCCTATTTTAATCAATAACAATCCGGGAATTCAACCCGGCCAAACTATCAACAACAATACCAACAAGTATTCTAGCAACACTTCGATATTCAATTCAATTCTATTCAATTCACATAACTTTCAAAACGATTTAATCAACATACTACTTCGTCCAACACCTTCCAATTTCAACAAGAACAATAACAATACATTTCTTTCTTCATAATTTATAAACTACATCAACATCCCACACTTTGACAACATTAACCACAATAACACAAGAACTATATGAAAATCACATTATCTTCTCCAACAACCTACAAACGATTCCAACCTTAATTTAAATCATTAAACCTTCGTTTCCATCATAGAATCCACACAACAACAATCAAAACACTAAATAAAATTTATTCATCTTATCTTACCATCACCACCCTTATTCGGCCACCACAACAACCTACATATTTCCATGAATTTTTCATCTATTTCCATACATTACAACAACAACCAACATACTACATAAAATGGATTCATCACTTCAATACCATACAACACATTTTCGGCCAAACATGGCATGTACTCGGCCATACCTCAACACACATATTTCCATATATTTCATTCATTTCTACATTCTACGACACTCATAATCACCCATAACATATAAAAGAAGGTTAAATTCTTACCTTTTCCTTTTAAGTTTCCTCTTAGTCAAGGTTATGGATTTGTCCAAGTAAAGGATTTTCTTGCTCCAACAACTCTTCCATGTTGAAGAGGACCCTTGAATTAGTAGGAATACATGAAGAAACTAATTTTTGGAACAATATTTCAAGGGGGCAAAATTGCTCCCCCTTGGCCGAATACACTTCTTGTTCTTCTTCTCTTTTTTTTTTCTTTTCTCCAAGTCTTCTTTCCTTGTAATAAATATGACTAATAATGGTCATTCCCTTAACTTTGCCACGACTACCTTGGAATATCCGAACGTATAAAATACGGGATATAACAGGGAAGCATATAGAGTTTTGTGATTTTTGTGCCAAACACCAAATCTTGACGGGCCAAAGGAATTTATCAAAGATAGACAAGATGTCAAGCTCTTCCAACCTTGAATGAGGTAAGAATATTCTTTACTATGGATATTATGAATTATATTCTGGAGATTTAGTGGTTAAAGCTTCGTAAAGTCGATTGGTTGGTTGAGAAATTGGGTAAACATCGTATGGGATGTTTTATTGAGTATATTGGTATGGATGATGATGTTATTGATATTAGTGTTGCTATTATTATGGTTTTATTGGTATTGTGATTTCGGTCTAGGGATATAAACAGGGAAGATGCTACCTGAATTTTGGCAGATTCTAAAGGGGTTAATTTGAAGGATTAGGACAAGCTGGTGACGATGAGTCTAACAATAGTATGAATGATTTATATGTAGATTATGAGACTACGAGTGATCTTAAGTAGGTCGCAAGACAGGAAGTAGGCTGGAAAGTCGAAAAGTAAGCTTCCATGTATGTAAGGCTAAATTACTCGCTTGTTGGATCACATCATAAGATCATGCCAAAAGAGAGAAAGGTTAGTCTTATCATACCTTGAAGTATACGCAATCACCCAACTTCTACCTCTTGAACTTGCAATTCTACTATTAAGATAACATAGGGTTTAATTAGGCTATTTACTTCGCTTACTAGCCATCCTCAAATGCGTATAAAGCTCAACGAACTATAGACAATAATTTCCTTGTAAGCTTACAGCTCTCCAATTTCTCATTCGCTTGCACATCAACTACAATACTCATCTTTTAAAATAACCCTAAGTCACTATCTTTTCTTTCATCCACTTACCACTTCCACCACTATCCCCTCCTTACTTAGAATTACTAAAACTCTTGATACTCAACTTAATTATAAAGGTAGAAATCATGTACATACCTTGAGGGGTCAAAATCCCAAGATTCACTCCAACTACAACTCTCTGACTTCACAACCTTGAAGAAACCCTAGAAGCAATCCTCCTCTTCACCACCTCGGGTTTACGGGGTCCGGGTTTTGTCAAATCTTCACTAATATGATGAAAAATATTGTGAGAGAATATCTTAGGGTTTTTACTGATTTTGGAAGGAGGAAAATACAAAATAGGGTCGTGGACCACCTATTTACACTTGGAAGCCAATAAGGCTACAACGTCTGGTTCGACGAGTGGGTCGACGACCCGTCAACTTGCTCCGTCGACCTGCACCTGTAGATGCAAGGCTGCAGGATCCAGTCAACGCCGCACATCGACGGCCCGTCGAGCATGTCGACAACCCGTCGACGATGACTGGTGTTCTGCAAGTTTTTTTTATTCTGTTCAGATCGCGTCGATTTGATTTTCTCAACTTTTAACTTTATAACTTGCCAGGAATATCTGCTGGTACCCTTGTACACGGGATAAGACATATTCTACCTCCAAACTCGGGCTCGGGTCCCTATTCCAAGGGAATACTCGACTAGGAAATCATAGGTTCTACCACTACGAACATGAGGGGTGTAACATTCTCTCCCCCTTAGGAACATTCGTCCACGAATGTTCGAACGATCCTGGGTTACAAACATTTCGGCAAAGTTTCCCCTGTACTTATACCAATCCACCCTGCACGCAATAACCCAAATAATGCCACAGAGGGCCACATACTATAACAAACAATGCCATGGCCTCACACGACCAATCACGACAACTGAAACGAAATAACACGTGGGGGCGATAATGCCTCAGACTGAACCTCCTGTACTGCTGGGAACAAATGCGGGTACTCCGTCTTCATTGCCTCTTCTGCTTCCCAAGTCACTTCTTCCACATTATTACTCCTCCACAAGACTTTAACCGAAGCTACAACCTTGGTCCGCAACCGACAGACCTTTCTATCCAATATAGCCACTGGAACTTCCTCGTATGATAACAGCTCGGTTACCTGGATGTCATTCACTGGTATCACTCTTGAAGGATCTCCGATACACTTACGAAGCATTGATACATGAAATACTGGATGTACCGATTCTAACTCAGAAGGCTATTCTAGCTCATATGCCACTGTACCTACTATAAGAATGATCTTATATGACCCAATATATCGAAGGCTCAACTTACCCTTCTTACCAAACCTCATCACTCCCTTCATAGGCGAAACTTTCAGGAACACCCAGTCTCCCTTCTAGAACTCTAGCTTACGTCGCCAATTATCCGCATAGGATTTCTGTCCGCTCTGACCTGTTAGCAACCTCTCTCTAATCACTTTCACCTTATCAACTGCTTGCTGAATTAAGTCTGGGCCTAGTAACTGATTCTCCCAGACATCGAACCACCCTATGGGCGATCTGCATCTCCGCCCATATAAGGCCTCATAAGGAGCCATCTGAATACTGGAATGGTAACTGTTGTTATATGAAAACTCGATAAGAGGAAAATGATCATCCCAACTGCCTTGGAAATCAAGTACACAAGATCTAAGCATATCCTCAAGGGTCTGTATAGTACGCTCTGCTTGTCCATCTGTTTAGGGGTGAAACGTGATACTAAGACTCACCTAAGTCCCCAATCCCTGCTGAAAAGACTTCCAAAATTTAGCTGTGAACTGTGCTCCCTTATCTGAAATAATGGCTGAAGGAACACCATGAAGTCGTACAATTTCCTTAAGGTAAAGCTTTGCATAATCCTCGGCTGCATAAGTAGTTCTGACAGGCAGAAAGTAAGTTGATTTTGTAAGTCTATCAACTATGACCCATATTGCATCACACTTCCGCTGAGTACGGGGCAACCCTGTAATAAAGTCCATATTAATTACCTCTCATTTCCATGTCGGAATCTCCATAGCCTGCGATAGACCTCCAGGCTTCTGGTGCTCTATTTTGACCTGCTGACAATTTGAACACTGAGCGACAACCCTTGCTATATCTCTTTTCATACCATCCCACAAATAAACTTCCTTGAGATCATAGTACATCTTTGTTGAGCCTGGATGAATAGAATAGCGGGAGTAATGTGCCTCTCCCATAACCTGCTGACAGAGTCCTGCAACACTAGGGACACACAATCTACCTCGATATCTGAGTACTTCATCACCTGTGATCACAAAAGGTGTCTTTTTTTTCTGAGGGTCTGTATCTCGGTAATGAACTAGAACAGGATCCTCATACTGACGCTCCTTTATATCTACTACCAAGGATGATATTGATGTGTCTTGAACAGTAACTCCTGCATCACCTGAATCTAGCAATCGAACTCCGAGGCTAGCCAATCGCTGAACCTCACGGACCATTTCTCTTCTCTCTGGCGACATGTGCGATAAGCTACCCATAGATTTACGACTGAGGGCATCGACTACCACATTAGCCTTCGCGGGATGGTATAGAATATCCATATCATAATATTTTAACCTCTCCAACCATCGCCTCTAATGCAAGTTCAAGTCCTTCTGTGTAAATATATACTGGAGGCTCTTATGATCAGTATAGATATCAACATGGACACCGAATAAGTAGTGCCTCCATATCTTCAAGGCATGAATCACTGCCGCTAACTCAAGATCATAGGTTGGATAATTCTTCTCGAACTTCTTCAAATGTCTAGAAGCATAAGCGACAACCTTACTGTGCTGCATCAACACACAGCCCAATCCAACACCTGAAACATCACAATATACCACATAGCCATCTGCTCCTTCTGGAAGAGTCAAAATTGGTGTTGAAGTTAGCTTATCCTTCAACGTCTGAAAACTCTGCTTACAAGCATCTGTCCACTGGAACTTAGCTGATTTCTGAGTCAATTTAGTCAATGGGGCTGAAAGAGAGGAAAATCCTTCTATAAACCTCCTATAATAACCTGCCAAGCCCAAGAAACTATGTATCTCCGTTGGTGTCGTGGGCCTCGGCTAATTGTTCACAGCCTCAATCTTCTAGGCATCTACTCTAATGCCTTCCTCTGAAAAATGTGACCCAGAAAAGCCACAGAGTTCAACCAGAACTCACATTTAGAAAACTTGGCATACCACTCTTTACCTTGAAGAATTCCAAGCACTGTCCACAGATGTTCTGCATGATCGGCCTCTGACGGCGAATAAATCAGAATATCATCTATGAACACAATCACGAACAAATCTAGAAATGGCCTGAATACACGATTCATCAAATCCATGAATATAGCTGGGGCATTAGTTAAACCGAATGACATAACACGAAACTCATAGTGGCCCTATCTAGTCTTGAATGCCATCTTCGGAATGTCCTCTTCCTTGACCATCACCTGGTGATATCCTGATCTCAAGTCTATCTTCGAGAAATATTTAGCGCCTTGCAACTGATCAAACAAATCATTGATCCTCGGGAGCGGATACTTATTCTTTACAGTCACTTTATTCAATTGCCTATAATCAATACACATTCGCAAAGAGCCATCCTTCTTTCTCACAAATAACACCGGCGCTCCCCACGGTGATGTACTCGGCCTGATAAAGCCCTTCTCGACCAAATCTTTCAACTGTTCCTTCAACTCTTTCAACTCTGTAAGTGCCATCCTATAAGGAGGGATAGATATTGGCTGAGTGTCTGGCAATATGTCAACAGGAAAATCAATCTCCCTCTCTGGGGAAATGCCTGGAAGCTCATCTGGAAACACTTCTGGAAACCCATTAACCACAGGAACAGACTGAAGAATCGGCGACTCTGCTTGCACATCTTGAACTCGAACTAGATGAAAAATATATCCTTTTCTGATCATCTTCTCTGCCTTAAGGTAGGAAATAAACCGACCTCTAGGCAAAGCAGCATCGCCCTTCCACTCTAGGACTGGTTCGCCTGGAAATTGAAACCGAACCATCTTTGCTCTACAATCAACATTAGAATAACAAGAAGCCAACCAGTCCATGCCCATAATAACATCAAAATCAATCATATCTAATTCAATTAGATCTGCTACTGTATGGCGGTCACAAACTATAACAACACAGTCTCGGTATACCCGCCTAGCTATAACCGGATCACCAACTGGCGTAGACACCTCAAAAAGTCTAATCAACTCGAGCTCTACCCCAAACCTTCCGGCAACAAAGGGCGTAACATATGATAAAGTGGAGACTAGATCAATTAGTGCATAAACATCATGGGAGTAAAATGATAATATACCTGTAACAACATCAGGAGACGCCTTGCAGTCCTATCTACCAGCCAATGCATACACGCGGTGCTGAAGACTGCTCTAGCTGGATGCTCCACTCCTCCCCCTACCTCGCCCTGCTGGCATCTGAAAAACTTGCGCTGCAGGGCGTACTGCAGAAGATGAGCCAGCCACAGACCTTGTAGGCTGAACCATACCTGAACCAACCCCCATCGGGCACTCCCTCATCCTGTGGCCTGACTGCCCACAAGTATAGCAACCATCTGAGCCTAACCGGCACTGACCTGCATGTAAATTTCCACCTTGGGCACATCGTGGCAAAGTGGGCCTCATCTGGCCTGACTCTGGCTGGTACTGAGAACCTGACGCTCTAGAACTCTGGCCTGCTCCGGAATAAGAAGACCGGTCAAATCTCGGACCTGGAAACAGCGGAGGTGCACTCCCTGCCGAATGATAAGAATACCTGGGATGCTGCTGCCTCTTTCCTTCCCTGAACTCGCTAACCATATCCAAAGATCTAGCCCTCTTACCATGGTTCCGGTCACGCTCGCGCTCTATCCGCCGCTGGCGTTCACGATCCTCCAAATTCTGTGCGTACGCCTGTATACGGGAGATGTCCATGCCTGGCTGTAATGCAGCAGTCGTGCACTCATCTATCAAGTGTGGCCCTAACCCAGCCACGAAGCGATGAACTATATCCTCCATCCCAGCCACCATAGATGGGGCATACCTAGCCAAGGAATCGAAGTGTACACAATACTCTTGCACATTCATACTGCCCTGCTCAATACATATGAACTTGTCTGCTCGGGCCCGTCTGACCTCTGGAGGTAAGTAATGGCTAATAAAAGCATCTGAGAACTCTCGCCACACAGCTGGAGGGGCATTTTCTCCCCTAGATAACTCCCATGCCTGATACCACTGTATTGAAATATCCCGGAGTCTATATGAAGCCAACTCCACTTACTCAACCTTATCCGCGTGCATAACCCTCAAAGTCCTCTGCATACCATCAATAAAATCCTGGGGGTCCATATTTTGCTTTACCATAAAAAACTCAAGAGGACCTAACCCAAGGAAGGTCTTAACCCTCGAACTACTAGCCCTATCTACTGGGTCAACACCAACTCCCTGCTGCTGTGCCTGTGTGGCTACTAATCTAGTCAACAACCGTACAGTATCCCGTACATCCTGGCCCTCTGCATCCGGCTGAGGAACTGGGCCTGGTGTTGGAGGCGGGGTATGCGATGTCTCAGACGGCTCCTCACTCTGAATCTCCTCCTGAGCCCTCATGGCCTGTCGAGTATGGCTAGTGGCCTCACTAGACACCTTCTTGCCTTTCTGGGCGGCTGTAGCTTTCTTGCGGGGCATCGCTGAAATCAGAACAATTCATTAGAAACGAACGCTTAACACAGGGCTCTATCGCACAGTCTAAGAGAAAAGGAATGACATCATCCTAAATGTCCTGTAGCTTCCTATTTATGGGTGTGGTGCATGACACGCCCATAAAAAAGACTCTACTAGACACGGTCTGTAGATAACCCTAGGACGAAACTGCTCTGATACCACTTCTGTCACGACCCAAACCGATGAGTCGTGATGGGAGTCTGACCTCTAGCGACCAAACACCCCTAAACATGTAACTGAAACATATTGAACATCAAAAGCCCATAAATGGCTTAAACTAACCTCATAAGAAAGAAATATCAGAACTCTGTACAATCAACATACACATACATAACATGCAGAGGAACAGTGCAAGCCAGCTAGGCTGCTACATATACTGTACACAAAAGAATAGAAGCCGACAAGGCTACATCATCTGACTACTACATACAACTATCTACAGACCTCTACTGGAATAAAAGCTATAAAAGGGACGGGGCAAGGCCCCGTCATACCTATATGTGCACATCCAAAAAGGGGCATACCAAAACTGACTGTAGCTTCGGATCAAATGGAGTGTGCTGACCACTGCTAGATCTAGAGGTCCTACTGAGCTGGACCACCTGTCTGTCTCTCTGTACCTGCGGGCATGAACGCAGCCCCCCAAGCAACGGGGAGTCAGTACGGATAATGTACCGAGTATGTAAGGCATAAAAATAACATAAAAACATAAGAATCATGGATAAGATCTGAACTAATAACTGAAATAACTGACTGCATGAACTTGTATGAACTAGTATCTGCCTAAATCTACATAAATCTGCGTAACTGACTATGCCTTTGTGGGCACATAATATGCATGCTCATACCTATCAATGATGGTCGTGCATCTATATGCGTGCGTATATAATGCCTGATGTATGTGCGTATATAATGCCTGTAAGTCTCTATGGCATCTCGTCATATCATATTGGCTCCTCTGTGGCCATAATCAATATCATCATCATCATCATAGTAGTAATGCGTATATAACGTCTATATCTCTTCTCATACTTTACATATATCTAATATTCGTGTGTATAACGCCTGATATGTGTGCGTATATAACGCCTTCTAGTCACGGGTCATTATACATAATATATAATAAATGTATTGCATGAATAAACTGTATGCACAGAACTGGCAACATAAGACTGGACCTATGAACAGAAGGATTTCTCATAAATGGGGTACATGAACATCAAAGACTAAAGTACTCCTAATACTTCTAAGAGTAGAGTAATATGAAATCTCGCTTACTCGCTTGTTGGATCATATCATAGGATCATGCCAAAAGAAGGAAAGGTTAGTCTTATCATACCTTGAAGTATACGCAATCACCCAACTTCTACCTCTTGAACTTGCAAGTCTACAATTAAGTTAACATAGGGCTTAATTAGGCTATTTACTTCGCTTACTAGCCATCCACAAATACGTATAAAGCTCAACGAACTATAGGCAATAATTTCCTTGTAAGCATACAACTCTCCAACTTCTCATTCGCTCCCACATCAACTACAATACTCACATTAACAATGACAACACACACACACACACACACACACACACACACACACAGATATATATATATATATATCAAATCCCTTCCCAATCATCTTTTAAATAACCCTAAGTCACTATCTTGTCTTTCATCAACTTGCCACTTACACCACTATCCCCTCCTTACTTAGAATCACTAAAACTATTAATACTCAGCTTAAATATAAGGGTAGAAATCATGGACACACCTTGCGGGGTCAAAATCCCAAGATTCACTCCAACTTCAACTCCCCAACTTCACAACCTTGAAGAAACCCTAGAAGCAACCTTCCTCTTCACCAGGTTCGGGTTTACGGGGTTCGGGTCTTATCAAATCTTCACTAATATGATGAAAAATATTGTGAGAGAATATCTTAGGGTTTTTTCTGATTTTGGAAGGAGGAAAATATGAAATAGGGTCGTGGACCACCTATTTATACTTAGAAGCCAAAAAGGCTACAGCGACCAGTTCGACGAGCGGGTCGACGGCCCATCGACTTGCTCCGTCGACCTGCACCTGTAGATGCAAGGCTGCGGGATCCTGTCGACGCCGCACATCGATGGCCCGTCGAGCATGTCGACGACCCGTCGACGATGACTGGTGTTCTGCAGATTTTTCTGATTCTTTTCAAATCGCGTCAATTCGATTCGCTCAACGTTTAACTCTACAACTTGCCAGGAATATCTGCTGGTACCCTTGTACACAGGGTAAGACATTTTCTACCTCCAAACTCGGGCTCAGGTCTCTATTCCAAGGGCATACCCGATTAGGAAACTATAAGTTCAACCACTACGAACACGAGGGGTGTAGCAATTCTTTACTATGGATATTACAAATTATGTTATGGAGATTTAGTGGTTAAAGCTTCGTAAAGTCGATTAGTTGGTTGAGAAATTGGGTAAGCATCGTATGGGATGTTTTATTGAGTATATTGGTATGGATGATGATGCTATTGATATTATTGTTTCTATTATTGTGGTTTTTTTGGTATTGTGATTTCGGGCTAGGGATATAAACAGGGGAGATGCTGCCCGAATTTTGGCAGATTCTAAAGGGGTTAATTTGAAGGCTTAGGACAAGCATGTGACGATGAGTCTAACAATATTATGAATGATTTTATATGTAGATTACGAGACTACGAGTGATCTTAAGTAGGTCGCAAGACAGAAAGTAGGCTGGAAAGTCGAAAAGTAAGCTTCCAGATATGTAAGGCTAAACCCTTTCTATCTAAAGGCATGACCCTTTTCTTGTGAACCCCTACATGTTTTCCATAATATCCTTAGTCCCAAAAAACTAGAAGTTCGGGACTCTCAAAGTTCTTTTATTGCTAAAGATAAGTATGTTCCATGACAATAATGTTGATGATGATGATGATCCCATTCTAGAGATTCCATATATGGTAAGAGCGTAATGAACCTTTTGACTAAATATTTGTCTAAGTAGAGCTTATCATATTGTTGCCTAACTTCTGAGTATTCTGTTATCCTTTCTGAGAGTCCATATCCCCTTCCTATGTCCTGGAGTTCATAGAGAGACAGAAGGGACAAGTTACACAGTCGGTATTTTTCAGCACATGCATGATATACATATATTTACATTTTATTTAGCCTGGCCACTTGGTCAGTGAGACAGAATGCCTGGCCTATGGGTCATGGAGTTGTTTCCTATCCTATGGGTCATGGAGTTGCTGCCTGACCGATGGGTCACGGAGTTGCGCATACCTGACTTACGGGTCATGGAGTTGATTATACCTAGCCTATGAGTCATGGAGTTATCTATGCCTGACCCTCGGGTCACGGAGTTATACCTATATAGTTATTTCATCTTGCCTCAGCTGAAAGGCAACCCAGGTAGAGTACCTCTAGATGCTTTCTGGAAATATCCAGAGTGTAGCTTGTTAATTCGTTTAAGTTGTTATCTTGCCTTATATATTCAGTACATTATTCGTACTGATGTCTCTTTGTTTGGGGGCGCTGTGTTCATGCCCGCAGGTTTAGGAAGCCAGATAGACGACCCAGCTCAGTAGGCCCTCCACGCAGCTGCAGTCAGTGCGCTCCATTTGGTTCGGAACTGCAGTCCTTTTTCGTATGCTATTATGACATGTATATATATATGGGTATGACGGGGCTTGTCCTGTCCTGTCCTTTCTGCAGCTCGTGTTCCCTAGAGGTCTGTAGACAGTTGTACGTAGTTAGGATGTTATGTAGCCTTGTTGGTTCTCAGTTTTGTTTTACAGCCTACATAGTAGCCTCGCCGGCTTGTTGGTATTGTTTGTGTGAAGGTAGGCCTTATTTGTTTAAGTTGGGGGTTACTCCCAGAGTTTCCTATTTAGAATGGTTTGCTCGGGCCTAGGTGGGCATCGAGTGCCGGTCACTCCACTCCAGATTTGGGGCGTGACAGCCTCGTACTTTCAGAGCATGAGCATGCCCCGTACTTCACCGTATTAATGGAGTATCGGAGACGTCTCATGATGGTTTGGAAGGTATAAGTCATGGGAAGTACGTAACAATGAAGTAAAGGATGAACTACGATCTCGTAAGTCATAACCGGGAAGGACAACCTTGGAACCAAAGTACATGACCATTATCAAGTATTATTAATGATAAATATCATGTATAGAGAGTTTTGGAAGATTCCGGGACTAAGCAAATCGAAGAAAATAAGTTTGTCGAAAATTTGGAAAAAGTTAGCAGAATTTTGGGTCAACTTTGGAGGGGTATATCTGTGGGTATATCAGGAGTTTTAAGGTGTTTTAAGAGCCTACAATGAAGTTCGTCGAGTCTAGTTTCTAACGCAACAAACCATTTTTCAATACGAGATCGGAATAGGGAGTTATGGGCATTTTAAAACGGACACTCAGAGGAACCCGAACCTGGGCGGAAAATTCGGAAAAGTTCACTTAAAAGCCCACTTATGTTTTGACCCGGCCTAATCCGAGTTTGGCACCTATAAAAGAGCCTCTACACTTCATTTTATCCATTTTTCTTCAACTCCACCAACCTCTAGAACTCTCCTAACATCTCCAAACCTCTCTATAATCTCCCACACTTCTCTCTCCATTATAAGAGTGTTCTTGAAGGTTCTCCACCATTCCAAAATATTCTATACCATCACAAAAGAGGATTAAACTCCAAAACCCCAAGCTAAGTCATGAAGAAGGATTGTTCTTGTCTCTACTTAATGTTGTGATGAATTTGGTCTTGGAGGAAGTTGAGTGGGGTGAAGTTCTTCTAGTGTAAGGTATGTTCTCCATCCTATTTCTCATGATTAAGTTGATTTGAAGGTTTTGCAAGTCCTATAAAAGAAGAGAATGATAGTAGAGAAGTTGTAAAGTATTAAAGTGAAGGTGATGACTATGGAATGAATTTGAAATGGGATTTTGGATTACTTTGAGATTAAATTTAATATAACTCTTTGATTATGGTATCGTGGATTTGTTATGGTTGGTTGAGAAATTTGGGGAAAAACATCGTGTGGGATGTTTTATGGAGTATATTGGTGTTGATGATGATGTTGTTGATATTAGTATTGCTATTGTTGTTGTTTTGTTGGTATTGTGATTTAAGGCTAGGAATATAAACAGGGGAGATGCTGCTCGAATTTCGGCAGATTTTAAAAGGAATTAATTCGAAGACTTAAGATAAGCATATGACGATAATCCTAACAGTGGTATTAATTCTCTTGAATTTAGATTTATGAGCTTGGAAGGATAAGCATTAAGTAATAGGAGACCAAAAAGGTATGTAAGGCTAAACCCTTTCTTTCTAAAGGCATGATTCCTATGTTATGATTCTATATGTGTTTCCATAACCTTCTTACTTCCAAAAGTTAGAAGTTCATGATTCTTAAAAGCTTCTTATGATACTAAAGATGAGATGTTTTCTATGATGAACATGATGATGATGATTTTAATTCTAGAAATTCCAAAGCTTATGATTTTAATGCTATAATGAGATTATTGAGCTTATTTCATGATTTTCTCGATTTTATTCATTATTGTTGATCTCACCTTATAATAATTGTTCCTTCAAGGTGAGATGTAGCGATGATGATTGTTCCATAATATAAATCAGAGGTTACCGACCTTATGTCACTCCGATAGAGTCGTAGCTTTTGGTTGGGCTTTCATGCATACTTGATGTATGATATTAACACCGTGCCTATACGGCCGGGCAGCACCACTATGGTGGGCGGCTATGGATAATGATAGTAACACCGTGCCTATATGGCCAGACAGCACCACTAGTGGGCGGCGTGAGATGGTTACCCCAGACGCGGGAGGCCCGGACGCGGGCTAATGATTATGTTATATATGTATATGAGAAATGTTTTGTTTTGAAAGCTAAGCATGCATGGTTTTCGCCTTATGAGGCAATCAAATGTCCAGGTTATCTTTATCTCCTGTTATGTTCTATATTTCTTATTATGTTGTTATTCATGCCTTACATACTTAGTGCATTGCTCGTACTAACGTCCTTTCTTGTGGATGCTGCATTTATGCCCGTAGGTAGACAGGTAGATGGATCTAACCCCTAGGAGTTTCATCAGCGGATTCTCAGGAGCACTCCACTTACTTCGGATCTACAGTCTATTTGGTATTCCTCCTTATGATCACTTGTATTCTATGTAGAGGCTTGCAGACATGTGTGTACAGTTAGACGTTTCATAACCCTACCGGTTCATATCGTTGTATAACATTTTAGTAGCCTTGTCGACTGGTGATGATGGACATAATTGTTGAAGATTATATAGAGATGTGTCGTTATGTTGTGATATATGTCCTTACAGATTATGATATCCATGAGCTATCTTTATTGTCCACCTAGAAATGATTATGAGATGTATGTTTAGAGGTACTCGGTGTGTTAGCTCCGGGTGCCCGTCATGACCCTCTAGTTGAGTCGTGACATAAGGGCAGGCTACAGGATCCTCCTGGTCCCCATGCATAGGGAGAGAGGGAATCCAAGCAAAAAAAAGTGAAACAAAAAATTAGCCAAATCGCAAGCCTACCACGAGAGAAGAGGATATGCCAGTCAGGTGATCTCGCGATATATGGATTTGTGGCACAGGAAGGTAAAAGTTGGCCACGTCCGAAGAACAAAGCTTGGGTAATCACGAGGCCACTGCAAGAGAGGGCCTCAAGGTAAGCTCACATTGGGATGCCGCGATTACCCATGAGTATAAATAGGGTTGGCAGGGGAGAGAAGAGGGGAAGAAGAAAAAGGATTGGGGCTTGAGTTTTGCGGGCGATTTTCGGCCAAGGGGTAATTCTACCATCGAAAATGTGTGTTTATGGATATTTTTATTAAAGTATCCATAGAAACAATAGCCAATCCCAAACCTCTTTCGAAGAAAGAATTTTCGATATTTGAGTTTGAGAGACAATGTCCCTATTCAATCTTCATCTATTGTGAATAAATGAACTTATCAAGGTATTTCTGGGAAAATATTTAGTTATTTTCTTAAGAAAAGAGTAATGTGTAGAAAATAGGAATATCAAATCTCAACTTACTAATGAGATTATTGTGTAAATACTAGTCAAACTTTTCAAACTAAGAATCAGCTAAATTAATTGGAAGAAGAGAAATAATATTCATATCACTTTTTTTTTTCCTCTGACATTAAGTGAAATAGGAAACACCAATTACCGTTGTGATTCAGTAAGAGTAGTAATGTTGTGTCCTTTGTAAAATAAATAAATGAACTTTGAAGCTAAGGACATTGAATGCTACAAATATTGTAAGTGTATTTAATTTCATGAAGTAATGCAATTCTCATGACCAGAAAGACTCCCAAGATGTTTCACCAATATAGCAATTATCATCATATGACAAAATGGTAGAATCCTGAAATGATGAATGTTCTTTGGACATTAAAGCCATCAAATTGGCATTCTGGTAATGTAAATCCGAGATCTCTGCTTGTGCCAAAGCAACTTCTGCTTGGAGCTTAGTCATTTGCTCGTGAAGACTTGAAATCACACCAGCACTGCCATAAATTGGATCTCTAATCCTTGCATTCGCTTCATATACCAGGCTGCAAACTGCATCTGCTCGTTGCATTTCCGGAAGTTCCTGAAAACATGTTTTCATGTTAAATATAAGGTATGCATGAACCAAGTTGAATTTTAGATAATTAAGATGAAGATATCCACGATATATAAATATGAAATTGTCTCTCTCTTTGATATATATATATATATATATATATATATATATATATATATATATATATATATATATATATATATATATATATATATATAATTAATCTAGACTCTGTCCAGTCATGAATCTTGTTACACCATTAATCTGTTTCTCTTAAGCTTTGTTCTTAATAACCTTCTTCTTTAACAACACCCCGGCCAGGTCACCATGGTCCTTTATCATTTTTTTTTGGACATTAAAATGGCCGCTTTATCATCTAGGAATTTACAGGTTAATCCATCGAATTTATTAAGAAGTTAAGAGAATAACTATATACTAAATGTAACAGATTCATAACAACATAGATTTATATTGAAATAATTTACATAGTAGGGAGAGTAGTACAGAAAAAACATAGTAATAAAACTTACATGATTTAACGACGGAGAGATAAACAGTGTAACAAGATTCATGACCAGACAGAGTCCAGATTATTAAAATATATATATATATATATATATATATTTTAATTTCTTTTTTTTCTTTTTGTGAGTGGGCGCGGCCCTCTTTGCTAAAGAAGATGAATGCTTCCTCTTAATTATTGCTAGCTTGTTTCATATATTCTTTTTCTTACCTTCTTCTTTCCATTTTTTCCAAGAGTCCATCACTTAAATGGTCACTTTTTTCTTTTTCTTTTCTTTTTAACAACTTAAATGGTCACTCAATTATCAGAAATTACCTAATAAAAATATCAAATTTCTTTTGTTTATAACAAAAAATTCACTTAACTATAAATATATAAACTCAGAAGATCACTCAACTCGTCAATTACATGTTTTACCCTCTGAATTATCATTTGTTATAGTTTTATACTTTTCAGTATTATGATACTTTTTCTCATTTTAATCTATAAATATTATGGATTTACATCAAGAATAAATAAATCTTATTTATAAAGTAAAAAATTTAAATATAATTCTAAAGCATACATAATTGTGTAATAATAAAATAACTGAGCACAGTATTCAAGCATATAGTATAACATTATTGAATAGCCTCTATTTTTTTGTATTACATGCAATGAATTTAAAAGCTTGTATTCTCCTTATTCTCAATTGTGTAAATGAATATTTGAGTTTTTGTAGTTACTATCAAAATTATTGATACCAAACAAATTATTCTTATTAAATTTTTACTATGCTCAATTATTTTATTATTTTGACATTATATGTGCTAGAAATTAATTTTCACTTGTTTACTCTATAAATAAAACTTATTTTCTCTTGAGATAAGTCTATAATATAGATTAAAAAGAGAAAAAATGTCATAATATTAAAAATATAAAAAACAACAAAGGTTGATAATTTAGAGAGTAAAAGTGGTATTCACTACAAGAAATTTGCCTTATTGTGGCGACGAAAGTCGACACAAAAGCCCCAAAAGTCGCCACGAAAAACCTATAGCAGCGACATTCCTCCGTTGGTAGTAGTTCCATAACTAAAGGTTTTTTGTGACGACAATAGGTAGTCGCCACAATAAGCAGATATTTGTAGCGACATATATTGCCACAAAAGGTAAGCAAGCATGTCACAAAAAATATTCTACAACACAGATATTGGCTTGGTCGCCACTGAATAAAAGCTTTAGTGGCGACTCTGTCGCCACAATAGCAAATGAACTATTGGCAGCAACTTTTATCTCGCTACTAAAAAGTGATATTTTGTAGCGACTTTGGTCGCCACAAAACTCAATAGACTATCAATGGCAAGTTTGTCCTCGCTACTAAATATTACTACTAGTAGCGACTCTTGTCGTCACAAACTCAATGTATTATCAGTGGCAGATTTAATCTTGCTACTAAAAAGTTACTTTTAGGAGCGAGGACAGTCGCCACAAAAACTAAAGATTTACTATAGACAATTGAATTATCTAAAATTAATATACTGCTACTAAAAGTATTCAATAACAAATAACAAACAACAAAAGCATTCTCAAGCCAAATATTATAAATAAATACCTACTAAATAGTCAATTAACCATACACAACCCAATACTTTATCATAGTGCCATTGTATGCATTTACATATTAACAAAAGGAATAAAACATGAAGTGTATCCAGTCTTCATACTCCTCCTTGTTTCGACACCTTTGACAAAAAACAAGAAAATATTAGATGTCTACAAATGCCTCCTTCTTCGATGCCTTTGACAAAAATAAAACACAAGGTGTCTTCAAACTCCTCCTTGATCGTCTCTATTTGTGATAGTTTAAGAACCTTGTCCCTGCTATTAAGAAAAATAAGAAAACAAAATATCACAATATAGTCATCTTGATTGGTAAGAACCATACTGACTTGTGAAAGAAAAAGTAGCCTATTCAAGAAATGAAATTCTAGATAAAGAGAAGTTATGTTGTTCAAGAATTGAAATTGGAATAACCACAATATATATAACACAAGTTAACCAGATTTTATATTCAACTAATATAACATAGTTATAACTAGTAGTTTAATAAGCATATTTTTTATATATAAAAAGGAAAGTTTAAGAAGCATATAACTGAAAGTTCATTCCACTCGAACCATGTCTTGACACATTAAATAAAGTTCTACTTTCATATATCACACTCTTAACATTGTAAAACTTTAATAACATATGATTATATTCCATGAGCTTTACACGGATAATAATCTTATCAAAGAAAGAAGTTAGCATAAATATGTCCCACTCACAAATATACATATTTCATCGCGGGACAAGCAAATCTATCATGTTTCAAAAACTATTGAACATAATGCAATCATCATTATTCTGAACTATGAGAATGGACCTAAATTAGCATTAAGAGTACTGGAAAATTCTCACCCAACAACATAGTGATTCATTATTCTGCACTATGAGAATGGACCTAAATTATCATTAAGAGTACTGGAAAATTACAACAAATCAACCAATAACATAGTGATCCAACAGGGTTTGAGAGAGAGTTCAAAATTATAATTTTCCTTTATAAGTAACAACTCTTAGATGAATAATCTTAATAATTTCATATTGTTTCAAGAACTGCTAATTGAAATCATAATTAAATTACAATAAAGAACAAACCTGGACCACTATTTTCAATCTCTGGAGTGGGATGTGCACTTTCTGCAAAAATCCGAGATGACCGTGACTTGATAGAAAGCTATTTCTTTGGTCACTCCATATCACTGTCCTCTATGTCAATACTCTCTTCTTCACTTTCTTCATTCTCCGACATATCTATTTGGTTGTCATCAATGAAATCATCTTCCTGATTATGCACATTTTTCTGAGCCTATTCACTTGCATCATTATAATTAATGCTTTGTGGTTCAACATCACCCCT
Source organism: Lycium barbarum (assembly GCF_019175385.1). Taxonomy (NCBI): domain Eukaryota; kingdom Viridiplantae; phylum Streptophyta; class Magnoliopsida; order Solanales; family Solanaceae; genus Lycium; species Lycium barbarum. The sequence continues at coordinate 48,576,035 of NC_083338.1, read as the reverse complement.
ATGTAAAGACACCACGATATCAATTTCTTGATCATCAGTACGCAACATATTAAATTCAAATTCCTCTTGTTGATAAGCTTCTCCATTCAGTAACACTTCATCTTCAACCTCTATACAGCTATCATTCTTTTCAGGCATATTATAACTGATAACTGGTTGAGTAAATGAAACCACAAGTTGAAAATGAAACAGTGTAAGAGTGGAATACAACTCTTTTATCATTTGGATACAGTTTTGAAACACCGTCTACCCAAATCCTGGGTTCTAACCTGTAGGGGTTTCAATATATATACAAATGTATTTGCATATCATACAGAAAATAATGTAAAACTTATACTACAAGAAGGGGAAGAAGAGTTTAGCTTTTTACGGCCTTGGGCCCAAATCATTCAACAGTCTTGTTCTTGCTCTTCCAGTCCTTCATCTGAGTCGGGCTTTCAACTTTACTTCACTTTGTTTTTGGTAGAATCTCATCTCGCAGACCCATATTAATTAGATGTACCTCTCAGGAATGAAATGAAAATAGTTAGTCAAATGATAGGGTGACGTTTATGAATGTAAATAATAATATCCCTTGAACTCGTGTCAAACTTTGAGATCTTTGATCACATAGGCTCAGACTCACGATTCCGAATATGGCAAAAGAACCAAAATCATGTCGCGGCTGCAAACTAGGGGACATTCTAGTTGCCTTGCCAAGCGCATGTCGGTTCCTACCACGTGATATCACTGTGAGATCATCATTGCCTAAACCGAGGGATAACCTTTCCGGACTAGGCATGGCCTCAAAAAGTAATTTTTTTCATTGGCCCAAATGTAGTATAAAGTTCAAATCAGTAAAATTTCATCAAGCGTAGCATTCTGTTCTTTAAAAGAAAAGCAACAGCAGTTGTTTTCGTTTGATGAAGAATCTGTTCGTTTCCAAAGCATGTTCATTCCCATGAAAGTGGAATATTTCAGCAGACAATAGAAACTCAAGGCAAAATTTAACACAACAGCTCAAGTGTAGTGCAACTTCTGCTTTAGAGAGGACATAGCAGCAGTTTTCTACAGTAACCAGTCGTAACAGTAGCTGAAGATTGCAATCATCTTTAGCAGATTCAGGCCTCAAGTGCAGCTGCTCTTTTCAGGGCAACAAGTTTTTTTTTTTTTTTTAAAAAAAAGAATGTAACAACACAGCTCCTCACAAGATGGACAATCTGTTGATCACAGAGGCTAAAAAATTTATCGGCCCTTAAATACAGTAGTTGACTTCCTCCAAGTGTAGCATCTGTTTGCCTGAAAGTGCAACAACACTTTGGCCCAGAATGCAGTGTTTTCCTTACCTTAAAAATGCAACTCAAGAGACAGTTGTAAAAGGGGTCAGCCAGCCTAAACAAGAAGAACTTATGAGCGATGGGTGTGCCAAACAAGCAGCCAACAACTAGTCTCATTCAGGCAGAAAACAACAACAGGCACATACCAATGGACAGACATAGCAGACCAGAGAAACCTAATGCTCATTAATCCAAACAGATTTCACACTTGTATGAGAATTCTGGACTTCAACAATCTTAGAGAATCCTAACAGACAGTACCGCAAACAACATCAGGAAATTATAAGACCTCCCTCATGTTTATTATGAAAATCCCAAATAGGAAAAGAAGACAGAAGGTGGAGGAAAGGAATAGAAGCACATACATGTCATTCAAACTTATAAAATAGTAATTGACTTTAAACCTCAATTATCATGAAGAATGTTAAGTTCCTTTAGACATAGACAACTGATCAGAGAAAAAGGAAACAAACAAAAAAAATACTTTCCACTTAGTTCAAGTTAATGAAGGACCAACAAAACATAGCTTATACAGTCTGGAGACTTGGAAAAGATATGATCATGCCAAGATTTTATTTCAAAAGAAAACATCTCTTCAGTTTCCCTTAAACAGGGCTAGATCCCTACTAAAAAAAAAAGGTTCCCTCTTTCTGAGGACAGTAACTGAAAACAGTTGGGGTTTTGCCACTTTGATTGCATACACACATGAACATAGAGTTTACTTATCAAATGCACAACAAGGTCCTATTCCATTCTACTACCCCAAATCCAAGTTCACCTTACGTTGATCCTTACCAGCTTAAGGCAACATGATATGAGGGATACAAAAAAGGATAGACAGGGCAGGTTAAGAGGAAGCACATTTGCTAAGATAAACATATTCAGATTTTTTTACCAGTTAAGATTGCTAAGTTATAGTTTTCACATGGTTTATTAGTCACTACTCCAATCTTTAGCAAAGAACTAAATGACCACAGAAGAAGCAGAAAGAAAAGAAGAATATTAAACAAAATCAATGCTTAAGCACCTCAACATATCATGTGCTAGCTAAAAAGTCAGAGAGCACCAACTCTGTCCTTAACTATTCAGCCCTGAATTTCAGAAGGAACCAACATCTCAAGTGAAGAATGAAAACCTTAAACAACCAAGATAAAATCTTTTCACTTCTTTAAACAAGTCAGGAAAGGGAGACTGAAAAGAAATAATGTTGAACTCAAAGAAACTGATTTAATCAGTAGCAAAAATTTCACAGAAAATCATATAGAACTCAACATGGGCTTGTTAACACAGCTTAGAAACAATACTTTAAATCAAATAAAAAGATAGGCTAATGCTAAAGTTAGTGTTCAGTCAAAAGAAAGGATAGCGCAACCATGCTTGAAGGCATATACAACTATTTTGAAAAGAGAAAGTGTAAATTAGTTTTAGCTCAAACCAGATCAAAATTTCTCCTTTAACATTCAGACTTAAGCTTTCTAAAAGAAATACACCACAGCCAACTCTGGAAAAAAAGACAAAGAGACATGAAAACCTTAATCAACAAACTAATATTTTGAATTACGCAAAAAAATCCAATAGGACATAAGCATGCTAAACCATTACTGTTGTTTTCTCCAAACTAATCAGCAAAGAGAAACTGGAAAACCATCTCTTAATCTAAACTCAAATGTGAGTTATTTTCCGCCATTTTTACATTACTCCAAGAATGGCTATAAATTTCATTTTATTTGCTAATCCTTGAACAAGATATCATGCTATCCAACAGTTACCTTTTAATAAACAAAAATACACACCTCAGATTTAAAAGAATCCAGTAATTCCATGTTTTCTATTCAAGCAGGGACTCTACATTTAGATATCAACACCTTAAAAGAAGATAATACAACCCTAAAGATCATGCTAACCGATACTACTTTCTCAAATAGAACAATGAAGAGAAACTGAAAAAGATGATGTAGAATTTTCAACAAGATTGAGTTGCAATGGTAAACAAGACTTCAGCAAATTAAATCTTCATTTAGAGGGGAGAATCAGATGAGCATCCTTCTTAAACTAATGAGAAAATACTTACACAGCTAGGACCATATGAAGAACAGTTAAACTTGAAGTAACTAATTCATATTTGATTTATCTCAACTAAACTAATTAAAGGGAAACTAGACTAACAACCCTGCTAAGGTACTGTATATAATGCCCACAGTTAAACAAAATTAATATTTACTAATAGTAACTAACCTTTAACAATACCAAACAAACAAACCACATACACGCTAATCACTCATTAATAACTACTCAATAATAAAAACACATCAATACGGATTTAAAGACAAAAATTTAAAGGAAAAGGGTTGAGGACTACATTTTTTAGAGTAGCGACGGGGGCGACGGGGGCGACGAGAGTTGACGTCGAACTACCGTTCACCTGAATCGATTTTGGACGAACGGAAATGAATTCCAAAAATTCTGCCAAATACATAAATACATATCCCATAAAAGCAACAATCCTGCCAAAGAACTAATCTCAAATCTTTTCAAGAATCCAAAATTCTCAATCAAAATTCAAAATGTTACTCATCTGGGTACATCTAGACTACCAAACAAAAACCCATATGATAGAATAAAAAAAAATCATGAACCCATTACTTGAATGATGCAAGATGTGCAACGAAAGAGAGGTACTTTACAAGGAAAGAGAGTAACATTTAAAATATTAGTGATCTGGTGACCTTATATCTCAACCATCAAACTCACTAAATAAACCCAAACATTAAAATAAATCAAAGTTCAGTACTTTACATCATCTTAATAACTTTATTCTTAACTATATATAATCTCATAATAACTTTTCAAACCATGAATACCTAAATCCCAAAACCCAAACCCCACAAATGGCCACCCAAATACGCCTTTTTCAACCTCTTCAATTTCTCCCACTTCAACTCAAACAAATAACATATTTCAAACAAAAAAAAAACCATAAATCCAGCTGTCTCCAAGCTTAACCCGTAGAAGCTTTTGTCACCGCAAAGCAAGGAAAAAAAGAAAAGCAAAGCGATAAACCATAGAAATAACACAATGATTTAAGAAATAAAGAAAGAAACTAACCAAATATAGTGTGTAGAGAGAAGCAAAATCAGGTTCAAGACATGATTTCTTCAACGGAAATGTCAACTTAGAAAGAAATCATTGTTGGCTTTTTGAATTTTGCATATGGATTTTGGTTATATTGAGGGAAGAGTAGAGAGGAAAATGGATGAAAATCGACCCAAATAAAGGTTCTGTTTGTTTTTTTTCCTATTATTGTTTTTACTGTCCATTTTTGGTGACTTTTCATTTTTTTTTTAATTGAACTTTTAGTGGCGACCTAGTCGTCACAATAACCTATTAGTGGCAACATAGTATAAGTCGCCCCAAAAACTTTTGGAGCCAAACTTTTCTTTAGCGGGAACGTGAATTTTAGTCCTATTTTGGTACATATTTGTGGAGATCTATTCAAGGTCGCTACTAAATGCATATATTCAGTGGCGACTTTAAAGGTCGCTGCAAATGCTCTATGTGTTTGTGGCAACTTTATATAGTCGCTACAAAATCCCTACTATCTGTGGCAACAAATAAAGTCGCCACTGAGTACCGCAACTAAAAACTATATTTCTTGTAGTGATTTGGCCGGTTGAGTGACCTTCATGATATATAAATAGTTAAAGTGACTTTTTGGTTACAAACAAAAGAAACATAACTTTACTAAGTAATTTCGGGTAGTCGAATCACCATTTGAGTATAGACACTCTTTTCAATATTTGTGTCTACCTTTCCTTGGATTCAAAGGGAGTTCGAAAGAAGTCTTGGATTTGTGACACTTAGTAGGCGTTTGGCCATAGATACCAAAAATAAATTCACTTTTTTTGGAATTTTTGAAGTTGGAGTTGTGTTTGGCCATAGTTTTTGAAATTGTAGTTTTTGGTGAAATATAGTTGTAAAAAAGTGAAAAAAGTGAATTTCTTTTTAAAAACAAGTTTTTTGAGGTTTTGGTATTCCGGAATACAACTTCAAGTTGTATTCTGAATATTTATGGCCAAACGCCCAAAAGTGAAAAAACATTCCGGAAAAAAGTGAATAATTTTAATGGCCAAACGGCACCTTACACTTGATTTGTGACACTTACTCCTAGTGTAATTTTTTTGTTCCAAGATTCCTAGTGCTGAACCCGTGCATAACTTACAATATACCTGCAGCAACTTGATGATGTTGCTCGCTCCAAAGATTTTATGAACCACGGCGAACTTCAACGGCTCAGTTGGTGGAAAGTAAGGCTTTAACAGGCAATGCTCGACGCATCGGCGCCGGAGAAATTTGCACGCAGCACAAGGGCTACATGTAGCCATCTTCGCCTGGCAATGCTAGGTTTCCCTTCTTATTATTAAAATGTAGTACTATAGTACTTTGTATTTCACTATTCCTTTTTTTCCTTTTTCATATATTCCCTTTCCTCCTCGTTGTCCAGTATGAGCTTTTGGCATGTCTGATATACAAACTCCAATAATGATTCAATGAGTGCATGAACATGTGTCACATCTCGTCGTGTCATAAGTTCTTCAATTATGGAGGTCAAAGTTCTAATTATAATTTGGCAAGATTTTAACGTAGTATTATATACTATTACCTCTTAAGGAAATGCGTTAAACATTGCATGGATAACGTGACTTAAATATTTTCAAGAACATGCAAGACGCGTTAGATTTATTCTGCGAAAATGCAGATGAGAATTTATACTCAAAGGCACAATAAGGAAGCCACAATACAGCTTGACCACGTTTAACTATAACCAATTAAAGGACTAAACGGTCATATCTGTACATGGTAAAAATCGGATATATGTTAGACCGGTGAGTCCGGAGACCGAGCAGGAAGACTTTCTTTTGGGACCGGAGGAGTGCTTGATCCGAAGAAAGCAAAGGACATCGTTTGGTCCGGTTTCTCCATAGCCGAGTCGATCGTGGCCGTTGGTCCATTTGATCGTGGTCGTTGGTCCGTTTAATCGTGGCCGTTGGTCCGGGTGAGACGTTACACAAATGCCACGCGTCAAGACCGTTCTGCCACCTTGTACTGTGAATCGTACAGGTGTCAGACCGTACGACCAACCTTATCCATTTTAGGGTTTTTCTTTATTCAAAAAGATTTTGTGTTGTATGAAGCCCATGAGGCAAAACTATAAATAGGGGTTATTATCCTACTTTTAGTGGTTGGCTGATTGAGTTCTAGAACATTTGTAATAGCAATAATATATAAATCTCTCCCTCTCAACATCTGATTTTGGTCCGGATTATTGTGTTCATCTTTAGATTTGTTCAATCAAACAATATTCAATATATTGGCATATACGTTCAGTGTAGACCATCAATTACTATTTAGATTATTCATAGTTGATTCTATTCCATTTTCTCTCAATCAAAGAATAGATTAAAGTTCAACCACATATGCTATACCTCATTCATAAATTTAATTGATTATCTAAATTTGGGGAAAACAGTTTGGCGCCCACCGTGGGGCTAGGATAATAGTGGTCTTTGATCTAGATCTCTATCTTACCCGTCAAAATCAAAAATATCTTTTGTTCGTTTCTGTAAAAACGGACCAAATGGCTAACAGTGGACAATTTGGTCACGTCAACAACAATGAGATTGTGGCCGAAAATGAAGACAACGGGCCACGAGGATTACTAGCAAACCCCGCTGACCCGAACCCCGTTAATTCGAGGGAGGGCCTCAACCGGCAAAACACCGTGAACCAGGAGAACGCCGCCCAGCCGGCCACCGATCCTTTAAAATTCAATTACTTTGTCCCGGACACAGGGCCGGAAAGAACCGGATACCCCGAATGATAATATTGACTTATGTTTAATTTTTGAAATGTTGCAGGAACAGAGAGCAGCGATTGCCGAACAAGGAATCACAATAGCCCAGTTGCAAAACAGAAGAGATAAAACTACCCCGGAGAAGGCGAAGGGTGTTGTTGAACCCAGAAGGGATGAGGCACGGATGGTCGAGAGCAATGGGTCCAGAGCTGGGTCATCCACCGAGGTACTGAGAATGCTCGAAACATTGGCGAAGCGGGTAGACTCGACCGAAAAGAGGGTGGAAACATATAACTCTCGGGTGGATCAAATACCGGGGGCTCCGTCTATTCTGAAAGGACCGGATTCGAAGAGGTACATTCAGAGGCCTTTTCCTCCGAGCGCGGCTCCGAAATTGATCCCGAAGAGGTTTAAAATGTCGGATATATAGAAATAGGACGGCACAACGGACCCTCAGGAACACGTGACATCATACACCTGCGCTATAAAAGGCAATGATGTGGAAGAGGATCAAATTGAGTCTGTATTGCTAAAAAAGTTAGGGGAAACTCTGTCAAAGGGAGCGTTGACTTGGTACGACCATCTGCCCGAGCATTCGATCACTTCTTTCAAAATGCTCGCCGATGCTTTCATAAAAGCTCACGCCGATGCCAAAAAAGGTGCAGGCCCGTAAGGCAGATATTTTTCGCATAGCCTAAAGAGACGATGAGTTACTGCGTGAATTTGTCAACCGATTCCAAAGGGAACGAATGGAGCTCCCCCCGGCTCCGGAGGAATGGGCTGCACAAGCTTTCACAAAGGGGCTCAATCCTCGGAGCTCGACGACTTCGTTCAAATTAAAGAAAAGCTTGCTGGAATATGAGGCTGTGACATGGGCAGATGTCCATAACCGATACGAGTCAAAGATTCGGGTGGAGGATGACCAACTCGAGCTTCCCCCGGGGCCAGTAAATATGAACAAAAAGTTTAGAGAGACCAAGGAAAAATTACGAACCGGAGGCCAGATCATCGAGGGAAAGGTATCGGCCATATTCTCATTCGGAAAAACCAAGCTTCAGGTCGGAGAAATCCAGGGTTGGCCCGAGCCATTTCTCCGGTCGGGGTGCTAAACGGGTCGAGCGCCCCGTCGAACAATCGAGGTCTCATTCAAGAGCAATGCCGGAAGCTCTGCCGGCAACAAAGACTTGCCGAGGATATCGGAGTACAACTTCAACGTCAACACTTCGGATCTCGTCTCGGTTATTGGCCGTATCCCGAATGTAAGATGGCCGAGACCTCTAAAGTCGGATCCGGGCCAACGGGACCCGAACATGATGTGTGAATATCATGGAACCCATGGACACAGAACTGAGGATTGTCGCCAGCTAAGAGAGGAGATAGCCCGATTACTGAAGAATGGCCATCTCCAAGAATTGCTGAGTGAACGAGCCAAAGGTCACTACAAGGAAAGGGAGACTCATAAAAGGGCCGAGCCAGTAGAGCCTCAGTATATAATCAACATGATAATCAGGGGCATCGATACCCCACGAGGGCCGGTGATAAAACGAACCAAGGTTTCTGTTGTGCGTGTAAAGCGCGGCCGGGATTATATACCCGAGGATTCCATCTCTTTCAGCAACGAGGACGCAGAAGGCATCATTCAACTGCACAATGATACATTGGTAATCTCTATTCTTATTTTTAAAACTCAAATTAAGCGTATTTTGATTGACCCAGGTAGCTCGGCCAACATCATCCAGTGGAGAGTGGTCGAACAGCTAAGGCTACTCGATCAGATTGTACCGGTAGCCCGGGTACTCAGCGGATTCAACATGGCGAGCGAAACCACAAAGGGGGAGATCTCATTGCCGGTAAACATCGATGGCACTATCCAGAAAATAGTGTTCTATGTAATCGAAGGAGATATGAAGTATAATGCATTACTGGGTAGACCCTGGATACATAGCATGAGGGCCGTGCCGTCGACATTGCATCAGCTGCTAAATTTTTCGACCCCGGAGGGGATAAAAACAATCCGAGGTGAACAACCCACTGCAAGGGAGATGTTCGCGGTCGAGGAAGCGATACCCCAGTCCAAAAAATCGGATCAAAGGGAAGAAAATTCAACCGGGGGAAAGGACACAAAATAGCAATCAAAGCACTCGGGGTTGGATCCAGGGTATGAAGAGGATGATTTCGGTGTACCCAGATCATTCGTCATGCCTGATGACTCGGATGCAACCAAGTCAACAGTAGAGGAGCTGGAGCAGATCATCTTGTTCGAATATCTACCAGACAGAAAGGTATACCTAGGCACGGGGTTAACCTCGGAGCTCAGGAACAAGTTAATTGAATTTCTTCGAGCTAATGCCGATTTCTTTGCATGGTCCCGTATAGATATGACAGGTTTACCCCCGGAAGTAACAACTTACAAGCTCAGCTTAGACGGGAGGTTTCCCCGATGAAGCAGAAGAGAAGGCCCATGGCAGAGGCAAAACACGCCTTCATAAAAGATGAGGTAACAAAGCTTCTAAAAATAAGCTCTATCCGGGAGGTAAAGTACCCGGACTGGCTAGCTAACGTAGTAGTGGTTCCGAAAAAAGGTAATAAATTTTGAATGTGCGTTGATTATAAGGATCTAAACAAAGCATGCCCGAAGGATTCATTTCCGTTGCCTCACATCGATAGAATGATCGATGCAACAGCCGGGCATGAGATGTTAAGTTTTCTCGATGCTTACTCCGGGTATAACCAAATCGGGATGCATCCGGAGGATCAAGAGAAAACATCCTTTATTACCCGGTATGGGACTTACTGTTACAATGTCATGCCTTTTGGATTAAAAAAATGCCGGTGCAACTTACCAATGCCTAGTTAATGGGATGTTCGAAGAACAAATCGAGAAAATAATAGAATTTTATATTGACGACATGGTGGTCAAGTCCCTGGAAACAGAGGACCATTTAAAGCATTTGCAGGAAACCTTCGATGTACTCCGCAAGTATAACATGAAGCTCAACCCGGAAAAATGTGCCTTCGGTGTCCAGTCTGGTAAATTTTTGGGTTTCATGGTGTCGAACCGGGGGATTGAAATCAACCCGGACAAGATCAAAGACATCGAGGACATTGAGGTGGTGAATAACATCAAAGGAGTGCAGAGGCTCACCGGAAGGATAGCGGCGCTGAGTCGTTTCATATCGAGGTCCTCGGACAAGAGTCACCGATTCTTCTCCTTACTGAGGAAGAAGAATGACTTCGTTTGGACACCGGAATGTCAAAGAGCTTTACAAGAATTAAAAAGGTACTTGTCCAGCCCACCGCTATTGCACACACCAAAAGCGGACGAGCAGCTTTTTCTCTACCTTAATGTCTCCGATGTAGCGGTAAGTGGCGTTTTGGTCCGGGAAGAATCAGGTACGCAATTCCCTATATATTATGTAAGTAGAACTTTGGGGGATGCGGAGACCCGTTATCCCCACTTGGAAAAATTGGCATTGACATTGGTAAGTTCTTCTAGAAAGCTCAAGCCCTACTTTTAATGCCATCCGATATGTGTAGTGACTACTTACCCCCTAAAAAACGTCATGCACAAACCGGAATTATCGGGTAGACTAACTAAATGGGCCATAGAAATTAGCGGATATGATATCGAATACAAGCCTCGGACGGCCATCAAGTCCCAGATCTTGGCCGACTTTGTGGCAGACTTCACCCCGGCTATGGTCCCCGAGGTTGAGAAAGAGCTTCTGCTAACCTCGGGGAAAGCTTCGGGTATTTGGTCGTTACACACGGACGGAGCCTCGAACCTCAAAGGTTTCGGGCTAGGAATCATCCTTAGAACCCCAGCCGGGGATGCCATTAGACAATCTATTAGAACTGTTAAATTGACTAACAATGAAGCCGAGTATGAGGCTATGATTGCAGGTTTGGAATTAGCCCAGAGTATGGGGGCCGAAATTATCGAGGCGAAGTGCGATTCTCTTTAGGTCGTTAATCAGGTAAATGGCGTCTTCGAGGTCAAGGATGAACGGATGCAAAGGTATCTAGAAAAAGTCCAAGTGATACTACACCGGTTTAAAGAATGGACCATGCAACATGTACTGAGGGAGCAGAACAACGAAGCCGATGCATTGGCCAATTTGCGATCTTCGGTTGAAGGGGAAGAAATCAACCCCGGGACTACGGTGCATTTGATGAACTCAATGGGTTTAACTTGGGATTGTCGATTACTTGCGAGATGGAAAGCTCCCGAGTGACCCAAAATAATCGCGGTCATTAAGGACAAAAGCTGCGCATTTCTGCTTGGTAGATGACCAATTCTATCGACGGTCTTTCTTCGGACCCCTGGCCAAGTGTTTGGGTCCCGGAGAAACGGAGTATGTGATGAGAGAGGTGCACGAGGGGACCTGCGGAAACCACTCCAGTGCTAAAGCCCTGGTCCGAAAGATTATCAGAGCCGGTTATTACTGGAACCGGATGGAGGAAGATTCGAAGAATTTTGTCCGGAAATGCGATGGGTGTCAGAGACATGCCCCGATGATTCATCAGCCCGGGGAGTTGCTGCATTCGGTGGTGTCACCTTGGCCTTTTATGAAGTGGGGGATGGACATTGTTGGTCCACTGCCATGGGCGCCAGGTAAAGCCCGTTTTATTCTGTTTATGACTGACTACTTCTACAAATGGGTTGAAGCGCAGGCCTTCGAAAAAATTAGAAAGAAAGAAGTCATTGACTTCATATGGGACCACATCATTTGTCGTTTCGGCATCTCGGCCGAGATAACTTGTGATAATGGTCCTCAGTTCGTGGGCGGCAAGGTCAATGATTTTCTCGAAGGGTTGAAAATCAAGAAAATCGTATCAACTCCATACCACCCATGTGCGAACGGACAGGCGGAATCCACGAATAAAACAATAATTCAAAATCTGAGGAAGCATCGAAGCATCACTGGAGGGAAATACTACCGGAGGTATTGTGGGCTTACAGAACCACATCGAAATCAAGCACGGGGGAAACACCTTTCTCGTTGGTCTACGGGGCCGAAGCCCTCATTCCCGTAGAAGTTGGTGAACCGAGTCTCTAGTTCGGGTATACCACCGAGGAGTCAAATGAGGAGGCCATGGCCGTAAAACTTGATCTCACGGATGAACTTTGCGAAAACGCGTTAGTCCGTATTGTAGTCCAGAAGAAGAGAATGGAATGATACTATAATCGGAGAACCAATTTTCGACATTTCCAAGTCGGGGACTTGGTGCTTCAGAAAGTTACCTTGAACACCAAGAACCCCAACGAAGGAAAACTAGGTCCGAACTGGGAAGGACTGTACAAGATAACCGAGGTAACGGGCAAATGATCGTATCAGTTGGAATCCATGGACGGACAACGGTTGCGCAATAACTGGAATGTGGCCCATTTGAAGAGATACTACTCCTAAGGTATGGGCACCGTGTTTTATTATTAACCCTTTTCTTTTTTGCAGGAATTCAAGTACTGGATAAAGTTAGAATCTAGGTCTGAAAACACGTGTTGCACTCTTTTCCTTAGTACAGTTTTGTCCCAAAATGGGTTTTCCGACAAGGTTTTAATGAGGCAACAAGTACAACATGTTACTTTGACAGAGACAAGGACAAACGCCCGGAAACACGGGGTCACGGCTACGAATGGGGGCTTAATAGTGCTTGCCCGACCTTGCAGCTCGGACAAGCACTAGGGGACTATTATACCCACATCGAGGTTTACCCCGGTTAGTGGAAAACGGAGGAGCTCAACAAATCTAAACCGGACCTTCTATATTAGGTTCGATGTAAGGACCAAACGATCAGAATGAATCGTGTCCACTCAGTATTTGCTATGGCAAAACCAAGACTGGACCTTCTGCATTAGGTTTCGATGTAAGGACCAAACTATCAGAATGAATCGTGTCCATTTAGTATTTGCTACGGCAAAAGCAAAAGGAAACAAAATTCTCATATCATGTATGTACAAATACTTGCAATACAAAAATTATCGAAAATTCGGATTACGGTATTTCAGATGTTTTCTTGCTAAAACAGCTTACTCCGGTGATTATCGCCGTATTTCGGCATTACTTCATTCATGTACCCTATTCCGGGCACTACGGTCAAAATTTTGACAAAGGCAACAAGGTCACAATGAACCGAGCCAAAATCTTTGAAACTCCCTCGAGTGGGAACTGCTATATCATATTTTGCTAAGGCTGGAATCCAGGTGTCCGAAAAACACCGGCCCTAAAAAATAGCCGAAAAATACCATCCCTAAAAATGCCTATCGTGATTCGGAGACGTCTGAATTCACAAAGCATAAGATAAGTCCCACGGGCAAAAACTCGATCAAATTCCCTGACAAAACGTACCGGACAAAGAAAAAAAGCCAAAATTCAGGCACAATGCGGAATAATGACTCCAAGTCTGCTTGTCCTTAAAACGGACCGACGATTCGGGCAAAAGTCATAACTAACATTCAAACAAAAGAATAAAGAAAATCAAGAAAAACGCATGTTCCATTTATACAAAGGTTTTTACATTGGAAACGCTTACAAAGGAAAAAGAACAAAAGGCTAAGTACAGGCCCTGATCTATCCGGTATGGCTGGATCCAGAGTGTTCGGGCACTGTCCGCTCAGAGTCGTCGGAGTCAGCCCCGAGGGAACCCTTAGCCTCTTCCTCGACCCTTTTAGCTTCGAGTATTAGGGCCGGAAGATCCACAAAGCCATGCCCGGCTTTCTCAAGGGTGATCCCCCGAGACTTCCACTTTTCATACTCCACAGCAATAGTAGTATAAGCCTCGGCGGCCTCCACGCTCTTAAGGGCTTCTTCCAAATCGGCTTCGGCCTGGGCTAACTTTGCCACCAGTACGTCCCGATCTTCTTCGAGGACCTTTTGCATTTGAGTGGCCGACTCGAGCTCGGCCTTAAGAAGGTCATTAGCATCAACCGTCCCCTCGAGCTCGGTTTTTAGTTCATCACATATCCGGGCCCTTTTCTCTGCCTTCTTCTCAAACACCTTCATACGCTCTTTGTACCGGACACTATCAGATTCAAGAAACCGATGCCTTTTGGCCATGCTCGTAGCATCGGACTTAACCGAATCCAGCTCCCCCCGGAGTTGAGAGATGGTGGGTTCGAGTTCACCAAGCCTTGAGGAAAAACGAGCATTGTCCTGGCTAAGGCCGACTTTGTCCGCTTCTAGTAGTCAGTTCATTTCGACCATCTCGGCCAGCTCATCCTTTAATCGAAGGTTTTCGGCCTTCGTCGCATCGAGCTTAGGTTGGAGGTTGGAAAGAGTAACTGCTCAGTTCAGCTCATCCTCCTTCACCTGTAGAAGGTGCTGAAACTTCTCCGTTTCTCGATCTTGGGCATCCATTTGGCCCCTGAGATCGTCAACCTCTTGCTGAGCACGGACAAAGACTTTGTTAACGAGCACCACACTCTGTGAAAGAAGCAAGTTAAAACTCGGATAAGCGAGACACTAAAATTCTCAATTAATTATGCAAAGGATGGACTGTGATTAACTTACTTGATTGCCCGCGTGCATGCCCTCATTAATGAGACACTGCCAGGGGACTCCACTCATCTTCCGTTTGTCTGAGTCGAACAGGAGCGGCCTTAAGTATCTTGCTACTCCCACCGGGCGAGACAAAAAGCTACAATCCTCGGGAACGGTGATTACGGCCGATCTGGTCCTCCGGGGCTCCACACTTGGGGCCGGGAAGACACGCACCAGGCTATCCCTAGCTCTAGTCTCGGTGGTCCGGCTGGCCGCCCTTGTGGCTCGAGGGATCGAGAGATGTCCGAAGCCAGGAGCTTCGCCAGTTGCAGGAGTAGTGTCCGAGAACATGTCCTCAAACAATCCGACCTTAAAGCCGGAGTTGGAGAACTCGGAGGGGCCTCAACAGCTTTGGCAAAGGCAGGGATCTCCGAAGTTGCAGCAGTCTCACAGTCGGGCAGCGGGCCAACGGCCGTTGGAACTTCGCTCTCGGGGGCCGGTTCAGTTCTTTGACCAGCTTCGGTAGCAGCTGCCTTCTCGGATCTTCTTGTCCTTTGCAGGGGGGTTTCTTCGGAAGAAGCATCACCTGAAATATCAACGAATTCAATCGACCTTAGAGGAGTCGGGTAATGAATTTCTTCCCTACCTGTGTGTAATGCCGAAACTGAAGGTCTTTCCCCAGCTGAAGGAAATGGTGAAACGGTGATATCCTCCACCGGAATGGGAGCCACGGAAGGGGACACATTGATCCTCCGAATGAGGGGCTCGGGCTCTGTTTCATCCCTTAAAGTCCTGACGACGCTTCTCGCCATTTTTTTCGGTTTCTTCCCTCTGTCCGAGGGCTTTTTTCTTTTGTTGGCGGCAGCAAGGATACGGGATGCACTCGCTGAGTCGAACTTGGGTGCCAACGAAGCGGGTTCAGCTACTGATTCCGGTCTCAGATCCACCGAACCCTTGGGCAAACCTGAAAGCCGAAGATGTTACACAAAGGAGAGGTGGAAAAATGTCATGAACACCAATAGAAGCAAAGTATTACCGTGGTTTTGAGAGATCCATCGGCCACGAGAAAGGAGTCCTCATGTCCGATCGTCGTGGATATGTTGGCTGAGGAGAGTAGTAACCCATTCGTTGAGATTCCGGACAGCCGAACGTATCCAACCTACGGCTGATTTAGTAAAGAGGACAAGTAGTGAGAATGTGGAAGAATTAGTGTTTGGCAAAGCATACAAAAGCAATTATTAAGAGTTCAGACTTACGATTGTTATTCCACCTCTCCGGAAAGGGCATATAGTTGTCTGGAATAATATTCGAGGTCCGCACCAGGACATAACGCTCCAACCAGCCCCGGTCTCTATCTTCGTCCATTTTTCAAAAAAAATAGATTCTGGATATGCTTTGCAAGTTTTATTACACCACCCCGGAACAACCTTGGGGAGTATAACCGTATTAAGTGGGCCATCGTGAATTCCTTTTCTGTATTATTGGCCAACAGCCGGAGGCAGGCCACGGTCCTCCAAATTGATTATCCAAATTTGGGGTAAACAATATCCACTATAGCCTAGTTATAGAGTCTATATATATAAGGCTGATCACACATGGAGCTATGACGAAATCTAGGACACTGAATTATATAATCTGGAAGCTCATTTGATTTAATAAGTTGATTAAACGTAGTTGATAAGCATCAAGTGTTAATAAGTATTTTAAGTGATGAATTTGATTTGATGAATAATCGAATACGTGAATCAGCCATCCTGCAATCGTAGGTTTCCCTTCTTACTAGTTAAATTGGCCGCGCATTGCGCGACAATAAAATCGTGATAAATTTATTAACTAACTTTGCAGTGTTTATTAAAAAGCATGTAAAGAAAGGAAAGATTCAAGATATTTTGCCCTCTTCATATGCATACATATACAATTTCATAATATATTTATTACTTTGTAAACTCATTACTATGTGTCTATATAAGTATCAATTTTTCCCTTTCATTAGAAAATAAAGGTGATTGCTTTCGTAATTTTCTCATTTTAAAGATCTATATACATAAGACTATAAAATTAAATAAAGATAAATCAAAATAAAGAAGCATCGAATCAAATTGTACCAAATCCTCAAAATCAAATTGTATGTATCTTTTTTTTATTTATTTATATAGACTTATTGCCTTTATATTTTCATCGATTTCCCTTTGTTTACCCTCGACTAATTTTCTTCTTTTGCTTGTGCTTTAGTTCCCTACCTGTTCAATTTTTGTAAAAGAAACAAAAATGTCTATCTTCCTTTTCTTTCGTCTTTCTCTATCTTGTTATCGTCTTCCACAATACTCGTCGTTTGATTCTAAAATAATTTATTTTCATCTTCAAAATCAATTAATTACACTCAAGTTGCTCAAATATATTAAAATTCATTTAGAAGCTTGCCCTATAAATTCAATACATACAAAAAAATTACAGAGAGAATCCACAAGAGTTCAGATGAAAATATGTATCAAACTTCAGTCTATTTGAGAAATATTTTTCCGTTGATTCACCTGAACATGTTATCACATTAGAATCATTAAAGAAGAAATTAAATAAGAATAACAAAACCAAGAAAAAGACGTAATAAAGAAAATGAACATGAAAAAAAGAAAGAAAATGAAATGAAAAGAAGCTAGGTGAGAAAGATTAGCTTTTTTCACACTAAATCATATCTATCCAACATATGGACATTTTAGACGTCACCTCTAATCCTTTTTTCATTTAACACGAAAGCTATATTCAAGAAAGAACAGAGGATTAGAGTTCAATTAAACTAATAAAATAGAATAAAAAGAATTGTACTTATATGCCTTGTTTTTGGTGGAGTGATATGGAAGCTATTGTCTTCATGTTGTCAACTTTCGCTGAAATAATCACTCAAACAATCTGATATATAGATAAAACAGTTACAATAATTTTTCACGGACTTGCATTATGACATTAGAGCAAGAAATTAGAAAAGGTAACATATGAATAAGTTGTATAACTATGGGCCAAAGCCTGGTTACGTTGTAGGAGTAAAATCTCCTATGAGACCAAGGCAAATGACATTCCTGCACCATAAGTCTGGCTACAAATAAATTAGCTTGCAAGTTTACAAAGTAAGTATCACATACATAAATTTAAGAAGCATGTAGCGGTTGGACATGTTCACCCAGGAACATTACTTCAAAATACAAAATTATCAGCAAATGACACACTTTATGAAGAGCAACAACATAAGAGCATAACATATTTCGAACGACATTCCACATGAAATGATAAAAAGGCGGAGAAACAAAATCACACCAAGAATAAAAATAATTATTTTATCAAAAAATGTACACTAACCATAATTGATGTACCTAAACAATATAATCCTGAGAACTGCAAAAATACTGTAAGCTATTAGCATACTTAGCATCATAACTGTGAAAGGCCATTTGGACGCTATAACAGGTCCTCCAGAAATGGGGATTTGGAACATGTATATGGAAACATATACTCATATATATGGGGAAAAGAAAAAGATACATAGAAGATGAAAAGATTTGTAACTGGCCTAAAATTGTAACTTCGTTTAATTAATTATTGAATCAATAGGATAAAATTAATTAATATTTAAGTGAATCTAAGAAGTGTCCTTTGATTTTGCTAATAAAGCACGGAAATGGAAGATATAGGAAGGAAAAGTCAAAAAAAAATCTTGCCTTTAGAGAGTGCCAAACTCAAGAGGCTCAAAGACATTATTGTGTAGATTTTAATGTTAGTTTAAGCTTATAATGAAGGATTAGTAACTGAAAATTCATGGGAAATTAATATTTAGAAATTTTTATTTATTAGAATAAGGAAGAAAAATACTAAAAAAGGAGAAAAAAGATGAATAGAATCATTGGCTATAGAGAGATGCCATATCACCTTATCTATGCCTAGTTTTATATTATATATAGATATAGATTAATGTAGTTCTATACTATAAAACTTTGTATTTAACTTTTCGTTTTTTCCTCTTTTTTATATATTTCCTTTCCTCCCCTTTGTCAAGTATGAGCTTTTGGCATGTCTTATATGCGTACTCCAATAATAATGCAATGAGTATGAACATGTTTCACGTCTCGTTTGTCATAAATTCTTTAATTAAAGAGGTCAAAGTTCTAATTATAGTTGGCAAGAATATAACGGACGTACTACTACTATTATAAGTTAAGGAAATGTGTTAAATATTGCATTGACAACGTGACTTAAATAGTTTCAAGAACATGCAAGACGCGTTAGATTTATAGTGCAAATTAAAGCATGCAGGGGAGACTGTATACTACAAAGGAACAATCAGGAAGCCACAAGGCAGCTTGATCACGTTCAACATGCCTAATACAAGGACTAAGTGGTCGTGCCTAATATAGCTTGGTTATAGAGTCCAAGGTTGATCCCACACAGAGCTACGACAAGATCTAGTCGACTCAATCTATCCACATAGGCACCTCTCTATGGTCAACAATAATATTTTTCTCTATCTTTTCCTCTTTGGTAATGTAGTAAATCTTCACATAAATCCTGATCATTATCCCCATTTCAAATCAAAAGCACTTAATGCAACATAACAATCCAATAAGTGTAATTTGGAGAAGGCTTAATACCTCCGAATTTCCAGTTACACTTTTAACCTTTACGGAGATCCTATTGCCCTTCCCCAACAACCTTTTTTTAAAAATGGATTAGTTAAACTCTTGAGTGATGACGTGGCACAAAGAGTGCTCACACTATTGAAGAGTGTGAAAGGCAAGAGTCGCTCCGCATAACCTCTTTCATCATCGTCGACCAACCACTCCATTGATAGTTTTTTCTGTAAAATTGGTTGAAATAGAGTAAAATATTTAAAATATTTGACTTGGGTTTAAAATAACGATACTTATTTTGGATAGTTTTGCAAGAAAATTGTATGATAGATATCATTCATCAAGATGGCCGATAATGGCGAAAATATTGGAAACTCAATGATTAACAAAAATGAAAAAAGAAGAAAGTAAAAGAAAGAAAAAAGGAAAATGATACAATAAAAAAGAAGAATACAGGGAAGAAATAAGAATAAAATGAATGTGGAATCCATTTCCGGAAATGACCAGTGATTGACCAAAATGAAAAAATGACAAAGAGAGAGCAAAAAAAGCTAAAAGGGAATAAACAAATAAAAGATCAAAAACAAATGAAGACTAAGAATAAGTACAATAAAATAAACATATAATTTAGTAAGTTTCTCTCTCTCTCTCGAATGAGAGCGTCTCTCAACTAAGGCTGCAATGGCGAGGAGATCAAAACTTGCAAGGAGAGGGCAAGCAATCCAAACATCACATCCTTCAACCGCATTGGTTAGGAAAGTTGTACCACAATCTGAGGATGCAAATAAGGTTCGTAGTATCAATGTTCTCCAAGAAATTACTCCACTAATACTGAAACAAAATTCTCCAGTAGAAATGCAATCAAGGACCCACCCCACAGATGACAGCGACGACAACAAATAAACAGGATACACCGCAGACTTCAGGGAAATAGTCCTGGGCTGATGAAGTTGAGGCAACGGCCAACAAAAAAGTTACAAGTACGGTCCAATCTGTAAACCCTAGCTCGACATGGGGCAATGTAGTTGGACCAGTCCCTCTTACTGATGGGTTAGATTAGGGAATCAAAGAAGAAACTGAATGCAATGTGAAAATTATAATAGATGGCATTGAAGAGGAGGTGACAGTTTGGCAAACAACTATGGTACGCTATGTATTGGTCTCGAACCCTCCGATTAACTATCACTGAGGGATATTTCAAATATATTTGGGGTCATGCGAATTGATAAGGTTCCTCAAACTGATAGAGGGGTATTCCTTGTGCGATTTCACAAAATAGAAAGTAAGAAAAAAGTATGTGAAGATGGAGTTCAGATGTTTAATAAAAAGCCAGTAGTGGTCAAGCCATGGACACCTAGTGTGGAAATGAGTAAAGTGATCGTGGAGAATGTTCCAATCTGGATTCAACTAGTTGGCATAGATCTTAAGTATTGGGGATAGAGAGCCTTGACTAAGATTGCAAGACTTGTTGGGAAACCTTTTAAAGTAGATAGTGCAATTACAATGAAGGAAAGGTTAATGTATACAAGGGTAATGGTGGAGGTTCCTTTAAACCAAACTTATTCAGAATTTGTGATGTTTGAAAATGACAAGGGGAAAATTGTTGAACAAGAAGTGTTTTATGAATGAAAATCTATAATGCGCTCATATTGCAAGAATTTTGGGCACCATCCTAATGTGTGTAGGAAAACGCGTAAAGAGCAAGAGACATTGAAGAAACTGGGAATACTGAAGGAAGTTGCAAAAGAACCAAAAGGGAATGATCGTGATTTCACATTGGTGGCTCACAAAAGCCTAAAGAAGAAGGTTACCTCAAAAGAAAACAGTGAATACAACCAATCCATTTGTAGCTCTTGGTGGTGAGAAGAATGTAACAAATAGCAAGGAAGTTCAAAACATTGGCAGTGACAATACAAGTACAGAGATGAAAGGATCAAAGAAAAATAAACCAAAAGCAACTACTTCCATCCAGTTGAAGGAGATGCTGACAAGGTCTTAGGAAATGGAAAGGGTGGTGGAAACCCCCCTCCTAATGGACAAAGTAGGTTTCTAGAACACCAGGGTCTTGAATAGAATTGAGAAGCAAAAAGATATGAATCTCATTTTTCATAACAACAAGGTTGGTCCATTTAGGCTTCTGGAAACAAAGATTAAGAGTCAAAGAGTACAAAATACTGCCCTTAACCTTTGTAATGGGTAGTCCTGTACAAATAATTTATCTCACCACCGTGGTGGGTGAATTTGGGTAGTCTGGAAACCACTGATTTTAGTGTTAATATTGTCAAAACAATTCCATAGGTGGTTCACTGTGATGTACAACACAAAGGTACAAGCATCAAATTCAATATGTTGTCTATCGGTATAATGGTCAGGATTTAAGGAGGTAATTATGGCAAGACATAGTCTCAATTCTTATTTAGAGTCATAGCCCTTGGGCAGTAATGATAGATCTGTATGCTTAATAGTAATGAAAGATTTGGCCGGCTAGTTTCCATTACTGAGATCAGGGAGTTCAGAATATGCATTGGTGATTGTAATTTCCAAGAATTGAAGTCCTCTGGCTCATTCTTCATATGGAACAACAAGCAAGGTGCAGATAGCAGGGTATACAACGAATTGAAAGAGTCTTAGTAAATATGATTGGATTACTATCTTTCCAGCATCTGAAGTTCACTTTAAGAACAAAGGCCTGCATGATTATTCCTTGTCTTTATCAATTTGGATACTAGAAATGTGAAGGTGTCATATAAATTCAGATATTACAACATGTGAAGCTTAGCCCTTAACTTCAAAGATAAGGCGAAGCTTGATTGGGAAAAGATGAGCACAAGTAGCAAACTATATCAACTAGTGGGTAAACTCAACTGGATTAAGACTCTCTTAAATGAGATCAATAAAAAATAATTTTAGTGAGGTAGAAATCAACATTGAAAGGGAAATGGAGAAGCTTTATGAGTTCCAAACCAAACTCTAGACCCTGGCAACATACAATTGATGGATGATGAAATAAAATTGGCTAAGAAGTACTCCATCTGGCTAGAGCAAAGTTCCTCCAGCAGAAATGTAAGATACATTGGTTGAACTAAGGGATACGAATAACAAGTTCTTCTATAGTGTCTTAAAGGCTAGAAGGAATACTAATAGGATTTTTATTGTCAAAAATCTTAATGGAACATCACAATAGACATGAATGGAATCACTACTCCATTTATTGATTACTATATTGCAATCTGGGGCACTTCAAATGGCAATAGAGATCATGTATGTAGTAGCACTGTGAAGAAAGGGCCATTACTATTAGTGGAGCATAGGGAACTCTTGGTGAAAGGGGTTGCAATCGTAGAAATCAAGAAGGAGCTATGGAATATATCTAGTGATAATGTCCCAAGCCTTGATGGGTATGGAAGTCAATTCTTTAAGGACTATTGGAATATAGTGAAAGAGGACATTATAGCAGGGATATTGGAATTTCAACTCTGGGTAAATCTTGAAAGTATTAAATAATATTGTTGTCTCTTTGATCCCAGAATGTGATGTGTTGAAGGTGTAGGTGATTACAGACCCATAGCCTGCTGTAATACCATCCACAAAGTCATTTCCAAGGAGTTCTTCTAATAGGTTGAAGGTGGCACTCCCTAGCATAATCTCCATAAATCAGAGTGCATTTGTGGCTGGAAGGGCAATTGTCCAAAATGTCCTCATATACCAAGATTTGGTTAGAATCTATAACACGAAGCAAAATGTTAAGAGCTGTTTGTTCAAGATAGATTTGAAAAAAGCATATACTTCTGTTGAGTAGGTATTTGTGGATGAGATGATTCATGCATTGTACTTTCCCCCTAAATTCATCAAATGGACAATAAACTATATCTCTACCACTCATATTTTTTGGCTATCAATGGGGGACTGTATGGATGTATCCAAGGTAAAAGAGGACTTAGGCAGGGTGATCCAATATCCCCTCTCCTCTTTGTAATTTGTATGGAGTATCTGATAAGGATAATAGAAGTAGTAACAAGTCTTGAAGGGTTCCAATTCCACACTATTGAGTAGTTGCTAGCTCAATGATAGATTATGAGCTTAAAATGAAGTTTTGATGATTTGGCAAACAATGTACCCAATGATAATCAAGGGAAACATAAGTAGGAATCAATTAAAAACCATATATCCAAATAGATCTCCAAAGGATTCAATGAAGCAGTGATATCAGCTAAGGAATTGATCCTTATTATTATGCAATTGGAGACTGGAACAGCTATATCATTCCGACATTAGAGAAGGCAGAATGTTGACTGATTTCTATTCGACGAAGAGCTGGATTTCAAGTTATGATAATGTTTTCATAAAGTACCAAAATTTGATCAACATGGAATTAGCATTGAAGTAGGAGACAATAGTCGCAAACAAGGAAAGAAGGAAGATCCAAGTCAAAAAAAGGATTATTTTTTAGTACAATTAATGAAACCAAAACTTTCTTGGATTTTACTATTTAGAGGCGGTAACAACTTCTATATAAACACATCACAATTAACCATTGGAGCTTAACCACAATTAGAAATCACAACACTCCAATGAGAGACTAAATTGAGCAGTCAACACTTTGTGTTAGAGATCCAACTTCTAGACGAGAAGATCCTGAGCTTATCAAGATTTATTAGTAAGTTATTTATTTTGTCATAGTTAGGTTCTTTTATGGTTTAATCTATCAATATTTGCAAGTATTGCATTATAGGTGTTCGTTGGTTAAGTTGTTGTTATAGGTAGACTGTTCAAGGAACATGTCCTTAGGTTATTTGTAACCTTTTCAAGGCTCTAGTTTTAGAAGAGAAGAGATTAAGGTAAATACTATAAGACATAGTGATAAGCTTAAGTGCATTCATGTTTTGATTATTGTCAATCTGATTCAGAAACAGCTAGAGACCTGGTTTGTGATCTGCTCTCTGTGCATCTTTCACGGTAAGTAGAGATAGCTGTAAAGTCGTGCAACTCACTGCACACAAGTACAACAGTTGAGCTGGCTTATGCTTTAGGTCAAATATTAAATGAGTCGTCTCTATCCATCCCAGATGCTTCCCACTATATATACAACATGTTGCAACATATTATGTATCACTTGGAAAACCTAAAAAAATCACCCAAAAGGTGCCGCCATCGTAAGACTCTCCAAGTTTTCAACAAAACTGATCATAAACTAAAGGACCTGATTCTAACACTGAAGATGCTTTAGTCTCCTAGTTTGTTTTAAGCTTTGTTTCATGTGCTTTTACTTATAAACCTACTCTTCTCTTATAAGAAGTTGTTATAGGTATTTCAAATTCTTAGTAGTTGTTAGGCAGTTTACCTTTCAATCTATTAAGTGGTACCCTTGGTTAGTGTTAGTCTAAGGTGTGTTCGTTGGGTCCAGCTAAGAGGTAGTCGACCTTTGTGTTGTTTGCTAGGGTTAGCTAAGTGGAGGTATTTGCAATCAGAGTATTGCAAAGGTTGAGGGACTATGGGAGTTAGTTCCTAGGTTGCTACTATTGTAAGGGTTGAGGGATTATGGGAGTTAGTTCCTAGCTTACAATAGGTTGAAATATGAATTTGCTCATGTAGTGGAGTTGAAATACTACTCGGGTAGGTCATGGTTTTTAATCCCTTGAGCAAGAAGTTTTCCACGGTTAAAATAGTACATTCTTTACTTACTGCATTACACAAGGGAACTGGTACACAACTAGGTCCATCATACACTATTTGGTGGACGGACAACCAATAACAATTTGTATCAAAGCATGTACTTTCTAAAAGGTTAACACTTAGAAAGAATCTGTAAAATGGCTGCTCCACCCAATACAGAAGAAGGTCAGTCTTTCACCAAGCCACCCAGATTTGACGGAAAATACTATGGGTGGTAGAAGACTAGAATGCACGACTTCGTCGTGGCTAAAACTCAGAACTGTGGGACATCATCTGTGATGGCCCCTATATTCCAGTACTCACAGGTGAAGATGGTGTAAAAACTACTGCCAAAACAATGAAAGAATACAATGATGCTGACAGGAAAGCAGTGGAGAAAAGTTATAAAGCAAAGAAGATCCTTATGTGTGGAATAGGACCTGATAAATACAATCGAGTCTCAGCATGTTGAAATGCAAAAGAGATCTGGGAAGCTCTTCAAACTACCCATGAAGGAACAACACAGGTGAAGAACTCCATGATTGACATGCTCACCACAGAGTATGAAATGTTCAAAATGAAAGAGAGAGAATCTATTCATGATATGCACACTAGATTAACTTCTATTATAAATGAGCTTTATTATCTGGGAGAAGTTATCACAACCACAAAACTAGTAAGACAGTTGCTGGGTATGTTACCTGATTCCTAGGATAGCAAGGTAAATGCCATCTCTGAAGCCAAAGATCTCAGCACATTGACTGTCAATGAGGTCATCGAAAACCTTAAGACATTTAGACTTTAATGTGCATTGTAGTGTAAATTTGGATTGAAAAGGTAAATTTGTACTATGTCTAATAAGGTTTGTCTCTACAATATTGGTCTGTTTAATGCCCTATCATGTTTAGAGCTGCAGGATAAAATAACTGAATATTGAGTCTGTGTTTAAAAAAATAATAAGTGATAAGCTGGAATTGGTTTAATGTTGTGGCTTGAGGATGTTATGAGTACTCTTCAAACAGTATGAACCACTTGGCATGGGGTGGTCTTTTCAAGACACCTCAAAGAGGGGGCAGGGAAGAGTCAAGCTTAGCTTGACTCATAGTATTACCTCCAAATGAGGGGTTTCATGACACAACCTATGGACCATGCGGGGCATTCCTATCATGAGTGTGCATTGGTCTTCCTTAAATCTCACCATTTCATCAAAGGTCGAAAATAGAAAGGGGTGGAAAAGTTAACTTGTTTAAATGTCTAAAGGGTACTTAGAAAGTTAAAAAGAGGAAAGTGGTTATTTCAATAGGGTGATTTTTGCTTTATTTCTAAGGGAAATGGAATGGTTTAAGGTTGTTGATAATAAGTGTCCTTTTTTAGGAGTTTAGAAATCCTGGGTTGTAAAGAGTTTTTTTTTTTTAAAACCTTATGACATTCTTTTTCTGTGAGACTTGGTGACATGCATAGCTGCTCATTTATTTTTTTAACTCAAGTGGAAATTCACATGAAGGCTTGCTGGGTACATGCTCTTACTACTGCTTGACTAAAACAAAGGTTCATTTCTGTGGGTTTTCCTGAGAATATAAACTGCACAGTCTCAGTTCATTTAATATTATTTAGGTTCAAATTTCTTGGTGTTCCAACCCTATTTTGGTAATCATAAGTTTATAGGATTTTTTCTCTTTGCCTGCATCTCCCTGCTATGTTTCTGTTAATTACATCAAGCAGTCTCACATTTACTACTATGAGGTCTATTAACATGTGAAGCAGGTGAACTATTTATTTGATATGTATAAGAGTTAAGTTAGACTTGAAATAGCTTTAGTTCTGAGGAATAAGGATTAATTAGGTGAATGAAATGATCTTGGGGCCTAAAGTTAAACATAAAGAGTATGAATATGCACAGAATATGCATAGGCTAAGGAAAACGAAGAGGAATGTACATATGGTATACACTTGATATACACATCACATGTGTATATCATAAGTATACCATGTTTATATAAAGGAATAGGCGAGTTATAGACAACATGTATACATGAGTAAAAGAAATAGAAACTTGCACCTAAGTTCTAAACTTTCAAGCGGGTTCTCTTTTAGAAGGCAGTTGGGTCTGGCCCAACTAAAGATTAATTGAAAAGGGGGCCAATTTTCATTAAACCCCAAACGCAAAGGAAAAGAGGGTGGTTTTTTTTTTTAATCATCGATTGATTAAGTATTTCAAAGTTGTTATGTTATATTTTTTTATGTGTCATCACACTGCCATATTTGTATCATTTTTTTCCTTATTGTGATTGTGAGTTTATTTTTAGTATTGTTGGTAATTAAATTACTTTCATAATGGGTGACACTTGTGCACAATTATGGGACTTTGGTTTTATCCTATGGCAACACTGGTTTGGGATTTGAGGTGGTTTGGGGGGATTGGTCTTAGCCATTCCCCGATGTCCAGCCATTCTTAGGGTTCATGAAACCCCTTGAAACATGTGCGGCATCGAGAATAATAGTGCTGACAACCTTTTCCCTTGGTATGGTATGAGTTACAATTCAGTGAAGCCAATAGTATATGATCAAGTCCTTTAATTGTGCACTTTGTAACCAAATTTGATATATATATATATATATATATATATATATATATATATATATATATGTACATATAGATTTATGCATAATTATGCTAGTGATAGGTTCAGCAAACATAGACTAATTTGGTTCCTCCCCCCCCGCGCTCTTACTGCATGGCCATTTGGGTCGAAGTTCAGCCACCCTGTTAGGCAAAAGGCCCAATAAGAAATTTTCCTTTCAAAACTGTTAAGTCCAAGAAGAGAAAAGAGAAGGTAATATTGTTGAAGGCCCAGTCATGGGTGAGAATGACACGAAGGACCAACCATAGGTAAAAATGGTTAACTAGGGGTTTGGTACACCCCTAGTCTTTCTGTCCTCCTTTAAATTTTAGCATGTCAGTTTCTTTATTGATTAAAGTGTTGTACTTGTATGTTGTAAAACAAACTCACACTATTATTGAAATCATTTATAGTTTGGACTAGGCATCTTAGGTAAACGGTACATATGCCGTTTAGTTCAACCTTAGGCCCCCAACGTGATTTTCAAAGCCCGACTTAACATAAATGTTTTCTGAAAGAATAAAATGGCTTAGCAAACCAGTGAAAAGAATGAAAAGGATTAGTCTACCTACTAAAAAATTATTATCATTTTCCTAAGCGAAGAAAAACCAAGCTTGACATTTTTTCTTTAAACCAGAAGAACGTTTTTCTAGTTGTAAATTTAGTTTTCCAAAAGCTCTTTTTAAATCCAGGCAGAAAAATAATTTCAAAGCTGTGCGTAAGTGTAGTTTTAAATGCCAGAAACAAGCACTTACTTTGCCAAAAACCAGTCGGAAAACAACTTTAAATTCATAGATATGTAGTGTATTAGTGTACCAAAACACAAATATTTTTTGGACTAGCTTCAGACAAAAGATTGTGGAATTTGGAGAGCTAAGGCCCAACCTAAAATCATATTTTTAAGGCCCAGCTTAACCAATTTTTTCCAGAAAAGATGAGAGAAAACATGTTTTCGGCTGAGCCCAGTAGTTAAAAGAAGAAATGAGATTTTGGGCCAAAAACCCAACAGATCTTAACTAATTTTTTCAGAAAAAAGAACATAAATTTGGGCCAAAGCCCATGTCAAAAAATGTTACTCTTATGTTATAAACAATTGGGTTTTAAAGATAAATTTTAGGACCAAAAGTTAGTTTTGATTATATAAACAAACTCTTGTAAATTAAATCTGTGTAAACTATTTGAAAACATAAAGTTTTAGATAAGGATATTCTAAAAAATATATTAAACGGATTAACCCGGACCACGTACGAGTCAAGCATGAACAAAATTTATTTAGAAATTTTTATCTTTAGAAAAACTACTATTATCCTTATATATGAAAGGAACTAATTGTATCTGGATATTATGAATCCGAACCTAAATACCTATATGTAAAGGGAATACATTCAATTCTTTAAAAAAAATGATATGCAAAATGACAGACTTTTTCGGGAAATAAACACCAAATAAACAGTTCATACAAATACTCACACATTGGAATTCGAAGGTCAACCGTATTGTACGGATCCTTAATACTAGGGTGCCTAATGGCTTCCCTATGGGATTACCAAAACTCTTACCTAGAACTTTGGATTAAGAAGGATTTTTCACGGTGTATGAATAAACCCTTTAAAACTGGTTTTCCTAATTTCCTAAAAGTTAGGTGGTGACTCTTTTAAAACAAAGTCTGAAAGAGCACCAACGATTTCAAAGTAGCTTTTCCGAGCTCTAACCCCACCCGCGATAATGCGAACCATCACATCGATGAAATGGAATTAGTAACGGAGAGGGAAATCCTAGATTTGAATTCTTAAGTTTAGTTTTGGGGAACACTTTGACCAATAGTTGACTTTTGGGTAAATGTGTCCGGCATTGAATTTTGATAGTTTCGTTAGGTTCAGAACATGATTTTGACTTATTAGGGTATTTGGTTCGGGTCTCGAGACATTCAGATGTGTTTTAGGTCATTGGTTGGGAATATGAGAATTCATGGTTTTGGAGTTGACCTCTTTTGGAAATTCTTCATGCACAACGAGTTCGTAGTGTGTTTTATGACTGAAATACATATTTGATATGCGTCCAGGGGGTTCCGGGTGAGTTTTGGCTGTCAAAACCAAATTCCAGGAACACCAGAAAAATCTATTGTTTAGTTGCTAGTAGGCGAAGAAGGGACTGCATTTGCTAGCCTTTGTCGGACTGGCCATCATGATCGAGTTGCGTTGCTTCGCGGTTACGAGGTGACGCGTGGTTGGGGTTGGGGAGTCGCGGGTCATCGCGGTTGCGTAAGTTGCCTCGCGATCGTGATGAGCCTAGTTGGGCCAGGTGTCGGATGACTCATCGCGATCGGGATGACTCAGTCCGCAATTGTGATGAAGGGGTCGTAGTTTAGTACTACGACTCATTTTAGGATAACATGGTTACCTACCATTCTCACCTCGATAGGCGAACCCTTGACCCAAAACAAAACTCGTTTGCAATTATAAAACAAGATTCATTTACCTTCAGGTTATAACATAATCAAAATGTGGAAGTGAGCTCACTTGTATAAATAAAGCGGAAGTATTTACAAACGAATTTTATATATACTGAATCCTTTTCACATGACCTGGTTTAGACTAGTACCAGAGCTACTAATTTGAAGAGAATGTATAAGTAAATATAAAATACTTAACCTCCATCTCTGGGAATAGAAGGATGGAGGTCTTCAAGATAGGCACGGTGCATCTCCTAGAAACTCGAAATCAACCAATAACCTGTAAAACTCTACACCCTGAGAGGGATGTTGCAAGGGTAATATCGATACAATAATATTAATGGTAAGTATCATAGGACAACAATGGTTAGAATAACATAACGGTAATAGAATCCACAAATAAACATGGTAGGAGATCTTAAGTCAATTCATGAATATAATCTTCAACTCGTCCAAAACGACCATAAAGCCTTATTCCATTAGCGCTCTTTTAGTAATCCACACCATTAATTTTTGTCATTCCACACGTTCCAACTCATCTGGTATACCAATTAAATAAACACGCTCAAAATACCGTAACATTACCAATTATACCAGGGCTAATCCTACGCCTAGACCGCAAGTCAACCTACCGTTTATTGTATCCGTAATTCATTTTAAGGAAAAATCTCTCGTCATTCTAATATTCATCACTCACCCAAACCTAGCAAGTCATACACACCCATATTAAGGTAATCTAGCACTACACTTACCCAATCCAAGGTCACAGCCTATGGTTATAGCAACTAAGCCCAATTGGGCCAAGTTCGAGAATAATCATCCAAGACCCAAGTATAACTGCAATATCCTGTCCCCATTTAGTCACATACAAGGATCCCCACACAATCCATGTCAAATCCAACAACAATCCAATTCACTCTTAACACATAAGAGAGACAAAAAAATGCAATAGAAATATATGCAAAGCCTAAGAATAACCAATCCGAACCAGTATATCGCAATCATATCACAACCATATCACAGAAAACCAAGAGATACAATCTAATGCAAAAATTTATGAATGATGAATGCAATGTATATGCACTGTACATATGTACTCCGACGATGGAACATCACATCTTGGCAGCACAACCCATGGGAGATCCGCGAAGTCCATGTACGAGTCACTTCACACACAACCCAGAGATGACTCCATATCCAACCAATACGCCTCATATTAGTCATTCTACACATAGCCCAGAGATGACTCGATATACAATAAGTCTCAGAATAGTACCGGTCACTCCGCAGACAGCCCGGAGAAGACTCGTATCAAATGTTTCTCTATGCATCTGTATTTCCTTCTCACTTTCCATCCTCAGTACCATAACAAGGCAATATCAATATATTATGGAAATAAGTATGAATACGATGCAATGTAATATCAAATAACCAATTCAATCCCAAACAGTACCACACATAGCACATAAGTAATATCAATAACAAGGCTACATAATAAGCCACAATGAAATCACAATTCCCATCTCAATATCAAATCAAAGTAAGGTACCGTAATATCGTAATCATAATATATCACTTATCACCAACATCCAATTTCTCAATGTGGCAACGAGCCAATAATTAAATAGAACAAGAAAAATCAACAACGCAATGGGTTGGCTAGCCCCCAAATCATTCAACTAGGCCCAACCTAAGGTAATATCCAACCCAACTTCATACCCGAAGGTTGACATGCATTATCCAACAATATCATCTAAGCATATGCTTTGCTAATTGAAGTCTCACCATAAGGTAATAATAAATCTAAAACTATACCAGTAATACACAATAACCACCATTTCTGATATGTTATTGATCTCGACATCTCCATCCCCAATCATCGAAGTCCTATACATGCATTCTCCGCTTCATCTAACACGCGTATATGAAAGTCTAACCGGAGTCTACCAAGAGAGGGTAACCGTAACCTACCTCAAGGCCGAACAGGTGCGCGAACATCCACATGGAATCCATCTTCCATCTTTGTAAGGAATTTGTAGATCCGAGAGGTCTAGGAACGATGGGTATATAATCTAAAATTTATCACTTGCCTAGCATTAGATAAACCGCTACATCGCATATTGCTTAGATAATGCTCAGATTTGGGGTGGAAAACTTGGGTATAGTAAAGAGTTTTATTTTTGAAATAGGTCTTTAAATTTGTCTCGATTCGATCGTTGTTTGTTGCTAGAAGCTGTTGCCCATAGGTTGTAAACACCATGTATGCTTGAAAGTTTCCTGATCCGTGAATCAAAAAGAGTTTTCGAGTCGAAAATCGCAAATCTAAATCTTGAACATCTGAGTTCCAGTTAGGAAAGACAAGACCGCTTTAGCGGTTGGTTAATCACTGGAGCGTCTCCGCTATAGTGCCCAAGCGTGCGCCGAAGTGGTTTGGGAGAATGTATATGATCGTAGAAGCGGTCTGAGTTCCCGCTATTGCGGCACCACTACAGCGGTCTGAGTGACTGCTACAACGACGCTTATAACAGATAGCACCAGAATCTGTAGCTTTACAAATTTAATGCACAGACTATTTTTGTGGAGTTATTTACCCTGTAGCGTATTAGATTAGATACTGAACTTGGGGTGATACGAAATCTAAAATTTCTTTACTTTTGTAGGCATTATGTCTCAAAATCTAGGTGACGAACAACAAGGTCAAGAGGTACAATGTAACATTCCGTAAAATTGAGTTAGGTGTGTATGTGTAAAAACTAGTATCAAGATGATATTTTAGCTATATTAATCCACTCAGGATAAATTTGGGTGGTAAGCAGTCGTTTTGAAGTCAAACCAACTAGTGAAGTTCGTAAGAGTTCTCAAACTCATCTAAATTGCGGTCGGTCTGACTTCTAAGCAAGTTTCGTGAAAATCCACTAGGAATTTGGGAAAACCTCCTTCATAAAAGTTGTAGGCCATTCAAAATACTTTTCCTACAGTAGGTCGCCTAGATCCGATGGAGCTCTGTGCTAGGAGTTATTCCTATTTTACTGAAAATCATCAGTGCAATGTAAAAATTAGGCGTGCGCGGCGCCCTGGGCGTTTCCTTGGGCGGCGCCCCTGGCCAAATTTTTAGAAAACAGATAAATTGTGCGCATCACCCTAGGCAACGTACCAGTTCATTTTATGCCTGAAACAATTTTCTCAAATTTTATAAAAGCCTAACTTCATTATATTCATTCCCACTTCGTTTTGGCCGATTGTTTTAGAGGAAACAATCCTAGGGTTTTCCCAAAACATATGAGGTAAGTTCTTAATCAATTCCAATCATTTCATCATCAAACTAATATCAAATTAACCTTAGCTCATCTCTTATAACTCTAGATTCTTGAAAACTCTAGAGAGGAGAAGAATGGGCGTGTAGAAATTCGTCTAAAAGGTATGAACTTTGGTTTCCCTAATTTAATTAATGAATTTTAGGATAGTATAGATTATATTATGCAATTGGAATTCACTAATGATTCACATGAGGTTCAAGAACATGTTTCTAGGCTTAGAAAGCCCTAGTTTTCGAAACGTAAAGAAAGTTCGTAGAAACGAATAAAGCTTTAATATTTCTCATCTAAATCCATTGTAGATTGATTGTTGAACCTTGGGAATTCCATTTCGCTAGCTTTTAGCGGGATTTGAGGTATGTCTCTTTTGAAAACCTTCTTTTGAAGTATGTCTCTTTTAAAAAAATCCTTTTTGACTGTAAAGATGATTTGTATGTCTCTTTTAAAAATGCTTTTTGACTAGGAAGGTGATTTGTGTGTCTCTTTTTGAAATATAAAGCTTTGGTATTCGAACTTGAATTATCCCATAAGAATTTTAAACTTGATAGTTGAAAAGCTTGACTATCTTGTGTGAATGCTCTATAATGGATTGTGTTGAACTTGAAACGTGCTTAAAGAAGTGAACCCAGTTTCTAAAAATAGAAATGACTTGATGTACCACTATAATGGGATGATGAACATAATACTTAAGGAATAATGTGAACATTATGATATGACTTGTGATTCGGCTTCCATGCCATGATTTGAGTGATTCAGCTTCTATGCTAGGATTGTGATTCGGCTCTTTTGCGATGATTTATATTGTTCATGTCTGGCCTAGATATTTGGGAGGAAGGGTAGTCACTATGGATCCTAATGGGGTTAGGCTATCCATTCGGGAGGAAGAGTGGCCATCGAGGGTTTGTCACCCCGGTGTGGTTTATGCCTAGCCATTCGGGAGGAAGAGTGGTCATTGAGGGTTCATAACCTCGATGTGGTTTTGCCTTGCTATTCAGGAGGAAAGATAGCCATCAAGGGTGACAATTATCGATATGGTGCTTCTATGCAGTTTAGGGAACCTTAAATGGTCGACCCTTCATTATAGTGATTTGGGCCTGTATCGGCATTTTCACGACCCTAATTCGTGTGAACACCTACCTTATTATCACTAGTAGGCTAACTCTTACCTGTTAACCCATTAATCACTAGCCAATTTCAACTTCTTTAATCATTTATACTCTAACAATCAATAAATAAGGGAACGAATAAATAGTCTGACCAAGTCATAAATAATAAATAATATAAGTGCGGAATTCTTAACTATTGCACCCCTAAAATTTGAAAGTCATCATACAAGGACTCTAACCAACAATGTCTAAAGAATGAAATATATGTCAAATATAATAATAAATAATGTCTGTAATTTAAAACAAACATTTGGAAAGATAGCCCTTCAGGTGGCATGACATAGGTAGAAGCTCATCCTCGGATCTGATCGAGCAAACGAGCTTCAAGCTAGAAATGTAGTCTGGATGAGTCTCTGGAACACAATCTGCACTAAAAAAGGGTGCAGTAACGTAGTATCAGTACAAACACTATGTACCGGTAAGCATGATAGGCCGAATAAGAATAGTTCGCGTATATAAGCATAAAATCAACAAGATAAACAGATAGACACTTAATACTCAAATCGAAGTCACGGAATATCCCATAACACAGTCAAGTCTCAATAATCTCACCTGATAATTACAAATCCAAGTTTCGACCCTATGTAGAATCACTAACCCACAATTTCACTTAGTCAATGATCATATCTATATCATAATAACCATTCAACAAACCATACCAAAATCAGAACAACACGAGCATATAATAATGCAAAATAAAATGTAATGATGTGCAATGCAAAATATAATGAAGTGCATGCAATGCACTGGCTAAATACCTCACTCCTCAGTTGCTCATCACTCGTGTACATACGTGATAATTGGTGTCTTTTCGCAATAGCTATGACCTGCAGAGGACCTATGGTATCCATGTACCACTCGCTCCAGAATTGACCTCGGATCACAAGCCCATATTCTAGGTCACATCCTCACCCCTGTCAAATGTGCCTATAATCTAGGTCACATCCTCATCCCCTGTCAAATGTGCCTTATCATATATATATATATATATATATATATATATATATATCACGTACCATGTATCAAATAGTTTCACAAGTTCAACAAGAAGATTATATTAACTTCTTCAATAATTTCACATCACTTTCCATCACGTATGAATGTATGAATGCATACATGAGTGTAAACTGGGTAAAAAAATGCAAACAAAATAACAATGAAGGTACAAGTCACAAAGCCACAAGTCATATCAAGACTTAGATAAATTAGCTCAACCATGAAATGAATCATACCAACCATCTCAATTAACGTAAGGGTCTATGTCCCTCTATATTTCCTAACATAACACATACACCTCCCAACTAAGTCTTGTATCATCAAGGTGCTCCATTTTCTCATATGTCATCATCAATACCAAGTCATAATTCAATACTAATATGCGTATAAATGAGAATGTATGCCATGCACGATATCGTTATCAACAGTAAATCATAATCAAGATTTCATCTATGTACTATCACAAGTCTATATCATGATTCAGGTCTAAACTCATTATGCTTCCTTTCTCCGATGATATGTGTCACAATAAGAGAGATTTGACTACAACACGTATCAAAATAATAACAATCAAGGTAACAGCTTAATCATGCTAACAGTGCAGTAAGCCACAATCAATATCACGAGTATACATTAACTCCTTTCTTCCCATATCACCACAACATCCTATTCAATACATAAAGTAATGGCGATAAGCCCGCATCATTAGAAGTCATACAAACCTAGATAATATCCAACCAAACACCATGCCCGAAGACCTAATCATGCTTTGTCCCATCAATTCTACACAATATACACGTTTTACTAATCAAAGTATAACTAAAGTAAACCGTAACCTACCTCGAATGCAGAACAGGAGCCACGAACTAATCCACATGAGCCTTATATTTTTGAAGTACCTCAGAACGATTAAAGTCTAACAATATGATGCTAGGTAAGCAACAAACCATGTGTTTAAACAAGAACAACAATTTGGGGAAAAAGACCCACTTACTTCTACCCTTTTCAATCGATGAAACCATCATTTAATGGTGAATTTATCATAACTTCTATCTCTACAATCATTACTATTCAATTCATGGATTTCTAATCAATTTTACCCTTTGAAACAGATTTTAGGACAAAGTTTCCATTTTTATTAGAACCCTAAGTCTCAACATGAAATTTCAACCATAAGAAATCAAATTCCTTCCTAGAAAGTGATAATCTATACTCCTAGATGATTAATCAACAACAAAATCAACAACCCATCAATTATTTAAGGGTTTACTACTTCTAGGGTTCTAGGATTTTCACCCACCATTGATGGACGTTAAACTAATCATGGAACTTGAAGAAGAAAGTAAAAGGAACAAATAAAGGTGGGGACTTACCGTCCAAGATGCTTCACCAATGAATGGAATGAAGTTAGCCTCTTTCTCTCTTGAAAACTTACTATGGGGTCTTGTGGGTAATGGTTCAGAGTTGGAATATGAAAATAGGGTTTTCTGCCCCTGTCGGTGTGTGCGGCGGACCCTCTACGGTGGCCTTGAGTCTGCTACAACAGACATGCTGGAACAGTCCGCACAAAAATGGTTATAATTTCCTCATACAGAGGTGAAACGCGACGATTCTTTTTGCTATATATTCGTAATTACGATACGGTCTAATGGTTCAATCCTTGGTGGTTTGATCAATATAGAGCCTTTATAGCCCAAGACCTACTACGAAAACATCGAATATGAGCGCGACAAAACCCAAACCCATCTGAAACTCTTCGAAACCTCGCCAAAACTTGTGGAAAAGTTCAAAATCATCATGTTAATTCCAAAACATTGACACGGGACCATCCTAACGCGACGTTGACCGTGGTCAACTCTAACTCGTTAACTTAACTAGCTTATCCATCAATGACTTAATTTACACTCGAACCTTGCAGGAACTAACCCAATTACTTCATTAAGTGATAGATCATACTAACAGGACTTAGGGAAGGGTCAACAAGGGTAAATATTATAACGATCAGGTGGATCACTACATCAGATACCAATTTACCAATCGTTCGTCCTCGAAAGAAGAATGGGAGTAAGAAGACTGACGATAACCCAAGAACATGTCTCAAAACAGCACAAACCTTTAATTATAGCCCACTCTG
Organism: Lycium barbarum; assembly: GCF_019175385.1. Lineage (NCBI taxonomy): Eukaryota > Viridiplantae > Streptophyta > Magnoliopsida > Solanales > Solanaceae > Lycium > Lycium barbarum. The sequence goes on along the minus strand of NC_083338.1, from coordinate 48,538,436 downwards.
AACCGGTAAAATACTCTAATTCCGCTAACCTATCTTTACCCTTAGAGCCGTTCTTAACACCACGATTTCCTAGAAATAAGTAAACACGCACCACAAGCACAGTCCTATCCCCCATCTGGGATGACTAATTCTAGTCCCTTATATTTTAAGAATGCTCACTCAAGCTATCCGATTAGTAATACCCATCACATAACCCACTACCACGAATACGACATCATCTCGAAAATATAACCCAAACCTTCATATTGTAGGAATTTCCATAAACCCTCTCGTTTAACCCACACGGACTCATCTACTGTAAAGTGTTACAAAACTATCCATCTGCGAACCATACAAACCATTTCCTTAAGCCTTAACATGTCGGTTACCTGAAACTTGCTTCTCATTAGTCGCTGATCATGAACCCTCATGAAACTATTTCACATCACTTTAGTTCATTTTCTAGATTCCTTTCCTTAAGCGTACTAACGATCACACCTCATCTGAAATATGTAAGACAACAACCCCACAACCTACGCTAACCTAAGTAATCTCAATTTCTAATCAAATCACAATCATCGTTTCTCGAACCCCCTCAATAGGATACCACAAATCACAAGTCTTGTAAACTAGCCGAGTCTATCCTGGAGATAGTAGCATGCCACCCACTCTACACCCTTGAGTTCCCTTAGCTTACTCAACTCTAAAACTGAAAACTTTCTGAATCCAGTCTACCACATATACCGTCCTATTACTGCTCTGACGTATATCTACCAAGGTGCTTTTGCTCGAATTCCCTTAATCTAAATTTCCAAAATGCACTCTACAACTTGAGTTGATTCAACCTTCATCACTAATTTACCAGTACGATGCCTTACTTGTTTAACCAGAACACCCTTAACCATTCACGCGATTATCCCTTTTTGTGCGATTAACTAACCAAGTAGTAACACCACTAGTAGTTGGAACTAGCCGAACTTACACAATAGGTACAAAGCTCTTAAAATTCCCCCAAGTATGCTTAGAGAACAATGGAAGGAATGACAAAGCTTTTAACTTAGGAAGTACGAAGAAAACTGCTCGCCGTCCGCTGCGGCGGTCGATGGTTTGCTGCGGCGGTCCTGCTGTGGCGGACAGCCCAACGCTACAGTGGACCCCATCACATCTGACTACCCGCGCCGGCGAGCTGTGCCCCACTATGGCGGACTCACTGTGGTGGAAACCCTTTCGCTGCAGTGGTCGCTCCATAACCAGTGTGCTCGGTTTTCTACCTAGTTTTCACTCCCCATCCCAACTATTCATCCGAGGCCTTACGATTACAAACTAAACATGCAGGTCAATGTAAACACATACTACGGACTCACCCGTGGCCTCGGAATTCCCAGCGGAGGTCTAATTTATCAGGTCACCCCCTAGCGGTCACTATACTTTTGTCAAATCCGAAGATCCCTACCTAACATACACTCGTGCCACACCCCATCATAACACCCCAACGAAGTATTAAACTTATGGCCCAATCCAATCATATCATACTTGTTTAAGAAGTAAAAGCACTTATGCTACTTCCAAGCAACCCAACACTGAAACATGAAGACCATGTAACCCTTCGTACCATCTCTCCTATTTTGCAAGAAAACCCACACAATGAACGAGTCTCAACCACTATTCCACATAGCGATAACCTGAAATCATAACTGAATACTGAACTTAGTCACGCGTCCGAATCCGGAAGACACATCTGGTGCTATATCAAGTCATGTCATAACAAAATCGCTCGCATGAGAGTCTAGGAAATGAGTTTCCACCATTCGTGGAAGAATAAGACAAGGAAGTGCAGATCCTTATTGGAATCGACTAGACACCAATTTGAATGAAGTAGCACCAAAGAATGAAAGAAGTGGAAGTTTCCTAATTGTCGTATAGCCTCTCGCAGATAGTTACGAAGTTGTTCATAGTGATCTGCAAGACTCTACTAGACATGTCCTTGTACAACGAGATTTACGAACCTAGGCTCTGATACCAATTGTCACGACCCTAATTACCGATCGTGCGGGCACCTAACTTATTATCACTAGTAGGCGAACACGTACCCGTTAACCCATTAATCACTAGCCAATTTCAACTTCTTTAATCATTTATACTCTAACAATCAATAAATAAGTGAATGAATATATTGCCTGACCAAGTCATAAATAATAAATAATATAAGTGCGGAAGTCTTAACTATTACACCCACAAAATCTGAAAGTCATTGTACAAGGACTCTAACCAACAATGTCTAAAGAATGAAATATATGTCAAATTTAATAATAAATAATGTCTGGAATTTGAAATAGACATTTGGAAAGAGAGATCTTCAGGTGGCATTGCATGGGTAGAAGCTCACCCACGGATCTGATCAAACAAACTAGCTTCAAGCTAGAGATGTAGTCTGGATGAAATCGTTGAAACCCAATCTGCACTCAAAAAGGGTGCAGCAAGGTAGTGTCAGTACAAGCACTATATACCGGTAAGCTTCAAGGGCTGACTAAGATTAGTTCGTGTATATAAGCATAAAATCAACCAGATAAACAGATAGGAACCTACTACTCAAATCCAGGTCACATAATATCCCAGAACAAAGTCACAGCCGAAGATGAAACTTCTAAACCACAAGTTTGTCAGGTCTCAATAATCTCACTTGATAATCACAAGTCCAAGTTCCGACCCAAGGTAGAATCACTAACCCACAATTTCACTCAGTCAATGATCATATCTATATCATAATAGACATTCAACAAACCATACCAAAATAAGAACAACATATAATAATGCATAATAAAATGTAATGATGTGCAATGCAAATATGATGAAGTGCATGCAACGCACTAGCCAAATACCACACTCCTCAGTCACTCATCCCTCGTGTACATATATGCTAATTGGTGTCTTTGCCAAATAGCTATGACCTACAGCGGCTCCATGGTATCCATGTACCACTCGCTCCGAAATTGACCTCCTATCACGAGCCCATAATCTAGGTCACATCCTCACCCCCGTCAAATGTGCCCATAAGCTAGGTCACATCTTCACAAGTTAACTTAACATATATATATATATATATATATATATATATATATATATATATATAAAGGAATAAGACTAATAAAACCCATAAAGATAAATATAAATGGGGGTAGAAAATCTTTCAATAAGAAAAGTTCAAAGGACAAAGCAGGAAATTTATATTGTTTTCAAATAAATTTTTAACAATCCTACTCGGTGCTTCCTCACTCCTATATTTCTTCTTATCGTAGTTATAATTAATTTTCTGTCTATCTCTCAAATTATTATTATTATTATTATTATTTTTAATCTGAACTTTGTGCATTCACGAATCTTGTTATACTGTTCATCTCTTTCTCTTAACCTTTCTTCTTGATAACAGTCTTCTTTAACCATACCTCGGTAACCACGACCAACATCGTCCTTTATTATTTAGACATTAAAACGACCTCTTTAAAACCTAGGAATTTACAGGTTAATACATCGAGGTTATTAAGAAGTTAAGAGAATAACCATATACTAAGAATAACATAACTATCCCCTAGTGTGAAGTAGTTTTTTGGGGTTCCCCGAAAGGGAAACCTCCCTCCATCTTCAAACCATGTAAGTTTATTTACTATGTTTTCTGTACTAATCTCCCTATTATGTAAATTATTTTGTGATTATTATGTTTAAGTAATTACTTCCTTATCATCATGAATTTGTTATTCTTAGTATATGGTTATTCTCTTAACTTCTAATAACCTCGATGGATTAACCTGTAAATTCCTAGGTTTTAAAGAGGCCGTTTTAATGTCTAAATAATAAAGGACGATGTTGGCCGTGGTTACCGGGGTGTGGTTAAAGAAGACTGTTATTAAGAACAAAGGTTAAGAGAAAGAGATGAACAGTATAACAAGATTCGTGATTGCACAAAGTTCAGATTAAAAAACAAAGTTACTGTTCACTTTCATTTGGGAGATAGAAAGAAAATTAATTATAACTACATGATAAGAAGAAATATAGAAGTGAGGAAGTACCGAGTAGGATTGTCATTTAGCTCTTTTGTCTCTACTAGAATGCCATTTACAAAAGAAACATGCATTACTATCCAATCTCTTATTTCGTTCGAACTCATGGTTACAGTCTTCCGCTATATTTGCTAAATTATCTATTGCTTCTAAGTCTAGATTTTCTAATACAATTTCATTGATTAATTCTTCTGCTATGAGTCTGACGAGTCTGTTTTGATTTTTTCTGCAGTGTCTACACTTACTATAGAATATATACTCTCTGTGTCTGACATATTCGTCTACATTTATTAACGTTTCTTGAAAATCTTCAATTAACTGAGAATTTCTTGTCTTATTATTTATTCTTTTTGGACATGTATTTGCTAAGTGTTCTACATTTCCACAAGTAAAGCATTCTAGTTTATTTTTAAAATCCATAAATTATCCACTAAGCATCTTTGTTGTCTGTCTATTACGTGTTCTGGTAATACTTTAAAAGTCCAATTGGCTGTCACTTTGCCAAAAAGTGAAGATGAGGGATGTTCAAGACGGAGATTACCAAAGACACTTACGCAAGGAGCAATTTCTACAAAGAAAAGCACACTTGCAAAAAAGAAAAAGAATGAAAAAATAGAAAGTATAGTAAAAGAGACAGTAGAAATGTTTTTCTAGACAGAGGAACAAGATAAACATATAGTTAAAAATCCTAGATCGGAATTATCTCCAAGTCAAGGGATGTCACCAGTCCACAGTTCAGATTTCGAAGGAGATGATATTAATTTCCAAGACAGTGCATTTCAAGACTCTCAAGATCCAAATGATGTAGACTCTGGCATGAGTTTTGATTCCATTGCACTACATAATTTAGACACATAAAAAATTTATATATATATATATATATATATATATATATATATATAAATATATATATATATATATATGTGTGTGTGTGTGTGTGTGTGTGTGTGTGTGTGTGTGTGTGTGTGTGTGTGTGTGTGATGTAGTGGAGGAAATAGTTATGATGAGACAAAAGGCTGAAAGATTCGTTGAAAAAAACAACGACTAGCAGACATTTGCAGAAAAAGAAAACTTTCTTGTTTGTCTAAGATTTGCAAGTCTTCTTTGGGTGAAATATATCATACGATAATTATAACTTATATATTGAGTAAAACTATGTTGTCTCATATAATCTTGTCTTTATACAGGTATAGGTCCAAAAATCTTCTCGCTCTGATACAAATATAAAGGGGGGTAGAAAAATTTTCAATAAGAAAAGTTCAAAGGACAAAGCAGGAAATTTATATTGTTTTCATTTACAAAATAAAATAGAAAAACATATAGTGATATTGGAAAATTTTCCTTATAAGCTTCCCATAGAGCTTTGGCTGATTCTCCTAAAAAAGTTTCTAAATATTTATACATTGTTTCTGCGTCTGTATCACTATATGTTTTTATATAGTTTGCTGCTACTATTCCTTTATCGCCAACAAGAGCATCAGCCACCTTTCTAGAAAATTTCCATATTCCTCTTCTCTTTCATCAAATGCTCCAATCCCTTGCCCAGTCAAAAACCTGTGTAATATAAAGTACTGTTCACTTTTTACTGTTCATAAAATAATAATAATAATTTTGGAGATAGACAGAAAATTAATTATAACTACATGATAAGAAGAAATATAGGAGTGAGGAAGTACCGAGTAGGATTGTTAAAAATTTATTTGAAAACAATATAAATTTCCTGCTTTGTCCTTTGAACTTTTCTTATTGAAAAATTTTCTACCCCCCTTTATATTTAATCTAGAAAAATTACCTACAAAGACAGAAATAGAAAAGTTAGCTAAAGTTGTTACAGAAAAACCAAAAGAAATAGAACTAAAAACAGCTCACATAGTCTGTAAAATAACGCAACAAGTAGAAGTTTTAACCAGTGACATTAGAGAATTAAAAAAGACAGTAGCAGAACTAAAAGAAATCACTCTTTGATGAGTAGACCAACATTAGCTCAAGAAGAAGCCTCAAAATTAATAGAAAAGTCTATACCTTTACCAGCAGACTATAAAGATTATATACCTAACGCTAAATCGGACCAAATAATACTGCAACAAAATATTACTATAATTTCATTAACATTAGAAATAATAAATAAAATAGAAATAATAGTACCATGGTTAGAATTATTAGGTGAACGCGTTCGGTGGTTAAGTGAACAACAAAAGGAAAAAAATAAAGAGACCCCTAAAAATAAAGAAGTTGAAGAATTAATAGAACAATTCAAGAAGGTTGAGATAAAACCTCAAAAAGAAAAAGTTAAAGTAATCAGAAAACCACAAAGATGGACCTTCTTTCAATTAGACCAAGAAACGAAGGAGGATCAGAAAGGCAAGAAAGACCAAGAGTAAGTTTTTCAGAGAATAGAATAGGTAATAATTTCTTATCAAGAATTTTAAGTAGAAGAACACCAGAAGAAAACAATCAACAGCTAAGTGAGGTAATAGACGTAGATAGAGATATACAAATTTTCCAACAAAACCAATTAAAACTATTAAATCTAAAAACCTTATATAATATAGGACAGTTCTCAAGTACAACACAATTATATAGACATTATAGAGAAGAACAATTATCAGCCATAGGAACTAAAGTTACTACAATAAGTTTAATAGACCCAGCGGCTGTAAGACAAATAAAAATTACTGGAAGAAGTTTAATGCATATGGGATTAATAGTAGTAGGATTAAAAGGATTAACTAGAAAGAACTTAGGAACTAAAGTTCTAATAGTGATTTACGACGATAGATGGTCAGACATGAAAAAATCAATAATAGGACTAACGGAGGTAGACATGAGAAATAATGGAGGAATCTTTTATATTAGCCCAGATTTTATAATGAATTTAGCAGAATTTGGAAAGCACATAAAAATAGGAATACAGACCAAGGGTTATGAAGAGATGTATAACGGTAATAATTTATTAATATGCGTAGTATTTCTAGGAAAAATGACTAATAATAGTAATACAAAATTTAAAATTAAGGTAGAAGATGTAGTAGAAGTAATGGGAAATAGAGGAATAAGACTAATAAAACCCATAAAGATAAATCCTGAAGAATATGCAGGGATGAAATGGAATCTAGAAGATTTTAATAGAAAAAAGATTTTACAGCCAGAATCTCACCTAATGTACACTAATTCTAAGGGAGAAACATCTATACGTTTTACTAATTATAATTATACGTCACAAAAAGACATAGAAGAAGAAAGGACTCTAGATGAAAATGAAACTACTGAGTCAACCCTTATGAACATAGAATTAATACAAAAAGATTTTGAAGTAGACATAGCTATAGAAGAAGCAAAAAGACTTCAAAAAGAAAACAAAAATATGCTTTTTAGATGTAAAGGGTGTAAGTTAGGAGAACTAACAATAGAAGAAACCATAAGTCATTTTAAATTATGTGAAGCTCGAATTGATAATTGGGGATATAGAGTAGAACATATATACCAAAAGAAATCAGACAAATTTGATAAAATATTAGAAGATATGCAATATAGTGATGACGAAATAGAGATAGACTCAATATTAAGTGAAAAAGAATTAATGGAATCTAGTGCATCTAGTTCTAGTCCATTTCAAAGAACAACAAGAGACAATACACAGTGGACACAAGCACGGGAAATGTACCTAGAAGAAGAGTTTTTAGAACAACAGGAGAACCTATAGACTATGTTAAACCATCAGGAAAAAGAATGCCTATAGAAGAACCTATTATTCTTCAAGAAGGAGGTAACAAAGGCAAAATATTAAATATAGCAGCACATGATCCACAAAGATGGAATTCAGTAATAGATCTTTGGAAAGGAATAGTAGTAGTAGACTATATAAAAACATATAGTGATACAGACGCAGAAACAATGTATAAATATTTAGAAACCTTTTTAGGAGAATCAGCCAAAGCTTATAAGGAAGTTTTTCCAATGGAATTTCAACACTTAGTATCTATGGGAGCAAATCCATATAACTTTACTAATAAAATACATACTTTAATTACAGGGGAAGACCCAAATAGTGGATTATTGGATTAGAAAATCTAGACTTAGAAGCAATAGATAATTTAGCAAATATAGCGGAAGACTGTAACCATGAGTTCGAACGAAATAAGAGATTGGATAGTAATGCATGTTTCTTTTGTAAATGGTATACTAGTAGAGACAAAAGAGCTAAATGTAAAAATTGCTATATAGAAGGATGTACAATGTGTATAGAAAAAGAATTTAACACAAAAATAAATAGAGAAGAAACTCATAAGAAAATTGAAGACCCTACTCTTAATCTAAGAATAATAACATTAGAAACAAGAATAAATGAATTAGAAACTAGATTATGTAACCTAGAAAAAAGAAAACAAAAATAAGTAGATAGTGAAGACGAAGAAATAAGATTATCAAATATACAACCAATAATGAAACCATTAAGAATAATACCAGAAGATTCTCAAGCAGAATTAATGAGTATAGAAGATCATGAAGCATTAGTATGTAATGAAGATAAAAAATTAGGAACAATAAAAATACTTGCCAGGATTAAAATAGATGATTATGAGATAGAAACATTAGCATTAGTAGATTCAGGGTGCACAAAGTGCATAATAAATAAAAGAATAGTTCCACCTAATTTAATAAAAATTCTAGAAAAACCAGTTGCAGCCATGCAAATGGATGGAACACATAACATATATAGACATTATGTTCATAAGGCCTATATTAGCTTTATAAATACATGTTCAGAATTTTACAAACCAAGCTATAAAATGGATAAGATATGGGTAAGAGACCTTAATATAAATGTAGATTTTGTCATAGGATTAGACTTTATGTTACATAATAATGGCAGCTGTATGATTACAAGAGATGGAGTAATTTTCTTAAAATATATTACTCATACACCGGTACAAGTTCTTAAGACTGAAACTAGAATCCTTCATAAGAAGATCCCTACACCAGATCAACACAACCTGCAAAAGAAAGAAGATAGTTATTGTAAAGAGTGTCAAGAAAATAGTACATGTTGTAAAGATAAGCCAGAAATAAAAAATTTAACTCTAGAAGAAGAAGAAATTCTAGGAGCAGAGGATTCGTTAGAAAAAGATTATACTTTAATAGACATAGAGACAGAGTTATATAATTTTAAAACAGGAATAGAAAGAATAGGAATAATAAAAAATCAAAAAGACCTAGATAATATAATAAAAATACTAGATGAAATAGAAATTATAGGAGAAAAACCATTAAAACATTGGAAAAATAATAAGATTGTATGTAAATTAGATATAATAAATCCAGACTATATAATTAAAACAGCTTCGATTGAAGCAACAAATCAAGATGTAGAAGATTTTAAAGTACAAATAAAAGAACTATTGGACTTAGGAGTAATACGGAGATCTACTTCTAAACATAGATCTGCAACATTTATGGTAAGAAATCATAGCGAAATAGTAAGAGGAAAAGAGAGAATGATAATAAACTATAAAAGACTTAATGATAATACTAGAACAGATAGATATAAGTTACCAGACAAAACAGAATTAATAAATAGAATCCAAGGAAAGAAAATATTTAGCAAATTTGATTGTAAATCAGGATATTGGCAGGTACGAATGCATGAAAAAGTATAGAGTGGACTGCATTCACCTATCCTGAAGGACATTTCGAATGGTTAGTAATGTCATTTGGATTAAAGACAGCTCCGTCAATTTTTCAAAGAAAAATGGATAGTATATTTGGAGAATACAAAAGGTTTGTATTAGTATATGTAGATGATATACTAGTGTTTAGTAGAGATATTAAAGAACATTTAGGACACCTACAAACAATATTTAGACTATTTGTAGAAAATGGAATAATAATTAGTAAAAAAAAAATGGAATTATGTAAAAATTATATAAATTTTTTAGGAGTAGTACTAGGAGAAGGTAAGATAAAGTTACAACCTCATATAGCTAAAAAGGCTTTAGAAATGCCAGATAAGTTAGACAATGTTAAGGAATTACAATTTTTTTTTTAGGAATAGTCAATTATGCTAGAAATTTCGAAAAGGATTTAGGAAAAATAGCAGGACCATTGTATTCAAAGACTGGATCAAATGGTCAAAAACACTTTAATACTGAGGACATTAAATTAGTACAGAAAATAAAAGAAAAAATAAAGAACATTCCCGATTTAAATATGCCTCTAGAAACAGACTATTTAATTATAGAAACAGACGACAGTTTTGAAGGATGGGGAGCAGTACTAAAAGCAAAACCTAATAAATATAGTAATAAAAATGAAGAAAAATACGTGCTTATCAAAGTGGTAATTATAAAGAAAAAGGAAACATGAGGAGTATAGATGCAGAAATTTTGGCTGTAATATATGGATTAAATAGTTTTAGATTATATATCCTAAATAAACGAGAAATACTAGTTAGAACAGACTGCGAAGCTATAGTTAAATTTTATCAAAAGATAAATGATAAAAATAGTAGCAGAAGACGATGGCTAAATTTTTTAGATACCATTTCAATTTATAATTTAAAATTTGAACATATAAAAGGAAAAGATAATAATTTAGCAGACCAATTAAGTAGATTAAAGATTACTGCTAACTAATTTTTTATTTGAACAGCATGAGACCTTCCAGTTCTCAGACAGCAGACAAGGGGAAAGACATAGCCTCAACCCAAGACACATACAAACAGACAGTATAAGGTAACCTTCATTTTAGACCTACATCTTTATTAGAGAGAAATACTATGGAAAGAATACAATTTAGAGTCAATAACTTAGTAGCTTTCCAGCCATCAAATTGGGCTTTTAAAGTATTACCAGAACATGTAATAGACAGACAACAAAGATGCTTAGTGGATAATTTATGGATTTCGCATAATGGAAAAGACGCTAAACATTTTGTAGCTACTATAAATTCTCTCTGTCAGTATTTTACAGACCGAAATTTAGACAAAAATTTAAATTTTATGTTGTAGTTCACGGTAAAACTAATGGTATTTTTCAAACTTTGATAGAAGTTGTAGACTCTATTAAAGACATAAGAAAACCTCTTTTTAAAGGATTTAATGATTTCACTGAAGCACTAGACTATGCTAGAGGAGTACTGGGTCCAAACTACTATATTTCTCCAGCTCTCAGACAAAACCCAGACAAAATCCCTCAGTACAAGGTACAAAAAGACACAGACAAGATAAGTTTTTGTGATCACTGCTCTACTATGACTGACGTGGTCAAACGATTAAACCAGCAGAAAGAGACATTGGTTCAAGAAAAGATGAAACTCTTGGATCAAGTGAATACATTAGAACAAAGACTACAAGCTGTTAAGTTCAAATTGATGCAATCTCAGAGAAAAATGGATGAGACGGGTGTGCATTCCCCAATGAATGCAGTCAGACCCACTGTATCGGGTAAGGATACAGCTAGTCCGGTTCAAACGGTAGCCGGTAAAGACTTATCAAATCCGTTGATGGCTGTTACTTTGCCAAAAAGTGAAGATGAGGGATGTTCAAGATGGATATTACCAAAGACACTTACGCAAGGAGCAACTTCTACAAAGAAAAGCACACTTGCAAAAAAGAAAAAGAATGAAAAAATAGAAAGTATAGTAAAAGAGACACTAGAAATTTTTTTCCAGACAAAGGAACAAGATAAACATATAGTTAAAAATCGTAGCCCGGAATTATCTCCAAGTCAAGGAATGTCACCAGTCCATAGTTCAGATTTCGAAGGAGATGATATTAATTTCCAAGACAGTGCATTTCAAGACTCTCAAGATCCAAATGATGTAGACTCAGGCATGAGTTTTGATTCTATTGCACTACATAATTTAGACACATAAAAAAAAATTATATATATATATATATATATATATATATATATATATATATATATATGTGTGTGTGTGTGTGTGTGTGTGTGTGTGTGTGTGTATAATCAGACAGACGTAGTGGAGGAAATAGTTATGATGAGACAAAAGGCTGAAAGATTCGTTGAAAAAAGCAACGGCTAGCAGACATTTGCAGAAAAAGAAGGTTTTATTAAAAGCAACTTTAATAAAGCAGCCACAGTAAATGGACAGATCAGCTAAAAGACGAGTAAATAAAGTTTCTTTTGAAAAAGTTCACGTGACGATGGGGCCCAAAGAGCACCCGGCTGAACTCAAGAGATTCTTTAGCATTTGGAATCCGAAGTTGAAGTCCGCCAGACACCTATAAATAACATTTGAAATCCGAAGTTGAAGTCCGCCAGACACCTATAAATAGCATTTGTAATCCGAAGTTGAAGTCCGCCAGACACCTATAAATAGCAGCATTTGTGAAGAAGCAAAGACATCACCAACAAGAGCATCAGTCACTTCTCTAGAAAATTTCCATATTCCCCTTCTCTTTCATCAAATGCTCCAATCCCTTGCCCAGTCAAAAACCTGTGTAATATAAACCCTATTGTAAATCAGTATTAAGCTTTTAATAACTACCCCCTAGTGTGAAGTAGTTTTTTGGGGTTCCCCGAAAGGAAAACCTCTCTCCTGCTTCAAACCATGTAAGTTTATTTACTATGTTTTATGTACTAATCTCCCTATTATGTAAATTATTTTGTGATTATTATGTTTAAGTAATTACTTCCTTATCATCTTGAATTTGTTATTCTTAGTATATGGTTATTCTCTTAACTTCTTAATAACCTCGATGGATTAACCTGTAAATTCCTAGGTTTTAAAGAGGCCGTTATAATGTCTAAATAATAAAGGACGATGTTGGCCGTGGTTACCGGGGTGTGGTTAAAGAAGACTGTTATTAAGAACAAAGGTTAAGAGAAAGAGATGAACAATATAACAAGATTCGTGATTGCACAAAGTTCAGATTAATAATAATAATAATAATAATAATAATTTGGGAGATAGACAGAAAATTAATTATAACTACATGATAAGAAGAAATATAGGAGCGAGGAAGTACCGAGTAGGATTGTTAAAATTTTATTTGAAAACAATATAAATTTCCTGCTTTGTCCTTTGAACTTTTCTTATTGAAAAATTTTCTACCCCCCTTTATATTCTAATGTCTTCACTTGATCCAAGAGTTTCATCTTTTCTTGAACCAATGTCTCTTTCTGCTGGTTTAATCGTTTGACCACGTCAGTCATGGTAGAGCAGTGATCACAAAAAATTATCTTGTCTGTGTCTTTTTGTACTTTGTACTGAGGGATTTTGTCTAAGAGCTGGAGAAATATAGTAGTTTGGACCCAGTACTCCTCTAGCATAGTCTAGTGCTTCAGTGAAATCATTAAATCCTTTAAAAAGAGATTTTCTTATGTCTTTAATAGAGTCTACAACTTCTATCCAAGTTTGAAAAATACCATTAGTTTTACCGTGAACTGGTTCCGTTACCGGGATGAACTAGAATACATTACTCATATATATATATATATATATATATATATTGTCACATAACTTTCAATGATTGATTATCAAATACCATGCATTAAATAGTTTCACATGTTCAACAAGAAGATTATATTAACTTCTTCACTAATTTCACATCACTTTCCATCATGTATGAATGCATATATGAGTGTAAAGAAGGTAAAAAAATGCAAACAAAATAACAATGAAGGTACAAGTCTCAAAGCCACAAGTCATATCAAGACTAAGATAAATCAGCTCAACCACGAAATGAATCATACCAACCATCTCAACCAACATAAGGGTCTTTGTCCCTCTTTACTTCCCAACATAACATGTACACCTCTCAACTAAGGCTGTATCACCAAGGTGCTCTATTTTATCATATGTCATCATCAACACCGAGTCATAATTCAATATTAATATGCGTATGAATGAGAATGTATGCCATGCACGATATCGTTATCAACAGTAAATCACAATCAAGATTTCATCTGTGTACTATCATAAGTCTATATCACGATTCAGGTGTAAACTCATTATCCTTCCTTTCTCCCAAGATGTGTGTCACAATAAGAGAGAGTTCACTATAACACGTATCACAATAACAACAATCAAGGTAACAGCCTAATCATACAAACAAGGCAGCAAGCCACAATCAACATTGCGAGTATACATTAACTCCTTTCTTCCCATGCCACTACAACCTCCTATTCAATACATAATGTAATGGCGACAAGCCCACATAATCAGAAGTCATACCAACCTAGATAATATCCAACCAAACACCATGCCCGAAGACCTACTCATGTTTTCTCCCATCAATTCTACACAATATATACATTTCGCTAATCAAAGTATAACTAAAGTAAACCGTAACCTACCTTGAATATAGAACATGAGCCACGAACTACTCCACATGAGCCTTCTGTTTTCGAAGTTCCTCAGAACGGTCAAAGAATAACAATATGATGCTAAGTAAGCCAAAAACTAGGTATTTAAACAAAAAAAACAAGTTGGGGAAGGGGACCCACTTACTTTTACCCTTTACAATGGATGAAACCATCCTTTAATGGTGAATTTAACATAATTTGTATCTCTACAATCATTAACATCCAATTCATAGGTTTCTAATCAATTTTACTCTGTCAAATAGATTTAAGACAAAGTTTCCATTTTTATTAGAACCCTAAGTCTCGACATGCAATTTCAACCATAAGAAATCAAACTCCCTTCCTAGAAAGTGATAATCTATACTCCTAGATGATTAATCAACAACAAAATCGATAACCCATCAATTATTTAAGGGTTTACTAATTCTACTGTTCTAGGATTTTCACCCACCATTGATGGGCCTTAAACTAATCATGAAACTTGAAGAAGAAAGGAAAAGGAACAAATAAAGGTGGGGACATACTCTCCAAGATGCTTTCACCAATGAATGGAATGAAGTTAGCCTCTTTCTCTCTTGAAAACTGATTATGGGGTCTTGTGGGTAATGGTTCAGAGTTGGAATATAAAAATAGAGTTTTCTACCTCCATCATTCGCTGCGGTGGTCACCATGTCCACTGTGGTGGACCCGTTACAGTGGTCCTGAGTCCCCTACAGCGGACCTGCAGGAACAGTCCGCAAAAAAATTGACATAACTTCTTCATACGGAGGTGAAACACGACGATTCTTTTTTATATAACTTTGTAATTATGATACGGATCTAACAGTTCAATCCTCACTAAAAAATGGTAGTTTGATCAATATGGAGTCCTTTCTAGCCAAATACCTACGGCAAAAATATCGAATACGAGCGTGACAAAACCCAAACCCATCTGAAACTCTTAAGAACGTCACCTAAACTTGTGGACAAGTTCAAAATCATCATATTAAATTGTTGGAACTTCCAAAAATTTAGCATGGGGTCATCCTAACCCAACGCTGACCGTGGTCAACTCTAACTCGTTAACTTAACTAGCTTTTTCATCAATGACTCAATTTACACTCGAACCTTGCGGGAACCAACCCAATGACTTTATTAAGTCATTGAGCATACTAACCGGACTTGGGGTAGGTTCAACAGGGGTAAATGATATAACGACCACCAGGCTGGTCGTTACATGCATGTGTTATACTTTGGTTGCCTGTGAGTGGCTTGTTGATGATCTTGAGTTCATGATTAAAAGACTTAAATATGATAAATGACATAACGAGTTGAAATTGATTTAGTTCTCCTTTAACGGTTTCATTAATGGTCTTACTAAGTTTGGTGATTTAATTCGATCGTTGAATTTCAAACTGCTGTTATTGACACTATTTTACTGATCATTATATTATTTTATTTTGTTATATTAACTATTGTCCTGGAGATACTCACTGAGTACCCAGTACTCAGGCATACCATTGTTGTTTTCTTATTGTCACGACCCGACTCGTGGGCCATGAGGGGTACCCGGAGCTGACTACCGAGCACCACTTATCATGCTGACTACCTGGACATATATCACTCTCAATACAACTTATCATGAACCAACCTCCAAATACCTCCCAAAACATATATATAAGCATAGGCCCGTAAGGCTATAAAAAAATGTACAAACTACAATGAAGAGACCACATGACATCTACAACCCACATATAGGTATCTACGAGCCTCTAACGGGAGTACTGGAATCGTAAGGATGGGACAGGACCCGCCATGCCCCAGCATGTACACAAAAGAATATTCCAAGAAGTGGCGACTCCGGAGTAGTGGAGTGCTCTTGTAAATCTACTGAAGAGCTCCTAGGTGTCTGCACCGTCTCCCTGTCTACCTGCGGGCATGAACACAACATCCATAAAAGAAAATGATGTCAGTACGAACAATGTACTGAGTATGTAAGGCATATATGATAACATAATAAGGAAACATAGAAAGCATAAGAAGGAAAGATAACTGTAGCTGCTTGCCTTTTGAGGCGGAATCATGCATGCTCACTTTTACCTTTCAAACATGTAACATATACATACATAATCTGTCTGAATCAATAATATCATTAGCCCGCATCCGGGCCTCCCATGTCCGGGGTAATCATCTCACGCCGCCCACTCGTGGTGCTGCCCGTGCCATATAGACATGGTGTAATCATCCATAAGCTGCCTGCCTTAGCGGTGCTACCCGGCCATTTAGGCGCGGTGTAATATTACATATACATAAGCCACTGCATGCATGGGAGCTCAAATAAAAGTTATCAATCTATCGGAGTGACGTAAGATCGGAAACCTCTGATTTTGTTATGGAATAATCATGATCATCATGTATCACCTTGAAGGAACTAGCATCATAAGGTGAGACTAACACCAATGAACAACATCAAGGAATCATATAAGAATCATTAGCTTCATAAGGATATCACATCATGAGCTTTAAGGTCTCTAGATTTAGATTCATCGCATCATTATCACGTTCATAACACGTCTCTTATCATTATCTTGTGAGTAGCTCTTAATAATCATAGACTTATAATTTCCGGAATATGAGAAAGTCATGGAAAGATAAAGGAAGTTATATTATCAGAATTATGCCTTAGAAAAAAAAAGGGGACTAGCCTCACATACCTTTGCGTCGCTCTAACTTTACCGACTAAGTGCTCCCCTCTAATACTCAAAATTCTACATTCAAGAGAATTCGTACTAAAATTAGATAACCGGAAACATACTTGAAGCTAAACTAAGGCAAATAAGGGGTAACAAAAATTGGGCAGCACTTCCTTTGTTTCTATAACGTTCTCTATTTAATACAACAACTCCCAAAGATCAATAACAACATCCATAATATCATAATCGATAATTTTTTTTAAGCTAGACATTATTCAATTCTCAAAATTCCCTCTCAAGGTAATCCATAGCTATAGTTATCACCCAACGTCACATTCATTCATCTATAACGCTTCTTCAACATCCTTAACATCATTCATAAAAAAATTATACTCATTCCATACTAAGAATCATAACTCAATTGACCTTACTACTCAAGATACCATTATTTCCATATTTGAGCTCATATTCTATATTTTTCTTTAATCTAAGTCTTTCAACCAGTCAATACCTCTAATAACATGAAATAAATTCAAAACTCACCTTTGAATATGCAGGAATGGTCCTTGGATAAAGATATTCCAGTTGAGAAAAACCCCAACTTCAACATTAAAGAAATTCTTTGCTTGTATCAACCCTAGTGAGCATCCATGTACTTGATTCTACCAACTCTTGATGTTTAACTCTTGATTTCTCTTGGGTATTTGTTAAAATTGTATGGAGAATATTCTAGAGCTTTCTTGAGGTGTGGGGAATGAATGAAATGAAAAATAAGGACTTGGGGGTCTCTTTTTATAAAAATTAAAAGCAGCCCGACGAGGATTATACGGACCCTTATGCGGTCCGTATAACTTATACGGTACGTATAACTTATACGGTCGGTACAAGTGGCTGTATAATACCACCAGTGAAAGACCCCTCTCTGGACAGGTTATACGGTCCCTTATACGAATCGTGTAAGTGGCCGTATAACTCAAGATTTCTGAAATTGCTCCCGTTGTTTCGTTTAACTGCCAATCCTTATGGAACCTTTTAACACTTATTTAACACTTCATTAACAACCTAAGGAGAATTATAGCTCTTCCTCAAGACATTATTAAATCGACTTTAGCTCGGTACTTCGCAAAACCCTTCCAAACACGACTTATACTTTGCCTTCCTCAACGAACTTCCTTCTCTTGCCTCAAATGCCTTTGGAATCTTAATTAGAATCACTAAGTACCCCTTCTTATTTTTAGGGACATCATATACATCTTAATCTACGTTAGTCTATTTACCGCACAACGACATGAAATTTTTCGGGGTGTAACACTCTTCCCCCCTTTAAAAACATTCGTTCTCGAATATTAAGTTCTCGGGAATTCTATAGAAATTTCGCTAGAGTTTTTCCTGTAATATGGTACTACCACCCTGTCACAACAGCCCACAATAACATCGCCTCCCAGGGCTACAACACAATGGCAAGAAAAATATGGCCACACATTACCAAAACATTAAAAGAAAGGATTACATACCTTATGATAATGGCGTCTCATCTTGAATCTATTCCGGGGGTGGAAACAATTCCGGATATTTGGACTTCATGCCTTCTTTCGCTTCCCAAGTCATTTCCTCTCGGTTATTATTTCTCCACAAGACCTTAACTGAGGCTACCTCTTTATTTCTAAGTTTCCGTACTTTCCTATCTTGTATGGCAATGGGTACCTCTTCATAAGACAACTTCTCTGTAACTTGAACATCATCTATTGGTCCTAGAAGGAACATCATCTATTGGTCCTAGAAGGATCTCCAACACACTTACAGAGCATCTATACATGGAACACTGGATAGACTGATTCAAGTTCTGGAGGTAAGTCCAGTTCATAAGCTACTTAGCCTATCTTGCGGACAATCTTATAAGGCCCAATATATCGGGGACTAAGCTTTCCCTTCTTGACAATTCTCATCACGTCCTTCATCGGTGGTTCCTTCAGGAATACCCAATCATTAACTTGAAATTCTAAGTCTCGTCGACGGTTGTCCGCATAAGATTTTTGGCGACTTTGGCTGTCAACAATCAGTCTCGGATAACCTTGATCTTTTCCACCGCTTGTTGAATCAACTCCGGAACTATTAGCTGTATCTCTCCTACTTCAAACCACACAATTGGCAATCTACACTTCCTCCCATATAGAGCTTCATACGGGGCCATCTGAATACTGGAATGATAGCTGTTGTTGTATGCAAACTCAATAAGAGGCAAATGATCATCCCAGCTACCTTCGAAATCTAGCACACATGCCCCTAACATATCTTCCAAGGTCTAAATGGTGCGTTCAGCTTGTCCATATGTCTGAGGGTGAAATGCTGTGCTAAGCCTCACTTGGGTATCCAAACCTTCTTGGAAAGACTTCTAGAATTTAGCTGTAAATTGTGCTCCTCTGTCAGTAATAATATATGCAGGGACACCATGAAGTCACACTATCTCCTTAAGATACAACCTTGCATAATCTTCTGCCGAATAAGTGGTTTTGACATGAAGAAAATGGGATGATTTTGTAAGTCTATCAACAATCACCCATATGGAGTCATATTTAAGCTGAAAACGAGGTAAGCCTACAATGAAATCCATGTTAATTACTTCTCATTTCCAAGTTGGGATTTACATGGTTTGCAATAATCCTCCTGGCTTTTGATGCTCGATTTTCACTTATTGATAATTGGGACACTAGGATACAAATTTTGCTATATCCTTCTTCATTCCATCCCACCTATACATTAGCTTGAGATCGTGATACATCTTTGTTGCTCCCGAATGAATAGAATAACGAGAGTAATGATCTTCTTCCAGAATCCGATGGCGTAGGCCCGCAACATCTGGAACACATAGCCTGTCTCGGTACCTAAGAACTCAATCTGCAAAAACTTCAAATGGTGACTTCTTTTTTTATCTCTATAGTGACTCAACTGGGGATATTCATATGAGCGCTCTCGCACCTCCATATATAAGGATGACATAGTTGGGTTGTGAATACCAACTCCTGCATCGCCTAAATCAATTAGATGAACTCTGAGGCTAGATAGCTGGTGAAGCTCACGGATTAATTCTTTTTTCTCCAGAGGGACCTCACATGGACTTTCCATTGATTTACGGCTAAGTGCATCAGCTACTATATTCGCATTTCCAAGATGATATAATATGCTCACATCATAATCTTTAAATAACTTTGACTATCGCCTCGGCTGGAGATTCAACTCCTTCTGTTCGAAGATATACTGGAGACTCTTATGATCTGTATAAATATCAACATATACACCATACAAGTAATGTCTCCATATCTTAAGAGCATGAATAACAACAGCCAATTCAAGATCATGGGTCGGATAATTCTTCTCATGTTTCCTCAACTGTCTGGAGGCATAGGCTATAACCTTCCCATACTGCATTAATACCCAACCTAACCCAACACCGGAGGCATCACAATAAACAACATAGCCTTCTGACCCTTCTAGAAGTGTCAAGACTGGGTCGAAGTCAATCTATCCTTCATTTCTTGGAAGCTATGTTCACAAGCATCAGTCCACTGAAATTTTGTTGATTTCTGAGTTAGCTTGGTCAATGGTGCAGAAATAGAAGAAAATCCTTCCACAAATATTCTATAATATCTTGCTAATCCCAGAAGCTACGGACCTCTGTAGGCGTTGTAGGCCTTGGCCAAGTCTTCACAACCTCAATTTTCTGAGTATCAACTCAAATGCCGTCAGGTGAAATAATATGGCCTAGAAAAGTTACAGAATTCAGCCAGAACTCACATTTCGAAAATTTAGCATACAACTCACGAGTCCGAAGAATCCTAAGGACAGTACACAAATGATCTGCATGTTCTGCGTCAGTCCGACAATATACTAGAATATCATCAATGAACACAATCACAAACAGATCTAGGACCTGAACACATTATTCATCAAATTCTAGAATACCGCTGGGGCATTTGTCAACCCAAATGACATTACCCGAAATTCATAACGGCCATATCTGGTTCTGAAAGCCGCCTTGGGAATATCTTCCTCTCTAACTCTCACTTGATGATACCCCGATCTCAGATCGATCTTGGAAAACCATTTAGCACCCTGCAGTTGATCAAACAAATCATCGATTCTTGGAAGTGGATATTTATTCTTTACCGTCACTTTGTTCAACTGTCTATAGTCAATGCACATTCGTAGAGAACCATCCTTCTTTCTTACGAACAAAACAGGCGCTCCCCATAGTGATGAACTGGGTCTAATGAATCCCTTCTCGAGCAAATCTTCCAGTTGTGCCTTTACCTCTTTCAATTCTGCAGGAGCTATTCTGTAAGAAGGTATCGATATAGGGTTAGTGTCCAGTCGCACATCAATAGCAAAATAAATCTCCCGCTTCGGTGAAAGTTCATCTGGAAACACATCCGAAAATTCATTTACTACCGGGATAGTTTAAAAAATCGGCGGCTTTGCTTTAGTGTCATGGACTTGAACTAAATGATAAATATAGCCTTTAGCGATCATCTTCCTTGCCTTAAGGTAGGAAATAAACCTACCTCTTGGAGACGCTGTATTACCTTTTCACTTAAGCACAGGTTCTCCCGGGAATAGGAATCAAACTATTTTCGTTCTGAAATCAACATTAGGATAGCAAGAAGCCAACCAATCGATGCCCATAATCAAATCAAAACCTACCATTTCCAGTTCAATCAAATAAGTTATAGTCTGGTGATCACATACCACAACCACACAATTTTTATACACTTTCCTAGCTATTACCGGGTCACCAATAGGAGTAGATACCTCAAAAGGCTTTATTGGCTCGGGTTTCACCCCAATATGATCAGCAATATATGGAGTAATATACGACAAAGTAGAACCCAGATCAATCAATGCATACATATCATGGGAGAATATGGATAGTGTACCTGTAACCACGTCAGGAGATGACTCAAGATTCTGACGTCTGACTAAAGCATAAATACGAGGCTGGGTGCCACCTGAAATGGATGCTCCCCCTCTACCCCTACCACGGCCTGCTAGAGTCTGGGGAGTCTGCCTGACCAGGCGCACGGACGAGGGAGAACCAACTGCTGATCCTGTGGGCTGAGCCCTAACTCTACCACTCATTGATGGACAATCACGCATCATGTGCCCAACCTGACCACAGGCATAGCAAGCATCTGAACCTCGGTGACACTAGCCTGAATGCAATCTACCACACTGGCTACATCCTGGCACCGGTGGTCTCTTCTGACTAGGATTACCTCAAAATTGAGGACCTGAGACCCTCGAACTCTGACCCGGACCAGAATAAATGGGGCGATCAAATGGTCTGCCCGCAAACCGAGATGGTTCACTAGTCGAGGACTGGTCCGAATATCTAGAATACTGTTACCGCTGACCCCCTATATACTCACTACTAGCACCAGTAGATCTGGCCCTCTTGCTCTGCCCTTTAAAAATATCGCATTTACCTTGTTGCGGCTGTTACTGCTCTTCTAAATTCTGGGCATGGGTGTGAATACGGGAGATGTCTATCCCCTCATGCAATGAAGCTGTCAAGCAATCTTTGAACAAATGTGGCTCTAAGCCACTTACAAATCTATGTACTCTATCTCTCATATCAGCCACCATAGTGGGAGCATACCGGGCCAATGAATTGAAACGAAGACTATACTCACGAGGACTTATTTTTCCTTTCTTTATATTTAGAAACCTATCAGCTCGGGCCCTCCGAACCTCGGGTGGCAAATAATGACGAAGGAAGGCATCTACAAATTCCTGCCAAACCGGGGCAAGTGCATTTTCCTTCCTTGAAGCTACCCAATTATTATACCATAGAACGACGACATCCCGCAATCTATAAGATGGTAACTACACAGACTCAGTATCGGAAGCATGTATAATTCTCAGCGTCCTCAACATCTCATTTATAAAACCTTGCGGGTCTTCATCCGGTTCGACCCGAAAAATTCTGGGGGATTTAAAATCATAAAAGCACGGGCCCTTGAACTAGTGGCTCTATCACCAGGATCTGTACTTTGCCGTTGAGCCTGAGCGGCAACCAACTGAGTTAATAACTGAATGGCCTCGGTCATCTATTGACCCGAAGCACCCGGTGGAGGAACTGGAGGCATAGGAACTGGAATAGAGACACCTTCTTGTTTTTCTAGAATAGGCGGAGTGTGGGAGGTATGTGATGGGGCATCATTATGGGATTCACCTTCTTCTACATTCATTGACGGCTCCCTTTCCATCCTCTTTTCTGTCGTAGCCTTGCCCTTCTGGGCGGCTGTGGCTTTTCTCTTTACCTGCATCGCTGAAATCATAACGCACAATTAGAGGAAAGGAAATCTTATAACATGGCTCTATTGCACGATCTAATAAGAAGAAAGATGGTTATTTTTCCTAAATGCCCCGCAACCTCTCGTCCGGGGTAATCATCTCACGCCGCCCACTAGTGGTGTTGCCCGTGCCATATAGACACGGTGTAATCATCCATAAACCGTCGCGTTAGCGGTGCTGCCCGACCGTTAAGGCGCGATGTAATCTTACATATACATGAGCCACTGCATACATGGGAGCCCAAATAAAATCTATCAATCTATCGGAGTGACGTAAGGTCAGGAACCTCCGATTTTGTTGTGGAATAATCATGGTCATAATGTCTCACCTTGAAGGAACTAGCATCATAAGGTGAGTCTAACACCAATGAACAACATAAAGGAATCATATAAGGATCATTAGCTTCACAAGAATATCACATCATGAGCTTTAGGGTCTTTAGATTTAGATTCATCTTCATTATTATCACGTTCATAACACGTCTCTTATCATTATCTTGTGAGTAGCTCTTAATAATCATAGACTTATAATTTCCGGAATATGAGAAAGTCATGGAAAGATAAAGGAAGTCATATTATCGGAATCATGCCTTAGAAAAAACAGGGGACTAGCCTCACATACCTTTGCGTCGCTCTAACTTACCGACTAAGTGCTCCCCTCCAATACTCACAATTCTACATTCAAGAGAATTCGTACTAAAATTAGATAACCGGAAACATACTTGAAGCCAAACTAAGGCAACTAAGGGCTAACGAAATTGGGCAGTACTTCCTTCGTTTCTACAACGTTCTCCATATAATACAACAGCTCCCAAACATCAATAACAACATCCATAATACCATAATTGATAAATTTTGTTAAGCTAGACATTATTCAATTCTCAAAATTCTCCCTCAATGTCGTCCATAACCATAGTTATCACCAAACGTCGCATTCATTCATCTATAACGCTTCTTCAACATACTTAACATCATTCATAAAAATATTATACTCATTCCATACTAAGAATCATAACTCAATTGAACTTACTACTCAAGATTCCATTATTTCCATATTTGAGCTCATATTCTATATTCTTCTTTAATCCAAGTCTTTCAACCACTAAATACCTCTAATAACATGAAATAAGTGCAGAAATGACCTTTAAATATGTAGGTATGGTCCTTGGACAAAGATATTCTACTTGAGAAAAAACCCAACTTCAACACTGAAGAGATTCTTGGCTTGTATCAACCCTAGTGAGCATCCATGTACTTGATTCTACCAACTCTTGATGTTTAACTCTTGATTTCTCTTGGGTATTTGTTAAAATGGTATGGAGAATATTCTATATCTTTCTTGAGGGGTGGAGAATGAATGAAATGAAAAATGAGGACTTGGGGGTCTTTTTTTATAAAAATTAAAAGCTGCCCGACAAGGATTATACAGACCCTTATACGGTCCGTATAACTTATATGGTCCGTATAAGTGGACGTATAATACCTCCAGTAAGACCCCTCTCTGGACAGGTTATACGGTCCCTTATATGGATCGTATAAGTTATACGGGTCGTATAAGTCGCCGTATTAACTCAAGATTTCCAAAATTGCTCCCGTTGTTTCGGTTAACTTCCAATCCTTATGGAACCTTCTTAATACTTGTTTAACACTTCATTAACAACCTAAGGAGCATTATAGTTCTTCCTCAAGACATTATTAAATCGACTTTAGCTCGGTACTTCGCAAAATCCTTCCAAACACGACTTATACTTTGCCTTCCTCAGCGAACTTCCTTCTCTTGCCTCAAATGTCTTTGGAATATTAATTAGAATAGCTAAGTACCCATTCTTATTTATAGGGACATCATATACATCTTACCCTGTGTTAGTCTATTTACTGCACAATGACATGAAATTTTTCGAGGTGTAACACTTATGATGTGTTAGGTAACGTTGAGGGGCAAGCTCGTGATACACATGCGTATTAAGAGAGCTTTCTACTTTTTAGACTATTTGGTGAGCGCACACTTCATGGGGCACCATCCTATCTAAGTTATTGTTTTAGTTTTTGGGCTACATTTTGAAGTTAGATTAGGTTTTATTTATCATCTTAGGGGCTACATAGATAGATGTTAATTCTGTGGGTAGTTGTTGAAGTTAATTGTTTGACTCTTTGGGTGTTGCTACATTTTATAACGATACATTTATGATAGACTTTTGCTGATTTTATTATTTAATGGTCGTGAGTTAGTTATCTATTTATAACTTATTGATATAACTATTGAATGATCATTGAAAAGATTTGACGTTTATTGATTTTATATGGTGCTTCCGGTGTTGTTCATAGCATCGAATGCCAGTTACGCTTTGGGTGGGTTGTGGGGCGTGACAAACTTGGTATTAGAGCCTAGGTTTATATGTGTCCTAGGATGTTTCTGTTTCTTGGGAGCTGTGTCTAGTCGAGTCTTCCTTGTGCATCCTGATCACCTGCATGATCAAAACACTACTAGGGCATTTATAAGTGTTTCTGATTCTTCTTTATTCTAGATTGTGCTATAGAGCTTGAACTTCTATTAGGAACGTTCTGACGCATTCGATAATTCGTGCCTCGCAGAAATGGCCTTAACTTGTGTGGGAACTGCTAATCAACAAAATAATGGTGCTTCTGGTTCACCATCTGGTGGACGGCCCACAAGGATCACTAATCATACCACTGTTGAGACTAATACTGGGATTGGAAATTACAATGGAGACCAAGCCCCACCGCCAGCAACACATGCTCCAGCTGCCCCTACTGTAGGCATAGATGATATTGGGTCGATGCAGAATGTGATCCAGATGCTTACCACTCTTGTCGCAGCCCAACATCAACGTGGGGGTGCGGGTCCGACATTTGGTGATGGAGGAAGGCTTAAGCAATTTTTGGGGCTGAATCTGTAACGACCCGACTAAGGGCCATGACGGGTGCCCGGAGCTGACTACCGAGCACCACTCATTATGCTAGTCGTCAAACCCATCCTGAACATACACAACCTTCAAAGCAATACATATATATATATATATATATATATATATATATATATATATATAAGCCCTCACGGCTGCAAAAAATGATTTACAAAATATACATTGATGTATCCATGAGCCAACTACAAAATATACACTGATAGTGATATGGGAAAGGAAGTTAACGAGTAAGGGAAATTTTACTCTAGGAGTTTATATATATACATAAGATCAGGACGGGTTGATGACAGGCACACAGACTCATTTTACTGAACTTTCTTATATGATGTGAGTTTACATTGGGATTCAGAAGTCACCAATCGTTTGACTTCAAGGGGATTCTGAGTATTGGATAGTAGGTACTATTCTGAGAATCGTTATGGCCAAGTTACTTCTGGTACTAATAACGAACTTAGACTCGAGAATGAGAACTTGTTGGGCGGGTGGTGTGAAGGTTATTTGATGATAGAGAAATTAGGTGTGATGTCGGTTTATGTCTAAGAAGAGAAGAGAGTAGGTGTACAAGTGAATATTTAATATCGCAAGGATCGATTCGGTTGCTACAGGAAAGTAAATGATGTGAGGTTGATTATTTAGACGAAGAGACAGTGTACAAGTACGAGTAAAGGATATGGTATAAAATTATGCTGGTAAAATCTATTGACAGAACTTAGAAAAGCATATTTACCAATAAGTATGGATGCTGGACTAACTTGAGGAAGTCAAAGATCATGAAAGACACCCTGATAGAGAACTTTCAAACTGCAGACGGTGTTGGGTTATGTATAAGGAGGAGGAAAGATTATGTGTATGAGTAAAGATTGCTAACTAAAGTTGTATCGCCAGGGTTTACAATTAGGATTTAGAAAGATATGCTAAGAAGTCCTACAGGTTTAAACATATGGCAAATATGAGAAATCGAATAACCCAAGGAAATCAAGAGTATAAGCATTCAGAAGAAGAAGGTTATGATAGTATGAAGGGGAGAGAAACTTGGACAAAGAAAACGTACACACATTGAGGATCGGGTGTACATCTGAGGACAAGGTTAGGATGAAAGCAGAAAGGCAAGCGATAGAAATGAATTTAATGAATCAGCGAGAGATAGGGTAATGTTGTATGTAGCAAAGGACGAACGCGAGGACCCCAGAATCAGTCCATACGTCTTCATCATTAGAACTAGGAATGCTGTAAATAATAGGCATAGATACATCCTTAAGAAGAAATAAATGAATTTTATAAAAGTGGTGAGGAATTTTTAACTCCTAAGGTTTAACCAGGAGAATGGATGTGAAACCATGATTGGTACACCTGTTTAAAGGAAGAAAGCACTTCAAGAAAGAATCTTCAGCGTCAGAAGGGATTTACACTCCAAACGAAATACTCCAGATACTCTTAAACTAAGAATAAAGAATGACTAATGGAAACAAACGTTTCATGAGTAAGAGAAAACAAAAGATACTATGAGGACTAAAGGAAGAGGTGGTCAGTAAAGAAAGCATCTGAATTGTATCTGATATGTGTAAACGTTTGACTTAGTACAAGAATTTAGTTGGCAAAAAGGAAATAAGTTAAATCATACGATGAAAAGAACTCCGACATTATATGGCATAGAGGAGTTGAAGGACCACTAAAGTCAGCTGGATGACTACCAAAGGCGGTTAATATTCGAATGTTACTGGTATATGAGAACATCTTTAAAAGGGGGAAGAACATATTCAGTTCTGCGATGAATTACAATTTTCCCAAATTCACTCAACCCCGTATGTATGCTTTAGTCGGACGACAGGATCTTGAGTCCTCCCCGGATGTGGTTACAGGTATATTATCCGTATTTTCCCATGATGTGTATGCATTGATAGATCTGGGTTCTACCCTATCTTATATTACTCCGTATATTGCTGGTCGTATTGGGGTGAAACACGAGCCAATTAAACCTTTTGAGGTATCTACTCCGGTTGGTGATCCCGTGATAGCTAGACAAGTGTACAAAAATTATGTAATTGTGATATGCGACTGCCAGACTAAAGCTGATTCAGTTGAGCTGGAAATGTTAGATTTCGATGTGATTATGGGTATGGATTGGTTGGCCTCATGTTATGATAATGTTGATTGCCGAATGAAAGTAGTTCGATTTCAATTTTCGGGAGAGCCCGTGCTTGAATGGAAGGGTAATACAGCATCTCCAAGAGGTAGGTTTATTTCCTACCTTAAGGCAAGAAAGATGATAACAAAAGGCTATATTTATCCCTTAGTCCGAGTTCATGACACCGAAGCAAAGTCGCCAACTTTTCAATCCGTTCCGGTAGTGAATGAATTTCCGGATGTATTTCCAGATGAACTTCCAAGCCTTCCTCCGTAAAGAGAGATTGATTTCGCTATTGATGTGTTGCCGGATACCAAGCCTATTTCTATTCCTCCTTACCGAATGGCTCCGGCAGAATTGAAAGAGCTAAAGGTACAGTTGAAAGATTTGCTTGAGAAGGGGTTTATTAGACCCAGCTCATCACCGTGGGGAGCAGCTGTCCTATTTGTAAGAAATAAAGATGGCTCCCTACGAATGTGCATCGATTATAGGCAGTTGAATAAGGTGACGATAAAGAACAAACGTTCTCTTCTGAGAATTCATGATTTATTTGATCAACTACAGGGTGCCAAGTGGTTTTTCAAAATAGACTTGAGGTCAGGTTATCACCAAGTGAGAGTTAAAGAAGAAGATATTCCCAAAACAACTTTTAGAATGAGATATGGCCATTATGAATTCTGGGTGATGTCATTTGGGTTAACTAATGCTCCGACAGTGTTCATGAATTTGATGAATAACGTATTCAGGCCTCTTTTGGATTTATTCGTAATAGTATTCATTGACGATATTCTGGTATACACTCGCACAGAATCAGAACATGCAGACCATTTACGTATTGTTCTAGGAATTATTCAAACTCGAGAATTGTATGTAAAATTCTCAAAGTGCGAGTTTTGGCTGAATTCTTTGACATTTTTGGGTCATGTTATTTCAGATGATGGCATTTGAGTTGATACTCAGAAGATTAAAGCTGTGAAGACTTGGCCAAGGCGTACGACGCCTATAGAAGTCCGTTATTTTCTGGGATTGGCAGGGTACTATAGAAGGTTCGTAGAAGGATTTTCCTCTATTTCAGCCCCATTGACGAAGCTAACCCAGAAGTCATCTAAATTTCAATGGCATAATGCTTGTGAGCGTAGCTTTCAGGAATTAAAGGATAGGTTAACTTCAGCTCTGGTCTTAACACTCCCAGAAGGGCCAGATGGTTATGTTGTATATTGTGATGCTTCCGGTATTGGGTTAGGATGTGTGTTAATGCAACACAGTAAAGTCATCGCTTATGCTTCAAGACAGTTGCGGAAACATGAAAAGAACTACCCAACTCATGATCTCGAATTGGCTGCAGTTATTCATGCATTAAAGATGTGGAGACATTACTTGTATGGTGTGCATGTTGATATCTATAAAGATGTTGATATCAAACAGAAGGAGTTGAATCTGCGACAGAGACGGTGGTTAGAATTATTAAAAGATTATGATGTGAGTATTTTATACCACCCCGGAAAGGTAAATGTAGTAGCTGATGTGCTTAGCCGCAGATCGATGGGCAGCCTATGTGAAGTTCCTCCGGAAAAGAAAGAATTAATTCATGAGCTCCACCAACTAGCTAATCTTGGGGTACGTCTAGTTGATTCAGGTAGTGCAGGAATTGGTATTAATAATCCCACAGTTTCGTCCTTGAATATGGAAGTGAAAGAGCGTCAATAAGAAGATCCTTAGTTGAGCCATTATAGAGTCACACTTCATCAAAAAGAGAAGTCTCCATTTGAAACTTCTATGGATGGAATTCTTAGATACCGAGGCAGGCTATGTGTTCCGAATGTTGCAGAATTACATCATCGAATCCTCGAAGAAGCTCATTATTCTTGGTATTCTATTCACCCAGGTGCAACGAAGATGTATCATGATCTCAAGTTAATATATTGGTGGGACGACACGAAGAATGACATAGCAGAATTTGTAGCTGAATGTCCAAATTGCCAGCAAGTGAAAATCAAACATCAAAAGCCAGGAGGATTATTGCAGGCAATGGAAATCCCTACTTGGAAATGGGAAGTGATCAATATGGATTTCATTGTGGGATTACCTCGTTCCCGAAGCAAGTATGATTCTATATGGGTGATTGTGGATAGCTTGACGAAAGCAACTCATATTTTTTCCTGTCAGGACCACATATTCAGCAGAAGATTATGCAAGGTTGTATCTCAAGGAGATTGTGCGACTCCATGGTATTCCGATGTCTATTATCACAGATAGAGGAGCGCAATTTACATCAAAGTTCTGGAAATCCTTGCAAGAAGGTTTGGGTACTCAAGTAAAGCTCAGCACGACATTTCCTCGGCAAACTGATGGGCAAGCTGAACGTACCATTCAGACCTTGGAGGATATGCTAAGAGCACGTGTTCTAGATTTTGGTGGTATTTGGGATGACCACTTACCTCTAGTTGAGTTTGCATACAACAATAGCTACCATTCCAGTATCCAAATGGCTCCGTATGAAGCTCTACACGGAAGAAAGTGCAGATCCCCAATTGGCTAGTTTGAAATAGGAGAAGTACAGCTAATAGGCCCTGAGTAATTCAACAAGCACTAGAAAAAGTCAAGGTTATGCGAGATCGATTATTGACAGCCCAAAGTCGCCAAAAATCTTATGCGGACAACCGCCGGCGAGACTTAAAATTTCAAGTTGATGATTGGGTATTCTTAAAGGTGTCACCAATGAAAGGAGT
Organism: Lycium barbarum; assembly: GCF_019175385.1. Lineage (NCBI taxonomy): Eukaryota > Viridiplantae > Streptophyta > Magnoliopsida > Solanales > Solanaceae > Lycium > Lycium barbarum. The sequence continues at coordinate 48,507,253 of NC_083338.1, read as the reverse complement.
GATGAGATTTGGTAAAAAAGGAAAGTTAAGTCCTTGATACATTGGACCCTATAAGATTATCCGCAAGGAGGGTCAAGTAGCTTATGAATTGGACTTGCATCCAGAACTTGAATCAGTTCATCCAGTTTTCCATGTCTCAATGCTCCGCAAGTGTGTTGGAGATCCTACGAGGATTGTTCCAATAGATGATGTTCGAGTGACAGAAAAGCTAGTCTATGAAGAAGTGCCCATTGCCATATTAGACAGGCAGGTACGGAAACTACGAAATAAAGCAGTAGCCTCAGTTAAAGTCTTATGGCAAAATAACAACCGAGAAGATATGACTTGGGAAGTAGAAGAGAGTATGAAATCCAAATACCCGCACTTATTTCAGCCCTCAGAAGAGATCCATGATGAAACATCGGGATTATGAGGTATGTATGTTTTCTTTTTATGCATATGGGTCGCGTGTGGCCAACTTATATTGCTATTGTATTGTGGCCCTGTGAGCCAATGTTGTTATGGGCTGTGTTGACAGGATGGTAGTGCCATATTACGGGGGAAACTCTAGCAAAATATTCGTAGAATTCCCGAGTGCTTAACATTTGAGGACGAATGTTCCAAAAAGGGGGAAAAATGTTACACCCCGGAAATTTCCCGTTAACGTACAGTGAATATACTAACTAAGGGCATGACGTATATGATGTTTTAATAAGTAAGAAATAACATTTGATGATTCTAAATGAGATTTCAAAGACATTTGAGGTAGGAGATGAAAGTTGTTAAGGAAAGCAAGGTATATGTTGTGTGTCGGGCAAGATTTACGAGTATCGAATTAATGATGGCTTAACGATGTTTTAGAGAAGAGTTACAATGTCCCTTAGATTGTTAACGAGGTGTTAAACAAGTGTCAAGAAGGTTCCATAAGAATTGGAGATCAAACGAATGACGGAGATCATTTCAGGGAGATGGGGTTATACGACTGACTTATACGGTCCGTATAACACCCAGCAGAGATGATGTTTGCCTGGTGGTGAACCACGACCACTTACACGGGCCGTGCAACGTTATACGAACCGTATAAGTGTCCATGGAAGTCCCGACGGGATGAGTTAAGTTCAATTATATAAATGTGATCCCACTTCACTAATTTTATTTCCCACACTTCTTCATCTCTCTCAAGGCTTCTAGAGGGTTCCATACAATTCTTCCATAAGAACTCAAGAGAGATTCAAGATCAACTTCATCGAACCAAGAGAGTCAAGTGTATGAGACACATTAAAGTTCATCCAAGCCGAGGAATTCCAATGGTAGTGAACTAGGGTTTTGGTGCGAGAGAAGTATTTCCACTCAAGGCTTATTCCTACATTATCTAAGGTAAGTTTTATGATCTTTCCATGTTATTTATGGTAATGAGAGGTTGAAAGACTTAGATGATGGACGCAGATAGAAAATGGGTCACAAAGATGTGAACAATGAGATTGTGAGTAGTAGTTTGGAATGAGTCATGAATACTGATATGTTGTGATTGTAAGCCTGCTATAAGTGACATTCATAATATGGGATAAGTATTATATGTGAGAAAACGCAATAGTGAACTATGACCATGATTATGGAGGAATTGAAGTGAAATTATGAAATGTGGATAATGTAAATGATGATTGTTGCTTATAATATTGTGAATGTTGTTATGGATGGTTGGGAGTTGATATGGAATATGGGAAAAGTTGTATAAACAAAGGAAATGCTGCCTAATTTTCTCTAGCTTTAGTAGGCGTGTTCTTATAATCGATTAGCTAATGTTAATATGAACTTTCTTGATGGTAGAAACGCGAGCAACGAAGAAGAACGATCAAACGATAGAATAGCTAAACGAAAGAGGTATGTAAAGCTAATCATTTCCTTCTAAGGCATGACTCCTATGTCATGAATCTTCCTATTTTTCCGTGATCTTCTTAAATAACGGAAATTATGAGTCCATGAATATAAAGAGCTACATACGCATATGATAAAGAAAAGAGATACGATACGAGCATGATAATGATGATGATGAATTTAAGTATGAAGAATTTAAGTATGAAGAATCCTAGAGTAACATACGATGTCCATGAGGTTAATGATCCTAAATATGGTTCCACTGATGTTTTTCTTGTGTACACTCACCTTAAAGTATTAGTCCCCTAAAGGTGAGACATAATGATTATGATCACTCCATAATGTAATCGGGGGTTCACGACCTTATGTCACCCCGACATCGCCATAGTTACCTCAAGTTCTAATGTATGTTTTGATGATAAATGTATAATGATGCGACGTTATGATAAAGTCATGATATTCCTATGAGAGGTACAATAATGTTAAGTTTATGATGTGCTCACGATGATATAATTCCACCGTGCCTAAATGGCCGGACGTGTCACCGCAAAAGCGGGTTGCTTATGATTCCACCGTGCCCAAATGGCCGGACATGTCACCGCTAAGGCGGACTGCTTATGATTCCACCTCGCCTAGAAGGCCAGACATGATCACCACTAGTGGGCGACGTATGATGTTTACCCGGACGTGGGTTAACGATGATGATATACATATATATAATATGATGATACATGTACTACGAATATATATGATATATGTATGAAATGCATCCACTCTTAAAAGTTAAGCAGGTTGTATCTTCATCTTATGTCTTATGATTTCTCTGTTATGTTCATTTCATTCATGTCTTACATACTCAGTACAATGTTCGTACTGACGTCCGTTTTCTTTGGACGCTGTGTTCATGCCCACAGGTAGGCGGGGAGGTGATCCAGACTCATAGGAGCTACTAGCAGACTTTGAGAGCACCCCATTATTCCAGGGGTGCCATTGACTTATTCTTTTGCGTATATATATGTTTTGGGCATGATGAGGTCCTGTCCCGTCCCTATGTCTAGAACTTTAGTAGAGGCTCGTAGATACGTATGTGTGGGTAGCATGGTCTCACGATGTCCTTATTGTATGTACATTATTTTGATAGCCGAAGGGCTTATGTATATAAAGGTAATTATATTTCCAAGTGAAAAATGGTTTTCCTATGATTTGAGTATAAGATTAATGGATGAACACTTGAGGAGTACGATAGGTAATGGTATGAGCGGTGCTCGGTGGTTAGCCCCGGGTACTCGTCATGGCCCCTAGTCGGGTCGTGACACAAGTGCAGCGCACCGACTACAGCTGAGGGGAAATCCTACAGAGTTGGATCGCCTCTCTGTCTACCTGAACCTGCGAGCATGAACATAGCCCCCAAACAATAGGGGAGTCAGTACCGGTAATGTACCGAGTATGTAAGGCATAAGAACATCAAGTACATAAGAATCATGAGAGACATCTGAAACTTGAAAGAAAATCTCAATATCTTAATACATCTCTGGCTGAACATCTGGGAACAGCTGTATAACATGAAAGTGCCTCTGAGGGCGCATGATATGCATAGGTCATAATGTAACTGCTAGTGCTATGGAACGTACAACCCAATCCATCTCCCTTATGTTAGTGCCGACAGCCAGATCCATGTATCATATAATAGTGCCGAGGAACGTACGTCCCGATCCATGTATCATCATCATCATCATCATCATCATCACTGTGCACCAGATGATCAACTGGTAATGCGTATATAACTTCTATCTCTTTCCCCATGCCCCATATACATATAATATACGCGTAGATAACGCCTTCTGGTCATAGGTTAAATATGCATATGTATAAGCGAATGCAATGCATAAATAAAATGAATACGTAGGACTCTGAGAGTGACATAAGGTCGTACTACCTCCGATATACATATTTGAGCTACCTCCGAAGGAACAATCATAAAAGGGGTGCAGGAACATCAATGACTGAAGTACTCCTAGTGCTTCTAAGAATAGAGTAATATGGAAACTCGTTTACTCGCTTGTTGGTTCATATCATAAGATCATGCCAAAGTGAAAGAAAGGAGAGCCTTAACATACCTTAACGTCTCCTTAATCATTTAACGTTCTCCTTCCAAGTTCTCAAAGTCTACATTTAAGAGGATCATACTAAGGTTAAGTCTTGAAAACACTCTTAAGTTCAAACTAGCATAATTAACAAATCAAAGAAATTTAACTAGCATTTCCCTTGTTTTATCGACTTCCACTGTATCATAAAACAACTCCCAATCAACAATAACATTATCATAAGTTCCATAATCAAGAGACCTCATTTAATGCCCAAAACTCCTTTTCATAATCAACACATAACAACAATTTCGACACAATTCTATTTACACTCGTATACCACACTTCCTTATCACCACTACCACCATTCATAAAAAGATTGTACTTAAAACATTCCAACAATTACAACTCAAGTTAATTTACTATTCAAAATTTCATCAAACCCACATTTGAATGTCCTCTTTCACTTTCTTTCCTCAATCAAGTTGTTTACAACCAAATATTCTCAATAACATAAAGATAGACATAAAAGCTAACCTTTTATCACTTAAGTACAAGCCTTGGATCAAATTATTCCACTAGGGTGGAATCACCAAATTGAACACCAAAAGAATTCTTGATCTTAACCAACCCTAGTGAGCCTCCCAACACTTGATTTTTTGCCTCTTGATCCTAGATTTCACTTGGGTTTTGTTAAATATAATAGGCAGAAGGTTCTAGAGCTCTCAAGAGGTTAGGAATGTTGGAAATGAAATAAAATGAATGAGGGACGAATATATATAACTTAAACCAAATCTGGCCCGAATCAGTTTTACAGTCAACTTTACGGACCGTTAAACTTATACGGTCCATATAACTGGATCGTAAATCCTGACCAAAGATTCTCCCTTCTCTGAGTCTATTTTACGATAGAGTCAGCCAATTATACGATCCGTAAAACATTATACGGTCCGTATAATTGGTCCGTAAATCCTGACCAGTGGTTCACCCTTTCTGGAACCAGTTTTACGGTGGAGGTTAGTCAGACATACAGTCCGTATATCAGGCCGTAAAACCCACTTTTCCTCGAAAACATTTCCACGTCAATTTGCTCAACTTTTAATCCGTCCAATACCTGCTAAACATGAACTTAACCCTTTATAACTATGAGATAAACTTGTCTAATCTCATTTGACCTCCGCGCATCTAAGATTAGAACCACTAATGCACGGGGAACCTTAAAGTATGGAGTGTAACAATGGCGATGATTGGGTTAACTCTGATGCCTATTTTCAGTCGCTACGGGTGAGAGGTCATGGTACTACTGTCTATAGTAGAAAGATGAGGAAGGAAGAGATTACTAGGGCTAGTGCCGATGAGGAAGGGAGCGGAGCGGGAGTTCAGGCCGAGGCTCCCCATGTTCAGGGTCTGTTTGAGTGTATAGATTTTCACTTTGATGAGATGATAGCGATGTTCTAGGGTATGCCCAGGACCTCCGGGGAGTTTAGTTCTTCCGGTGCTGCTGCGGGTTTCTTTACCCTGGAGGAGATAAAAGGGTACCTTGCGACTCAGAAGGAGATGGGTGAGTCACTTTCCACCCTACATATTGTATACACTACTCTGGCCAAGGATCACGGCGACCTTCGTAGGGACTTTGACAAGGAGAGGGCGAAGAACAGGTCCCTAGAAAAGCTTCACATCAAGGCATAGAGGGGTATCAAGGGAATGTGGAAGACAACACACCCCCGTGAGTGAATTAATGTATAGGATGATAATGATTCGGAGCAGTACTCCTTTGTGAGTGTGGCTCGGCGTAATGGTAGACACGGTGGAGATGGTGGCGATGCTATCAGCACTGATGATGAGGTTACGAGCAAGAGGACTGTTTAGGGGCCTTCCCTTCCTTATGATGATGCATTTGGTTGCCCTTGTAGGGCATTAATTTCTGAACACTTTCTATTTGGTTTGTTTTTGTTTAGATGTTTTGGACAACTTTCCTTTCTTGTTTTTTTTTGGTATTTGGGTTGTAATATTGACTAGAATGGTTTTCGCCCTTGTTGGGATTTTTTTAATCTAAATGTCGGTTGTGAATTTTTGCTGAATTGCTTGAGTTTTTTTAACAGGGGGATAGGTTGAAAAATAGGGGAGAGCTGCAGGTTCTCTGCTCTGATTTTCTACTTCTACAGTCATACTACTTCTATAGCTGTCCCATTTCGGTGGTATGGGCTCGTAGGAGCGGTCATGTGAGAAAAGGAGAATTCTGCTATAGCAAAAGAGTCTCCGCTATAACGGTTACGCTACAGCATCCGGCTACCGCTACCGTGGTGGTTCCTGATTAGTGACATCTCCTTGATGCCCACTAAACTTTCGCAACTTAAGAATTTTACCGAGTAGCCTTTCACATTACAAATTTACCCGACAGTACCACAATAAATACTTGCACGCTTAGATACCAACTGGATACATCGAGATACCAATTTGACCGAAGTAGCATGATTAGAAAGAAAGAAGGGAAATTTCCTAAATTTCCTATAGCCTCCCATGGATGGGTAAGAACGTCTACGTAATATTCCCCAGGACTCTATTAGACATTGCTCTTGTACTTGTGAGACCGGTAACCTAGGCTCTGATACCAACTTCTCACGACCTATTTTAGGATCACGTAGGCACCTACCATTCTCACCTCAATACGCGAACCTTTAACCCAAAACCAAACTTATTTCCATTCATTAAACAAGATTCATTTACCTTCAGGTTATAACATAAACAAATGCGGACGTGAACTCACTTATATACATAAAGAGAAAGTGTTTACAAGCAAGGGTAGTATCAGTGCAACACTAGTACTAGTAAGCATCATAGGCCAACAGTGGTTAGAATAACACAACGGTAATAGAATCCACAAATAATCATGGTAGGCAATCTTAAGTCAATTCATGAATATAACTTTCCACTCGTCCCAAGCGACCATAAAGCCTTATTCCATTAACGCTCTTTTGGTAATCCATTCCCTTAATTGTTGTCATTCCACACATTGTAACTCATCTAGTATACCAACTATTATAAGCACGCTCAAAATACCATAACATTACCAATATTAGCGTCAATTCTACGCCAATACCGCAAGTCAACCTATCATTTATTGTATCCGTATTTCGTTTTAAGGAAAAATCTCCTGTCATCCTAATATTCATCACTCACCCAAACCTAGCAAGTCATACACACCCATATTAAGGTCATCTAGCACCACACTTGCCCAATATAAGGTCACAGCCTATGGTTATAGCAACTAAGCCCAATTGTGCCAAGTTCGACAATAAGCATCCAAGACCCAAGTATAAATGCAGTATCCCATCCCCTTTGAGTTACATGCAATGATCCCAACACAATCGATATCAAATCTAACAACAATCCAATTCACGCTCAGCACATAAGAGAGACAACAAAATGCAATAGAAATATATTGTTACACCTCGCACTTTCAGAGCATGAGCATGTCTCATGTTTCACCATATTAATTGAGTATCGGAGACATCCCATGAAGTTTTGAAAGGTACAAGCCATGGGATATACGTAACAATGAAGTAAAGGATGAATTACGATCTCGTAAGTCGTAACCGGGAAGGACAACCTTGGAACCAAAGGATATGACCATTATCAAGTATGATTAATGATAAATATCACGTATGGAGAGTTTTGGAAGATTCCGGGACCAAGCAAATCCAAGAAAATAAGCTTCTCAAAAATTTAGAAAACGTTGGTAGAATTTTGGACAGAATTTTGGGTCAACTTTGGAGGGGTATATCTTCAGGTATATCAGGAGTTTTGAGGTAATTTCAAGAGGCTAATGAAGTTCGTCGAGTCTAGTTTCCAACGCAACAAACCATTCATCGATACGAAATCGGAGTAGGAAGTTATGGGAATTTTAAAATGGACAGTCAGAAACCCACGAACCTACGCGGAAATTCTAGAAACCACATAAAAAGGCCCAACAATTTCGGCCCACTAGCCCAAAACCGAATTGGACTATTATATATACCCCTTAAGTCATCCAACTCATCATTTTTCATCAATTTCTCACCATCTCTCACCTCAACACCTCTCTAGAATCTCCCACAACATTCATCCAATCTCCAAACCTCTCTAAATTTATCCCAAATCCTCTAGAACCTTCTTCCAACTTCTACAACATGCACATATATTCCTACAAGTATATATGAAAATTTTGGGTCATTTTTATTTTATTTTTAACTTAGCCTCAAGTCTTAGAAAGTCCTAGAAATTTCTCCAAACATATTCCAACATGTTTCCAAGCCCAAACCAAGGATCAAAGTGAAGATTAAAGCGGTTAAGTGTTTCCAAGTGAGATCTACACTTGTCTCCTCTTCTTGAAAATATTGGGGTGAGTATTTTTCAAGGTGGATAAACCATGGAATTGAAGCGTTCTTGAATTTTGAGGTAAGATTTCATATTAGTTTTATGTTTATGAGTTTGTTGGGTAATTATGTTAAGATTTGAGGAGAAGGAAATCGGAGGAAAAGTTCAAATATGCAATTGATGATATTTTGTGTTGTGAATTAACTTGAGTTATAATTATTAGTATGTTTTGAGAACTATCTTGTCATGAGGGATAATAATGATGTTAAGGAATTGTCATATACGAGTATATAAGGGGTTTTATGAAGTTGTTGTTATGGATTGATTATGAAAAGAAGTTTTGGGATTGAATTGAGTATAGTTTGAATGTAATCTTTTGATTATGGAATTGTTGATGTTTTATTGTATTTTGGGAGTTGTTTTGAAGATTGGAGGGAGTATAAGATATAGGGAGACGCTACTCAAATTTCGGCAGATTCTAAACGGAATTTAATTGAAGGCTTAACATGAGCATATGACATTATGCCTAACAATAGTATGAATGGCTTATATGTAGATTTGCCAGCTTGGAAGGATAAATGTTGAGCGACTAAGGAGATCGAAAGGTATGTTAAGGCTAGTCCCTTTCTTTCTAAAGGTATGATTCATTTCTTATGAGCATATGCATGTCTTCCATAACCTTTTTACTTCCAAAAGTTAGAAGTTCATGATTCTTAAAAGCTTCTTACGACACTAAAGATGAGATGTTTTCTATGATGAACATGATGATGATGATTTTAATTCTAGAAATTTCAAAGCTTATGATTTTAATGCTATTATGAGATTATTGAGCTTATTTCACGATTTTCTCGATTTTATTCATTGTTGTTGATCTCACCTTATAATAATTGTTCCTTCAAGGTGAGATATAGCGATGATTATTGTTCCATAATATAAATTGGAGGTTTACGACCTTACGTCACTCCGATAGAGTCGTAGCTTTTAGTTGGGCTCTCATGCATGCTTGATGTAAGATATTAACACCGTGCCTATACGACCGGGCAGCACCGCTAAGGTGGGTGTAGTGGGCGGCTTAGGGATAATGATAATAACACCGTGCCTATATGTCACGACCCAACTCCGTAGGCCGCGACTAGTGTCCGTGTTGGACACCCAAACGTACCCAATAATCCAAACCAGTTTATTATCAAAATATATTAATATAAAGGTTAGTCGGCGCTACTAAATATGACAGATGAACAGATTTTGCACGTGGAAGCCGATAAGGCCATCACAGATCATAACGCCCCAAAACATATACAGAACCCACACAAGTATATCTACAGACCTCTACAGAGCATAACAGAATCATAAGACGGGACAGGGCCCCGTCGTACCCCTGAATAGCATACATATATACAATCGCAGCAAACTGTACCATCAGATAGGCTCTGGACAAAAGAGCACTCCCAAATTAGCAGAATAGATGTCCTAGGCGGTCGGGTCAGCCATTCTGTCGTCTGTACCTGCGCGGCATGAAAACGCAGCCCCCGAAGAAAGGGGGTCAGTACGAAATATGTACTGAGTATGTAAAGCACGGAACGCAGTAAACAAAGTCATAATCGAAGCGGAAGATACAGAAAATGAACTGAATATCCAGATTAGCAAAATGCTGATCATATAGCATAAATAATATTCGCTGGAAACATATGTCGTACCTGGTCCCATTACGGAACAAGATCAGAACCGAAACAGAACTTACAGAGAAGTGAGTGTAACATCCGAAGTATCGAATGCATATTTTCGAAACATGAGGAGTGCGTACAGAAACATATACCATATCATATCCGACTCCTGCCAAGGGACTCGGCAAACAGAACGTGGCCACCCCCCGACGCTGGTGCCACCACACATAAGGAGCAGAATAGGGGATAACCCCGTAACATAACATATCATATCAGATGGCCATATCAGATCATATCATATCAGAATGTGTGTACATGGCACAGCATACTCCACAACCCATGTACATGTATACATGCCCCCTCACATCAAGGCGCGGCGAACAATGCAGTGAAATACGCGTGATAACATATCCTGGCCCGGGCTCAGTGAAGGAAATGTTGAGGCATCCACGAATGGAGTAGTGAGAAACTAATGCAAAATAAAATATAGCACATTTACGGAGACTCAGTAGCATAATTCAGATGACCAACCATATGACAGAAGCGGAGCAGTAATCATAGTGTATGCATTTCGGATATCCCAATAGCATATGTCAAAATAAGCTTTTTGTAATCATTTTCATGTTTCAAAATACATTATGGGGCTTATCAAAATAATTCAAACGAATGTCATATATTTCCAGAGACTCAATAAGACCTATCGGATGACGAATCGAAATAATGAAATCGGACAGAATCATAGTGAGTGTATTTCGGATGTCATAATGGATTACAGAAGCATAATCTTTCTGAAATCGTTTTCGAGTTTCAAAACAATTTATAAGACTTAATGGAATATTTAAAACAATTTTTATTTAGTAGTTAAAAGAACAGTTAGAACATTCCTTTTTAAAAACCGCTCGAAATTAAGTTCAAAATACAAAAAGGGTAAAACCGGGAATAGTGGGCCCACCTCGAGACAAACAAAGCGGTGGGCTCAAATTACGTATATTAAGCTTATGGGGTCACCTACAAAGGTCCTAGGGACATTCCATGACTTTCTAAGTAGTTTCGAGAAGTTTGTATAATTTTTCAACAAAGCACACTTAAAGGGTTCAATTCTATTAAACGAAAAAGCGACAATTTCAAATGCGGATTCCGATCAACAGAATATTTTCCGAAGTTCAAATCCAATCCTAGTACACCTAGGACATGTCAAGAGAAGAATCGGGATATCTTTACATACCTTGTATGCTCCCTACGCCTTTCCAAATTCAATTCCCGTTTCGCCCAAAATCTGCAATTGGTCACATTTACCAATTCTCAATTTCCAATCTTTAAGTATTCAATCTTTCTTCATAATTGCCTACAGAAATTTGGGCAGCATCTCCCCTATACATATAGTATCCCCGAGAATTTAACTCGGCCAAAACAATCAACAACAACCCAACAACAACATCAACAACAACAACAATCACTATAAACACAATATAACTTAACTAGCTATCTTTCCAACATAATGTCATAACCTTCATTTCAACTTCAATTTCCAAACTAACCTCAATGGTTTCACATTCATCATTAATCTAGATCATCACAATATAATTTGGAAATATTTCATTTCATTTCTACGAAATATTCACAAGATATACAAAATATACAAACTTTTCACCAAAGTCATAATTCATCCAAAACTTCTAATATTCAACCTACATATCCATAACATATTTCCATCTTCCAATTTCATCAACCATAATCATAATTCACATCTTAACAACTTCATTTCCATAATATCACAAAATCATTCTAAAGTGACATAATCTTATACATTCCAATTTCAACCAAAATTCATTCAACTTTCATAACCAATATAATTTTCACCATAACCACAACTAGAATACAACATAAAATTCAACTCATATATGTATATAACATATATACACCCATGGCTACATATATATATATATATATATATACATACCCACTTTGTAAACTTCCTTATTTCCATAATTTCTACTCATTTCCACATACCACAACATAAACAAACCTTCATAACATAAGAAAAAGGAATTGATTCTTACCTTTTTCTACAAACTCCTTCACTTGAACAAGTTGTCAACTTGAAGAAATAAGTGCTCCTTCTTCCAAAACAATTACACCAAGTTGTAAAGGACCCTTAAATTAGTAGGAATACCACAAGAAAATAATTTTTGGAGGAAGATTTTGAGGGTTGAATTTTCTATGGCCAAACCCGAAATGGTCCTTTTTTTTGCTCTTGTTTTGTTTGTTCTTTCTCCTTCTAAGTTTCTTGAATCATCTAAGGGATAATGATCCCTTTATAATTAATTTGCCACATGGAAATTAATTAATTTGGTGGGCTTGGACCAGGTATGGCCGGCCACCCTCTCACCTTGGGCCTAAATTTTTCTTTTCATTTTTTTGGGCCAACTCGGTTGGTCCCGAGTTGGGCCTAGCCCACTGACCTTTCGACCTTAAAACGTTCATATCTCCTTGTACCGACGTCACCTGGGAACCCACGACCTATGGATGGAAAGCTAATTCAATTATCTACAACTTCTATTTCTTGGTATGTTTCCAAATTCCAAACTTATAATACCGTTTTTTCCCCCCAAAGTCAGGTCACCCGAAAACGTTTTCTTAAAAATATTCGTTTGGAGGACTTCCACTTTGATTTGGCCCATGGGTCCTTCTTGAGTTGTGTTTAACTTCACATATGTGATTCATATAAGTTGTCACATGTCCTAAAAAAAATCTTGACGTGTGGGCCCCACCTCAACTTACAATTAATCCGACGTTTAAAAATACGGGATGTAACACTATATGGCTGAGCAACACCAATACTGGGCGGCATGAGATGGTTACCCCAAATGCGGGAGGCCCGGACGCGAGCTAATGATTATGTTATACATGTATATGAGAAATGTTTTCTTTTGAAAGCTAAGCATGCATGGTTTTCGCCTTATGAGTCAATCAGATGTACAAGTTATCTTTATCTCCTGTTATGTTCTATATTTCTTATTATGTTGTTATTCATGCCTTACATACTCAGTACATTGTTCGTGCTGACATCCCTTATTTTGGATGTCGTGGTCATGCCCGCAGATAGGTAGTGAGACAGATTAGATCCGTAGGTGCTTTATCAGCGGATTCTTAGGAGCACTCCATTTACTTCGGAGCTGCAGTATATTGGTATTGGTTTTCATGGTCACTTGTATTCTATGTACAGGCTCGAAGACATGTGTGTGTACAGTTAGAAGTTTCATAACCCTACCAGTTCATATCGTTGTATAGCATTTTAGTAGCCTTGTCGGCTGGTGACGATGGGCACAATTGTTGAAGATTATATAGAGATATGCCTTATGTTGTGATATATGTCCTTACAGATTATGATATCCATAAGATATCTTTATGGTCCACCCAGAAAAGATTATGAGATGTATGTTTAGAGGTACTCGGTATGTTAGTTCCGAGTGCCCGTCATGGCCCTCCTGTTGGGTCGTGACAAAAGTGGTACCAGAGCAGTTCGTCCTCGAGAGTGTCTACGAGCCGTGTCTAGTAGAGTCTTGTTTATGGGAGCGAAGCACGCCACACTTATAAACAAGGGACTGCAGGGCATTTAGGAACTATTGACCCTTCCCTCTTATCTTAGATCGTGCCGTAGAGCTAAATTATAGGATGTGATGTCTCTAATTATAATCCTCAATGTTTTGATTATGGATAAGTAGTTGATTATGCCGCTATGAGGTTATTAATGAGAACTGAAGTTGATACGCCAAATGGTATATTTCCTGCCTTATTGATATTGATAGACTTTGATATAAGAACTCGAGCTAGATGTTACGAATATTTAGGATCGCCCTATGAGGCATTGGATATGTTTTATGGGTTGTGTATAGGAATGAGACAGTAAGAAGTATAGAGGAAATTCTGCCAAAATTTTTACAAATTGAATTGTTTGAATGTCTATTATATAGAGAAATAATTAAGGGAAAGGATGACAATCGAATGTTTGGTGAGTTATGATTGAATGAACAATTATGAGATGTTTTCAAAGAGAAGTTATAGAATGATTTCGATTTAATTTAAGGGAAGAACCTTTGAAGGAAAAAAATGATTAGTAATTAAAGGAACTGGAATGAGTTGCATTCGAGATTTCGAAGAATTGAGATTTATTGAAGATATATGGAAAGTTGACATTAAGAACTCAAATACAGTATTACAATTTATAGATTGGTGAGTAAGAGATAACGAAGAGATATTGATAAGGGAAAGGAAGTTAACGAGTAGGGAAAAGTTTTACTCTACAGGTTTATATATATATATATATATATATATATATATATATATATATATATATATATACATAAGATTAGGATGGGTTGATGACAGGCACTCAGACTCATTTTATCAAACTTTCCTATATGATGTGAGTTTATATTGGAATTTAGAAGTCACCAGTCATTCGACTTCAAGGGGATTCTGAGTATTTGATAGTTGGTACTATTCTGAGAATTATTATGGCCAAGTTACTTCGGGTGTTAATGACGACCTTGAACTCAAGAATGAGAAATGGTTAGGTAAGTTGGATTGCAATTATGATTGTTTTCTGGATTGTTTATATAACTTCTAAATGTGATGTTGCATGGCTCACGAAGGAAGTAGGGATTGTATCAACCTTAGGAATATGTGGTGTATTTCTAGCTAATCCTTATATGAAGGCTTTATCTCAATTTTTTTCGGACGGGTGTTGTGAAGATTATTGACAATAGAGAAATTAGGTGCGATGTCGGTTTATGTATAAGGAGAGAAGAGAGCAGGTGTACAAGTTAAGATAAAGTATTGCAAGGATCGATTCAGTTGATACAAGAAAGTAAAGGATGCGAGGTTGATAATCTTAGACAAAGAGACAGGGTACAAGTACAAGTAAAGATTTTTAAGTAAAGTTATATTGAAACGATTCAAGGTTAGGACGTAGGAAGTTATGCTAGGAAGACCTACAGATTTAGACATACGAAAAAATATATATGAGGAACCAGAATAGCTCGAGGGAAATTAGGAGCATATGAGCTTTACAATTAGAATTCTCTGGTTAGCTGGGCAAAAAGAAAGGGGAGATGTATTAGAGCCACAGATTCAGGACAAAATCAAATGGAAACGGGATATCTCGCAAGAAAAGGTGTTGAAAAACGATAAAAAGATAAGTCACGAGTGGCTACATCGAGCATTATGTATTCCCTTATGATTGATGTTACGACATATTAAAAATGTTGATTGTGTCATATGTCAAAATTGAGGTAGCAAGCACTACAGAAAGAATCAGGATTGGGTTTTCTCGGGAATTAAAGTCGGATAGCGGTAACGCGACCAAATATGTAAGCATGAGCATTAGGAAAAAGAAGGTTACGATATCATGAAGGGGAGAGAAATTTAGAAAAGGAAAATGTATACACATTGAGGATCAGGTAATATATTTGAGGAAAAGGTTAGGATGAAAGCAGGAAAGCAGATAATAGGATCAAATTTAAATAAATAAACCGGAGATAGAGTAATGTTGTACGTGACAAAGGATGAACGTGAGGACCCCGGAACCAACCTATACGTCTTCATAACCAGAATTAAGAAGGTTGTAAATAATGGACAAGGGCGCATCCTTGAGAAGAATTAAACAGGTCTTATAAGGGCAACGAGGAAATTTTAAGCTCCTTTGTTTTAACCAGGAGAATGTATGTGAACACATGATTGTTACACCGATTTAAGAGGAGAAAGTACCCTAAGAAGAGATTTTTAGCGTCAAAAGGGATTCACACTCGTAACGAAACACTTCAAATTTTCTTAGCCTAAGAGTTAAGGATGACTAATGGAAACAGGCATTTTACGAGTAAAAGAAAACAAAAGGAGCTATGAGAACTAAAGGACGGAGGAGGTGTTAATGAAATGGTTAAAGGAAATTATGTGGCCATCGACAACAAGGAGAAGGTTAATGAGTCAGTAGGCTTGCCAAATGGAAAACAAATTGAAATTATAAGACAATGGTTGTGTGAAAGATGCGATCACGAAGAAAACGGAGAAAATTCGATATATATATATACATGTGTGTGTGTGTGTGTTTGTGTGTGTGTGTGTGTGTGTGTGTGTGTACAAGTTGTAGTATCATAAAGGAAGATGAAGACTTGACGAAAGAAGAAAGGAAAGGGTGTACTTGTGAGGATTTCATGATAAGAATAAGAACCAACAGAACGCTAGAAGGACTATGATGCATAGCTATGATGCAAACAAATAGTTAAGAAGAATTACGAAACAAAATGAGCTAAACCAATGAAAGGATGAGTCGTGGGGAATGGATGGTGTGGAATATCAACTTTTAATGGTATAGTATAGACATAAATCGGAATTGGGAACCTAGAGCAAGGAGAATTCAAGGATATTAAGAAGGTAGTCGTGGAGAAAGACTAGGGCTAAAGGAGCATGGTATAGTCGGACACTACCTAAGGGGCCTAATGAATTCTGATGTCCCCATTAAATCATTAGCCTAGAGGATTACTAGTCATGAAAGGTCGAGGTGAAGAGACAATAAAGAAGGCATCTGAATTGTATCCGCTATGTATAAGTATTTTGATTTGATACAAGAACTCAACTAGCAAAAAACAAATAAGTTAAACCATGCGATGAAAATAACTTCGGCATTATATGGAATAGAGGTGTTGAAGGATCGCTAAGGTCGGCCAGATGACTATCAAGACGGTTAATACTCGAAATTTACTGGTATATGAGAACATCCCTTAAAAGGGGGGAAGAACAAATTATGTTCTAAGATGAGCTATAATATTCCCAAGTTCAAAAGAGGGAAATGTACTGGCTTGAAGGAGTCAAAATTCGAGATGAACCAATATATCAAGAATGTGCTAAAGAAAAGAGAGGATGGATTAAATGCATGTAAATCAGGAGACAAATATGCAAGGAGAATAAGTTTTGCCAATGCGATATGTTGTATTCCGGACTACGAATCGAATCACTCGCGCCGAAGAAATTTTAGGTACATTTAGATATGCAGTAAAGTACTCCAAGGGCTAGCAGAAACTATTGCTCGAATCACTCACCAACTTTTTGGTATTGTTTGTGTGCAGGTAGGCCTTATTTCTTTAAGTTGGGGGTTATTCCCAGAGTTTCCCGGGCCTAGGTTGGCATCGGGTGCTGATCACGCCACCACAGATTTAGGGCGTGACAACCTCGCACTATCAGAGCACGAGCACGTCGTGTATTTCACCATATTAATTGAGTATTGGAGATGTCCCATGAAATTTTGAAAAGTACAAGCTATGGGAAATATGTAACAATGAAGTAAAGGATGAGTTACGATCTCGTAAGTCGTAACCGGGAAGGACAACCTTGGAACCAAAGGATATGACTATTATCAAGTATGATTAATGATAAATATCATGTATGAAGAGTTTTGGAAGATTCCGGGACCAAGCAAATCGATGAAAATAAGATTGTAAAAAATTTGAAAAAAGTTGGTAGAATTTTGGGTCAAATTTGGAGGGGTATATCTCCAGGTATATCAGGAGTTTTGAGGTGTTTCAAGAGCCTAAAATGAATTCCATCGAGTCTAGTTTCCAACACAACAAACCATTCATCGATACGACATCGGAGTAGGAAGTTATGAGAATTTTAAAATGGACTGTTAGAAACCCACGAACCTACCCGAAAATTCTAGAAACCACTTAAAAAGGCCCAACAATTTCGGCCCACTAGCCCAAAACCGAATTGGACTATTATATATACCTCTTAAGTCATCCAACTCATCATTTTTCATCAATTTCTCACCATCTCTCACCTCCACACCTCTCTAGAATCTCCCACAACATTCATCCAACCTCCAAACCTCGCTAAACTTATCCTGAATCCTCTAGGACCTTCTTCCCACTTCTACAATATGCACATCAATTCCTACAAGTCTATATGATAATTTTGGGTCATCTTTATTTCATTTTTAACATAGTCTCAAGTCCTAGAAAGTCCTAGAAATTTCTCTAAACATATTCCAACATCTTTCCAAGCCCAAACTAAGGATCAAAGTGAAGATTAAAGTGGTTAAGGGTTTCCAAGTGAGATCTACACTTGTCTCCTCTTCTTGAAGATGTTGGAGTGAGTATTTTCAAGGTGGATAAACCATGGAATTGAAGTGTTCTTGAATTTTAAGGTAAGATTTCATATTAGGTTTAAGTTTATGAGTTTGTTTGGTAATTATGTTAAGATTTGAGGAGAAAGAAATTGAAGGAAAAGTTCAAATATGCAATTGATGATATTTTGAGTCGTGAATTAACTTGAGTTATAATTATTAGTCTGTTTTGAGTACAATCTTGTCATGAGGGATAATAGTAATGTTAAGGAATTCTCGTATACGAGTATATAAGGGGTTGTATGAAGTTATTGTTATGGATTGATTATGAAAAGAAGTTTTGGGATTGAATTGAGTATAGTATGAATGTAATATTTTGATTATGGAATTGTTCATATTTTATTGTTTTTTGGGAGTTGTTTTGAAGATTGGAGGGAGTATAAGATATTGGGGAGACGCTGCCTGAATTTCGGCAGATTCTAAACGGAATTAAATTGAAGGCTTAAGATGAGCATATGACATTAAGCCTAACAATAGTATTAATGGCTTATATGTAGATTTTCCAGCTTGGAAGGATAAACGTTGAGCGACTAAGGAGATCAAAAGGTATGTTAATGCTAGTCCCTTTCTTTCTAAAGGCATGATTCTTTTCTATGATGAACATGATGATGATGATTTTAATTCTAGAAATTCCAAAGCTTATTATTTAATGCTATTATGAGATTGTTGAGCTTATTTCATGATTTTCTCGATTTTATTCATTGTTGTTGATCTCACCTTATAATAATTGTTCCTTCGAGGTGAGAGTCGTAGCTTTTAGTTGGGCTCTCATGCATGCTTGATGTAAGATATTAACACCGTTCCTATACGGCCGGGCAGCCCCACTACGGTGGGCGTAGTGGGTGGCTTATGGATAATGATAATAACACCGTGCCTATATGGCCGAGCAACACCACTACTGGGTGGCGTGAGATGGTTACCCCGAATGCGGGAGGCCCGGACGCGAGCTAATGATTATGTTATACATGTATATGAGAAATGTTTTCTTTTGAAAGCTAAGCATGCATGGTTTTCTCTTTAAGACGCAATCAGATGTATAGGTTATCTTTATCTCCTGTTATGTTCTATATTTCTTATTATGTTGTTATTCATGCCTTACATACTCAGTACATTGTTTGTACTGACGTCCTTTCTTATGGACGCTGTGATCATGCCCGCAGGTAGGCAGGGAGACATATCAGATCCGTAGGTGCTTTATCAGCGGATTCTCAAGAGCACTCTATTTACTTTGGAGCTGCAGTCTATTGGTATTGGTATTCATGGTCACTTGTATTCTATGTAGAGGCTCATAGACATGTGTGTGTACAGTTAGACATTTCATAACCCTAGCAGTTCATATTGTTGTATAACATTTTAGTAGCCTTGTCGGCTGGTGACGATCGGCATAATTGTTGAAGATTATATAGAGATATGCTTTTATGTTGTGATATATGTCCTTACAGATTATGATATCCATGAGCTATCTTGATGGTCCACCCAGAAATGATTATGAGATGTATGTTTAGAGGTGCTCGGTGTGTTAGCTCCGGGTGCTCGTCATGACCCTCCTGTTGGGTCGTGACATATATGCCAAGTGTCAGTATAACCAATCCGAACAATTATATCGCAATCATATCAGAACCATATCATAGAAAACCAATAGGTACAATCTACTGCAATAATGAATGAATGATTAATGCCATGCATATGCACTTTACACATGTACTCCGATAATAGAACATCACATCTCGGTAGCACAACCCATGGGAGACCCGTGATGCCCATGTACCTGTAACAACCTATTTGGTTGTTATTGCTTTTTCGATATTTTTTAGCTCACATTTGACCCAAGGGGATCGTTGACATGCTTTTCGAGGTCTTCAGATATGATTTCGGTGACTTTGTGGGAGATTTGGGCATAAAGCGAAAAAGAGTTGAATCAAAGTTGACTTTTAGGTAAACGGATCTTTTTCAGGAATCCGTCAATTTTGAGAGGTTTGGAGTATCTTTTAGAACTTGTGTGTATATTCGGTTTGGTTCTCAATGAACTCGGGTGCATTTTGGGACTTGGGTTGGGAAATTAGTTTTGAGGCATCGAGGGTTCATTCGATCAACAAGACCTCCGTTGGGAAATTTAAGGCCACGAGTGCATTCCTAGTGTGTTATTATGTATGTCTGCATCTATGGTGTGTGAGCAGATGGCCTCGAGTGGTAGCCGAGATTCGGGTTGAATTAGTGAAATTTGGGAGTTTCTGGTGTTCAGAACCGTAGTAGCGGTATCGCTTTAGCTGTTACCCTGCCGCTGTAGTGGCTTGTGTATTTGGGCAGGACCGTAGAAATGGTCATGGGACCGCAGAAGCGCTAATGTGAGCGCGGAAGCGAGTGACGGGCAGTTAGATTCATTAAATGAGTGTTAAAAGCCCTAACTCTTTAATTCAATACCATTTCGACTTTAGAGCTTTTGGGGAGCATCCACGGCTGTTCTTCATAGAAAATCAATGTGGTAAGTCCTTCCTCTTCATTGCTATTCCATATTCCATTAATCACCTTAGGAATCCATTAAACATACTAGTTTCCTCAGGAAATGGTGAACGAAAGAGGGTTTTGTCGGTTCTTTATTCTAGGCTACTAAATCTTGAATTATTGTTTGGGTTAGCTTCATTAAGCGTGGAATTGATGATTAGAAACTATTATTGCATGATTCCTCCCTAATTAGGGGCTAATTTATGGAATTAGAAGTTAGGGTTTATACCCAAATTTGGAGTTTTGCCTAGAATTCTAAATTAAGTGATTTGTTAGTTCTTCTATCTTATAATTGATGGGAATTGATCACCTAGAGCATTAATTTTATGTTGAGACCTATAGATTCCAAATTTCATCTCTTTTGCTCATAAATCCCATTCCATAGGATGGGATTTGGGTCTTGAATAGTAGTAAGATTGAGTGATATTTCTTCTTAATTCTAATTTAATGATTCGGATAAGATTAGACTTCCATTATCTTGAGGCTCAAAGGAAGGGAAAGACTAAGGTTTGACTATTGGAGACTTAGTTGTTCGGCTTTTCAGGTAGGTTACTATTTACCTTATGGTGCGACTTCGATTAGCGAAGCGTATGTTTAGATGATATTGTCGGAGAATGCATGTAAACCTTCGGGTATGATGGTGGGTTGGATATTGTCTAGGTTGGGCCCTGTTGTGTTATTGACTTATCTTGTTCTATTTACATATTGGCTCGTTGCCACGTTGAGACATCGGATATTGGTGATTAGTGATATATCATGGCTATGATATTACGATACTTTACTTGATTGATATTGCGATTAGAATTGTGATTCCATTGTGGCTTATTGTGTATCCTTCTTATGGATATTACTTGTGTGTTGTGTGTGGTACGATTTAGTGATTGAATTGGTTGTTGATATTACATTGCATCGTATTCATACTCATTTTCATGATACATTGATATTGCATTGTTATGATACTGATGATGATAAGTGAAAGAGTGTAGCCTTTGAGGTCCTTACCGGAGAGCGTATATGAGAGATGAGAGTCCGTGATCCGAGGTCATTTACTGGAGCGAAATGCGTGTACGTTGCCTGAGTACTCATATCGCGAACGAATGAGTGATCGATGCTCGAGGTCCCTTGCCGGGATCAAGAGTGTGCTCGTCGCTGAGGTCGTTCCGAGGATGAGTGGTACATGGACTTCGCGAGTCCCCCATGGGTTATGATCGCCGAGATGTAGAGATATTCCATCCGGGACATGTTGTACAAAGACTACATTGGCATTGCATCCACATTACATACTTCATTGCCTTGCATCTTATTTTTTTCATATGCTTCTTGTTGTGATGCTGATTCGAAATGGTTATACTAAAACTTAGCACAGTTAAGTTTAGCTACTAGAACATAGGTGATGACTTGTTGTGACATGATTGGGATATAGTGGTTCGGAATGGTTAGACCGATACTTGGTATAGTTGGGTTTGGATGCTATAACATAGGTGATGACTGGTACTGTGGATATGGATTCATGTTGACTTGTACCTTGTTGTTTTACGTGTTTATCTTGCTTTGTTTTCTTAATATACGTTAGCTAGTCTTAGTCGGCCTATGATACCTACAAGTACTTGTTCGTACTGACCTGAACTTGCTGCATTCGTTTATGAATGCAGAGTACTAGGTCTGATCTTCTTCTACCCCTTTTGGCTGATATTCAAGGATTGCGGATTTGAGTCACTTCAGGGTGAGCATGAGGACGTTCCCTGCCTGAATACTCTTCCTATTATCACGTCTCGCTTCCCATTCCGAGACACGATTTTGAGACTACTTATGTATTATTACTCAAACTTGTAGTATTTGGTTTAGATGCTCTTGTATGACCAGACCAGATATTAGGGTGGATTTCATTTACTTCTGCACTTATTTATATTATGTTTGTGAGACTTACGTTATTGTATTTTCTTTTGCTATTTTGTATCTTTGTTGAATGTTGTGTAGGGTTCGCTTATCGAGGTTCCCGCATGACTTAGTGAAATTGGGTCGTGACAAGTTGGTATGAGAGCCCTAGGTTACCCGGTCTATGATAAAAAAGCGTGTCTAGTGGAGTCTCGTGGATCAGTACGATGGGCTCTGTATCTATCTACGAGATGCTATAAGACATTTAGGAAAGTCATTTAGAAAACTTCCAATTTTTTCATTCTCTCATGCGACTTCATTCAAATTGGTATCTAGTCAATTCCAATTGGTATCTAAACTTTGTTATCTTAATCACCCACGGAGGGTGGAAACTCGTCCTCAAATTCTTATGTGAATGGTTGATCTATGACCTGTTGTGGTATGGTATGACATGTGTTATTCTGATTCGGAAAAGGGATCAAGTTCAGTCTCTAATTATGACCCAAGGAGTCGATTGTGTGGAGTCGCGATTAGACTCGGTTGTCATGTGGAGTCGCGATTAGACCCGTTTATTGTGGGAGTTAGTGAGATATGGAAAAGATAGTTAAGAGGGTTACATTATCTCCATCCTTCAGCGTTGGGTGCTCGGAAGTGACAAAGTGCATTGATGGCTTAACAATAATGGTTAGCTCGGTGATATGATCGGTTTGGGAAAAGCTTCAGCTTCATCAAGGCTTTATTATGGTATGGGTGACACTGCTGTTCCAATGGCGGTCGACGGGCAGTGGTAGAGTATTAGACGTTAGTATGTGAGGAAAAGTGTAAGTTCGGTAATGACCATCAAATTGGGCAAACGTATTGTGATTGCATGTAATAAAAAAAATAAGTTCACAATAAGGACATGAAGGAAGACTTTTGTGGAAAGCGTGTAGCGAAGTGAGACTTCATAGAATATCTTAGACATGAGTACTTTTCGTGAGATTAGGAAGTGAAAAATTGGTATCTGACATGGTCGTCAGGATAAAGCTGCGACTGGTGCTAAGGGTCATTCTTGTTATGGGATGGTTGGTGTTAAAGGACTATTCTGCTATGAAGAGAATGTTATGGGTACATCGATTGATCAATAAATTTGACTGAGGAGTGGGCTTCTAGGGAGCTAGTAATCTACTGATAGAAATGACTTCAATTATGGGCGTAGGCGATGAGTTAATAACTTGAGGAGTTATTGGTTCTTTCACTTAGATTTGAGGAGAAATATTGATATTGTTTTGTGGTTATTTTGCCATAGATGGATGATTAGTTTAGAGGATCGAGTGGATTTGAGTGTTTGTTGGTTAATAGTGATAAAAGTGATTGAAATGAAACACGAGAACTGAAGGATTACAATGAGGCATCTTGCTATCTGGCTCAGGGGATCAAGGTTCTTAAGACTTGAGTGAGGTAGTATGAGCACATCAGTCATGTTTGGATTGCAGGGGAATTATATCATAACTTTCAGTAAAAGGTGTGACCGATGAGGATGATTGGTGTCTTCGAGGTTAAGGGCAGAACGAAAATCATTGAGACAAGAATTAGTGATGTGAGAGCTTGGTTGCGATTGTATAGTGTAGAGTGGGTTTACAAGTTTATGGATGCGTTGGTATGTTCAGTTGTGTCATGGGTTAATAGAGGTTAGTGGTTGATAAATCGAACGATTATGTCACGACCCGACCGGAGGGCCATGACGGGCACCCAGAGCTAACCTACCGAGCACCATAACACATACATGCATCTCATATCCATACCTTAGTGGACCATAATTCTAACTCACAGATACCATAAGCTGTATGGGACACAAGTCCAAAAGATAATATACATACTTCATCAAGTTGATCCCAAGTATAAAGCCGACAAGGCTATCAAAATGTTGATGCAACTAAACATAGACCGAGAAGGTCATAGAACATCTGACTGTGCATATCTGTCTACGAGCATCTACTGGAGGGCATAACATGATAAGGGCGGGAAAGGACCTCGTCATACCTATATGTACGCAAAAAAACCATACCAACAGGACTGCCACTCCGGAACAAGTTGAGTGCTCCTGTACAACCGCTGAAAAGGTAGCCTAGGAGTTCGAACCGTCTCCCTGTCTACATGCGGGCATGAATGCTGCATGTCCAAACAAAAAGGACGTCAGTACTAATAATGTACCGAGTATGTAAGGTAAGAGAATAACCGAAATTAAGCTAAACAATATAATCTGGAGGCTAAGGAATACCCTGAATATCTCACCTGATCTGTCTCATGTGAAATGCAATGTAGTAATAATGTATATCTAACGTTACACCTCTCGTTTCCGTTGTAAGAGAGTTTATGGTTTCCTAGTGATTTAAACACTTAGTGTGGAGATCTTTACCCGATTTTTTGAGAGGTTAAGTGCCTTACCTTGGATACACCAAAGTATAATTATATGTTCCTTGCAATACGATAGGACTAGAAGTTAAACGAATCAAATCAACGCGAGTCGGAGCGACTCAGGAAAATCTGCAGAAACCTGTCGCCATTGAAGGGCTGTCGACATGTCGACGAGCCATCGTTGTATGCCGTCGGTGAGCTGCCGCCTCTGAACTTTCATATGGCAGGTCGATAGAGCATGTCGACGAGCCGTCGACCCATCCGTCAACCCGCATTGTTGGAACTTTCTAGTTCCACCTATATATATGCAACCCCACATTTTAATTCATTATTTTCCATTCCCTAAACAAGAGAAAACTCCAAACATATCTCCTCTCAATATTTCCATCAACATAGTGAAGTTCTTGGAAGATCCGAGCCCGTGAACCCGAGCAGGTGATGGAAAGTTGTTCCTAGGATTCCATTGGAGTTATTGAGCTTTAGAGTTAGAGTTAAAACTTCATTTTTGGAAGTTCTAATTTCTTCAAGGTATGTATATGATTCTTACCTTTGTGTTTGAGTTAGTTATCAATAATTTTAGTAGTTTAAGGTGAAGGAGATGGTGTTGGAGAGATCCTCGCTTATTTATGTTGCCATATGATGTTATTGTTGTTGTTGTTGTTGATGTTGATGTTGATGTTGTTGCTGGTGTTTGGGTGGAATTCGAAGTTGAGGGATTGTCAAGGTTGCAAAGGAGATGTTGTCCGAAACTCGTTAAATTCCTTTCATACTTGGATTGGATAGCTAGTGATATAAATGGTCTAATTGTGGCATATGTTATCTTGATTGTAGACTTACGAGTTCGAGAAGTAGACGTGGGATGATTAGATACACTCCAAGGTATCTTAAGGTTATCCTTTCTTTTATTTGGCATGATCCTTACGATATGAACGAACAAACGAGTAAACGAGCTTCCATATTACTCTACTCTTAGTAAAACTAGGAGTACATCAGTCTTTGATGTTCCTGTACCCCTCTTATGATTATTCCTTCTATTCATGGGTCTTAAGATTACTTATATTGATGATGTTAGCCCAAAAGATGTCTATCGGAGGTAGTACGACCTTATGTCACTTCGAGAGTTCTATGTTCTCATTTTATTTATGCATTGCATTCTCATATATATATATATATATATATATATATATATATATATATTTATATGCACACTGACCCGTGACCAGAAGGCGTTATATACGCATATATTATATGTATATGGGGTATGAGGGAAAGAGATAGGCGTTATATACGCATTACCACCTGATCAGCTGGTTCATAGTGATGATGATGTTGACGATGATGGTGATGATGATGATGGTGATGATGATTGCCGCAGAGAGGCCGATTGGATATGAGATATGGATCGGGCTGAACGTTCGTCATCACTATGACCTACATGCATATACATGATATTCATAGAGAGCATGCCTATCAAACTCCCTCAGAGGTATTTCCAGTTATACAGAAATTTTCAGATGTTCAGATATGCGGATGTATTCAGATAGTCAGTTCGGCTTTTGAGTTTCAAATTTTTGTCATTACTCTTATATATATGTTACTCTTATTCCTTGCATACTCATTACATTATCCTTACTGACTCCCCTATTGCTCGGGGGGGCTGCGTTCATGCCCGCAGGTTAAGGTAGACAGACAGGCGATCCAGCTCAGTAAGACTCCTACTTAGCGGTAGTCAGTGTGCTCAACTTGGTCCGGAGCTGCAGTTCATTTCGGTATGCTATTTTGACATGTATATATGGGTATGACGGGGCCCTGTCTCGTCCTTTCTACGACTTTGCATTCTCTTAGTGGTCTGTAGATAGTTGTGTATAGATGGGATGTGATGTAGCCTTGTCAACTTCTATTCTTTTGTGTACAACATATGTAACAGTCTGGTCGGCTTATACTGTTCCTTTCAGCATTCATATATATATATATATATATATATATGCATAGTTCTTGGTGTTGTTCTTGTATGATGTGCACAATTCAGTTATAAGTCTTATATGATCCACCCTACTATTCAGTAATATCCAGGTACGAGTTTAGGGGTATCTGGTCAGTAGAGGTCAGGCACTCGTCACGACTCATCGGCTTGGGTTATGACATCTAACTGACCAAGTGGCCAGGCAACTGAAAAATCTCACTGACCAAGTGACTAGGCAACTGAAAAATCTCAGTGACCCAGTGGCCAGGTAATCTGTCTCACTGACCCGTTGGCTAGACATATCTGTTTCACTGACCAAGTGGCCAGGCTGAAGAAAATGTCTCATTAACCAAGTGGCCAAGCAAAAGAAAATATATGTATACCATGCAGTATATCATGCATATGCTGAAAAATACTGAAATTGTAACATGTCTCTTTTGTCTCTCTATAAATGTCACGACCCAACCCCGTGGGCAATGACCAGTGCCCGAGATGGACACTCGTATAAGTACCTGTTAAAGATGGTCAGGCTAACACTATAGAAAATATAGGAATTGACAAAGATCCAAACGTTCACAATGTCACATATCATGATAATCTGTCTCCTGAGGAGTCACAACCAACCACATCGTAATAAACTACGCAAGCCGACAAGGCTGCCACAACATGTCAAGACCATACATAAGCTGACAAGGCTATCATAACATGTGAATACTATACATAAGCCGACAAGTCTATCATAACATGTGAATACTATACATAAGCCGACAAGGCTATCACAACATGTCAATACCATACGTAAGCCATATAGACCCGGCTGAACAAAACTTATACACAA
Organism: Lycium barbarum; assembly: GCF_019175385.1. Classification (NCBI taxonomy): domain Eukaryota; kingdom Viridiplantae; phylum Streptophyta; class Magnoliopsida; order Solanales; family Solanaceae; genus Lycium; species Lycium barbarum. Next base: position 48,479,541 of record NC_083338.1, on the reverse strand, counting down.
CCCACACATATATCTACAGACCTCTAAGAGTATTGATAGAGAAATATGACGGGACAGGGCCCCGCCGTACCCCTGGATAAACATATACATACACACCATAAGATCTGTACCAGAAGTCTAGACTTCGGAACAACGAAACTCTCCAAGACAGCTGAGTAGAAGTCCTATGCTGAAGGATCACCAAACCGACTATCTATACCTGCGGGCATGAAACGCAGTCCCCCCAAGAAAAGGGGTCAGTACGAAATATGTACTGAGTATATAAAAGCATGAAATACAATAAGAAGGATCATAACTGAAGTAGAGATTCCAGGAGACGAGTATAATAATCAAGAAATCACTGTACCTGTGCCTTACGAAACAAAATCATGCATATCATTATCATATACCATACCCGGCCCATTATGGGACTCGGTGAATAAGATCATATTATCATATCATCATATCATCATATACCGTACCCGACCCATTATGGGACTCGGTGAATAAAGTCATACTATCATATCATCATATTATCATATACATATACCGTACCCGGCCCTCTAGTAAGGGACTCGATGAATAAAGTAGTGTACACGTATACAGTACCCGTCCCATCATGGGACTCAGTGCCATAATCATATCATCATATACATATACCATACTCGGCCCTCTAGTAAGGGACTCGGTGAATAATGCAGCGACACTGTGCATGATAACATACCCGGCCCGAGACTCGGTGAATGATACAATAACAGTATGCACCAGTAGAATATCATGAGCAACCATATACCACTACATCATCATCCGAGACTCAATAGAATCAGTGGACTAACCAACACTCAAATATCAAGACAATAATCATGGTAAGTATGGATGTCAATAAGGACTATATTAAATAGAGCCTCAGGAATTATACGTCATGTGCCAAGATAATGCAAAACATCTATTGGAAGTCAAGGATATTAATCATTATATAGTCTTTAAGAATAAGAACTTTTACACATCAACTACAATCTAACGTATAGAGGACTCGAGGGAAACTCAATCACTTAAGAGTTCTAACATCAAGAAGTGAATAAGAATCATGAATCACACTCAAGACTTATGAATGGAATTACCCCAAATTTCATATCATTCATCAATTAAATCTAAGACATGCCAAAAGAAAGAAGGGACAACTTTACATACCTGTTTAATGACTATTCGCAAATCCGTTCGCTTTGTGCTCGTTTAGCCTATTTAATATAAAAGTAACGTTATCGTTAGTAACAATACTTTCTAGTTCGCAAATTCGTAGGCCTTCACTTACAGAACTCATTCTTTAACTTATACTTCTCATTTAGGGTTGTTCACTATTCAAGGACTTAACGGAAATCGTGCAGCATTTCCCCTATATATTCGCCTAACCCGAATTTCCAATTATCCTCCTGTCAACACAGAAATACCAACAACAACATATGGACATAATCATATCTTTAATCCTTTCAATTTAACAAGGATAACAATACGTTCACAAACAACACAATCGTTAATTTACACTATCTCATTTCTTCATTCTTCTACCATATCATTCATGATAACAACAACCATAATGTTACCTAAAATCAACTCACCATTCTTAATCAAAACAGCCCCATTACACGACTAGATTCATACTCCAACATCAACATATGTACCCCTTTATATTCAACACACATCTAACAAGTGATACAAGTTTAAATTACCTCCAATCCATGTAGAAAAATATTGAATCTTACCTTAGAGGCAAGCTTTTATTATCAACATGTAAGTATTTCAAGAACAGTCATGGCCGTGAGTTGCCATGGCTGCCATGATCTCCATATTGCTCCTTTACTTGATCTTGCAATCTCTCCAATTAATGGTGTAGAAGGGGCGGAAAAGGGGATGGCTGTGAGCCCCCTTGGCGGCTGACATGGCTGTGACCTCCATTCTTTTCCAAGCTTAGAAATTTCTTTCTCTAGTTGCCTTTCACAAAGTTGAAAACAAACTTTTTGGTGACATCTTAGTCATAACTCCTAGACTTATATGGCACCCACAAAGTGGACACGTGTCCATTTTCATGACATGTGTCCATTTTTGTTCATGGCCAATCAAATATTGCCACGTATCGTGGGGCCCAATTAGTGGTTTTAATTATCTTAATTAATCATAAATCCCCGCTTAATAATCTAATCACAATTAATTAATCCCTAATCTCCAATATTATTTTTACACTAAATAAATTTTATAAACAATTTATGTTTTAATTAAAATTGAAAATTAAAGATTTCTATTTCGTGTCCGAAAATGATCTCGTCTTTAACTTGTGTCGATTTGCTTGCGAATAATTCGACGTATAAAAATACGAGGTATAACAATAAACTCAAGGACATAAGGAGGGGATATGTCCCCTCAGAAAGAATAACATAATACTCGGAAGCTATGCAACATTATGACAAGCTCTACTTGACAAATCTCTAGTCACATGGTTCGTTACGCTCTTACTATATATGGAATCATGCCAAGAAAAGAAGGAACAACCTTAACATACCTTGTCGTCTACTTAACCACTCAATGTCTATCCTTCCGAGCTTGCAAAGCTATATTCAAGATGATTCACACTAAGGTTAAGTCATTGGAACGCTTATAAGATCAAACTAAACTATTAGGTGAACTAACCAAATTTGGGCAGCATTTGGCCTATATTATCAACTTCCTCTAAATTCCAAAACAAAAACCAAACATCATTAGCAATATCAACAATACCATAGCCAAGAGATTACATTCAAACTAGACCCAAATCACTCCAAAACTTCCTTTCAAATTCAGTCCATAACCAAAACTTCAACACAACACCTTAAGACCTTTTCTCCAGTATTTTTTTCACTTATAAGATTTTTTTAACCTTCAAATCCACTCAACATAAGAAATAAGATGAATAAAATACCTTATAGATTGAAGATCTTCAATTCACAAAATTTACTCCAAAGCTTATTCACCACAACTTCAACTAGAAGCAAGAACCATCACCTTCCATGATCTAGTTAAGGATTCTAGGGCTTGATCTTCTCTTGAAATAGTTTAGGATGTTTATGGATGGTTTAGAGATCTTAGAGAGGTTATAGGGATCTGATTTTGGTGAATTATTATCCCCAAGTCGTGGCCCCTTTATTTATAACAAAAGAGAAATTTTCCACCGCCTAAATTCCACGGCCAATTTCAAGGACCCTGAAAAATTTAACTGGCCGTGAAAGTGACCGTGAAATTAGTCCAGTGGCTCCTCCTCACAGTCCGTGAAAATGTCCCTGTTTATCAGATTTGAATTATGCTAGTTGCATTGAAAAGAAGACTTTCTGAACATGAACGCATAGGTTATGCATTTCATAATTCCTAATATTTTAGGAGGCATTCTCTCTCAGTTGGACCAAAAAACCTTTCCAAAATTCTACCAAGTTTTCCCAAAGTTTTGACAACTTAATTTCTTGATTCGTTTGATCTCCAATCCTTCCACAACTTACTGAACATGAACTTAAACCCTCATAACCGTAAGATAGGCATGTATAATCTCATATAACCTTGAAAATAACTGCGGTGTCCACAACTAGGACACCTAACATCTAACAAATCTAAACGTACAAAACTACGAGATATAACAGATTATTAGTGTCGGGATAGTTTAAAATTTTAGTACTCAGGAGGGTTGATCAGGTGTTACACCTAATGTTGGACTAAGGTTGGGGGCCTTGTATTCATTGTGTAAATTTGACTAGATCTCGCTACTAGTGGTGCTATTACTCGACTTATGTGATTGAATAAAAAGGATAATCGTGCCATTGGTTAGAGGTGTTCAGATTAGATGAATGAGGTAAGAGGTGATTCTTCGAGGGCTAGCAACGTTAAGGATTTTGAATAAAGGGTTAGTAAACAAGAATGCTTGAAATGGTAGATCAATGATGGGTTAACTGAGTTAAGTTGGGGATAACATTACGGAGATTGAATAAGAAATTTCGGGCAAGGATGATTTAATGGGATATATGAGGATATTAGTAAGACTATTATGTGATACACCAAATTTAGAGAGTGTTAAGTTTAGAGTGGTAAGCGTTAAGGAAACTCTAATGTGCAGATTGTGTAGTATGATCCAATCTCCAGGATTGGTACAACTAGCATGCGAGACTTAAGATCATGCCGTATTCGATGGATTGGATACGAGGATTGATTACCGCATCGATGATCGTGAAGTTTTTAGAAATTGGGAAATGGACTAGCGATTAAAGGTATAGTTGATCGAGAGTCGGCAAGAGTGAGGTACATCTTGGGATTACTTGAGTCTATTTAGATTATGGCGTCGTTGCCTTGCATATTTATATGAGATGTGAATGTTGTGTGAGCTTAAGGAAGGAAGTCTACAGAAATGGACTGAGTGATATGAGGAAAATTCTGTGAGGTTTGTGATCGGCAACTAGTGATAAGCATATTTCAGTGAACCAACATGTTGAGGTTTATAAGAAGTGGCTTTATGGTACACCATTCGATAAGTTTAGTAACATTCTACATTGGATGAGTTAGAAAGCTTTAAGAGAAGATTTGTAGAATCCCTATCATGTGATGACTAAAGTTATATTTTCGAGGTGAGACCCTACTCGTGGTAATATATTATGTTGCATATTGACTAGACAGTTTGGGTAAGTGCTTTTGGTTATTAAAGAATTGGGGGTAGTTGCGTGAGATTTAGAGCAGCAGTGTATGATTAGATACTTTTAGAAAATTTATGGGCATATCAAGGTGATACAATGAGAGTTTCGATGGTTAAATGACTATTATATGAGGCTTTAGGTTTTGCGTCAAAACGTTTGGGGTTGTATCGGATTTGCGTGTCGGGTAAAGGTTAAGAAACATGAAGATTAGAATTGGCCGCCATAGATGTGCAATAGGATTGTGATTGGTTTCGAAAATTCAGAGTCAGTTCAAATGAAAATTAGTGATATTCGAGAGTTGTGCATTCATTCAGGGTCAGCATTGTTCGAGTTAAGCTTAATGGTCTATGGCTATATTTTCAGGACGATATTTAAGGATTTGATGCGTTTCGGCCTATATTTGAGGTTCGATATATTTACCGAGCTTTGTCAGGGTTTTCTAGTGGATTTGATGATATTTTCTGAGAATAGTTACTTGGATAGAACAATGGTTTAAGCTGAGTGCAGATTTGAGGAGGAACTATTGTGCAGCAGGACTTTATAGTGACAAGTTGGGTTCCGATGGACCTTGCTCGGTGAGATATTCAGTGGTATGGCTCCTGTATTATGATTTGAAGGTTTAAGAAGACTTAGAACTAGCTAAGTTGGTGTCAGTAAGATTAGTTTTGATGGAATTGCATAGAGAACTCAGATAAATCAAGGATTCTTTCTGGCGCGAGTAAGTCATGGTTACAGGTTATTGTGTGTGTGTTCATGTGTTTCTAAGAAATCGCGGTGCGAAAAATGGCCTTACCAAGTGCGAAGGAAAGGTTAACAGAATTAGAATATCCTCACAGTTCAGAATGGGCTATGATTTGTGGCCATGTTTTGAAGGATTGTGTTCATTTGGGAAAGGGTTTGTGGGACCAATTGATCACGTTCAGAGTTGCAATTTTATCAAATCAGAGAATTCGAGCAAAAGCAATTCGTTTATCCGATGATCAGATGTGGGGGAAATTCGAATACAGAGATCTGAGAATTGGAGCTTGAACTATGTTTAGAGAGTTGTCACTGGTAAAGTGAGCGTGCAGGTTCTTCTAGAGGTTACACCCATATAGGGTGTCATACGATTTGGGATGGAGGGCAAGTGAGCCTGAGGTTTATTGGCTTGTTTGAGACTATCTATTTTATTGGCCCTGTGTTTTACGAGCTAGTTTCCCACAAGACCGATCAGGTGTTCATCCGATCTTCCATGGTTTTATGTTCAAGAAGTACCATTCTGATGGTTCCTGTATCATTCATTGAGATTTTGTTCTAAGCAATGAGAATACTTCCTAGTAGGAGGAGCCTGATATGTGTTCGATATATCTCCAGTTGTTGCGGGCTCAGGTATCTTTCCCCGTTCTCTTCATTGTCGTTCGAAGACGAGTGATTGTTTAATCGGTATCGGATGTAATGACCCATTTGGTTGTTATTTTTTTTTTATGCTTTTGCATATTTTGCCGAGCTTTTTTAGCTCACATTTGGCTCGAGGGATCGTTGACATGCTTCCTGAGGTGTTCGGATATGATTTGGGTGACATTGCGGGAAATTTGAGCTTAAAGCGAAAAAGAGTAGACTCAAAGTTGACTTTTAGGTAAACGGACCTTTTTTGGGAATTTGTCGATTTTTCGAGGTCTGTAAGGTCTTTTAGAACTTGTGTGTATATTCGGTTCGGGTCTGAATGCACTCGAGTGCAGTTTGGGACTTGGGTTAGGAAATTGATTTTGAGGCATCGAGGGTTGACTCGATCAACGAGACATCTGTTGGGAATTCTGAGGCCACGAGTGCATTCGTAGTGTGTTATTATGTATGTCTACATCTATGGTTTATGAGTGGATGGCCTCGGGTGGTAGCCGAGATTCGGGTTGAATTAGTGAAATTTGGGAGTTTCTGCTATTTGGTTCCCGTTATGGCGGCACCCGTACCGCGGTAGCGGTACCGCTTTTTCTGTTACCCTGCCGCTGTAGTGGCTTGTGTACTTGGGCAAGACCGCATAAACAGTGGTGCGACCGCAAAAGTGGGACCGCTGAAGCGCTAATGTGAGCGCGGAAGTAGTGATGGGCAATTAGATTCATTAAATGAGTGTTAAAAGCTCTAAATCTTTCATTCAATACCATTCCGACCCTAGAGCTTTTTAGGAGAATTCAAGGTTGTTCTTCACAGAAAATCATTGTGGTAAGTCCTTCCATCTTCATTGCTATTCCATATTCCATTAATCACCATAGGAATCCATTAAACATGCTAGTTTCGTTAAGAAATTGTGAATTGAAAGAGGATTTTGTGGATTCTTCATTGTAGGCTACTGAATCTTGAGTTATTGATTGGGTTAGATTCATTAAGCATGGATTTGATGATTAGAAACTATTATTGCATGATTCCCCCACTAATTAGTGTCTAATTTATGGAATTGAAAGTTAGGGTTTATATCCAAATTTGGGGGTTTTGCCTAGAATCCGAATTAAGTGATTTGTTAGTTCTTCTAGCTTATAATTGATGGGAATTGATCACCTAGAGCATTAATTTCATTTTGAGACCTATAGATTCCTAATTTCATCTCTTTAATTCATAAATCCCACTCAATAGGTTGGGATTTGGGTCTTGAATAACAGTAAGGTTGAATGATATTTCTTCTTGATTCTATTTTAATGATTCGGATATGATTAGACTTCCATTATCTCGAGGCTCAAAAGAAGGGAAAGGCTAAGGTTAGCATCAACATTGAGTCTTTGAAGCGGAATAAAACCCGCCTCCCCGACGCGCGAACTTTTATCTCGTAGATATGGTGGATTCTATCCATCTTTTTCACATTACCTCTCTTTCCCCAACTCTTTCTCATGTAGTCTAGCAATAAAAGCCCATCGAATCTACTTGACTATTGGAGACTTTGTTGTTCGGCTTTCCAGGTATCTTACCGTTTACCTTATGGTGAGACTTCGATTAGCGAAGCGTATGTTTAGATGATATTGTCGGAGAATGTATGTAAACCTTCAGGTATGAAGCTGGGTTGGATATTGTCTTAGGTTGGGCCTTGTTGTGTGATTTGGAGGCTAGCCACCCTGTTGTGTTATTGACTTATCTTGTTCTATTTACTTATTGGCTCATTATCACTGTGAGACATCAGATAATGGTGATTAGTAATATATCATGGCTATGATATTGCTGTACTTTACTTGATTGATATTGAGATGAGAATTGTGATTCCATTGTGGATTATTATGTAGCTTTCTTATTGATATTACTTGTGTGCCATGTGTGGTACTGTTTGGGGATTGAATTGGTTGCTTATGTTACATTCCATCGTATTCATACTCATTTCTACGATACATTAATATTGCATTGTTATTGTACTGAGAGATAAGTGAGAGATTGTAGCCTCTGAGGTCTTTGCCGGAGAGCGTAAAAGAGATATAAGAGTCCGTTATCCGAGGTCATTCACCAGAGTGAAATGAGTGTATGTTGCCCGAGGTCTCTAGCTGGGAAAAAATGAGTGATAGATGTCGGTGGTCTCTTATCGGGACCGGGAGAGTGCTTGTCGCCGAGGTTATTGTCGGGACGAGTGGTACATGGACTTCGCGGGTCCCCCATAGGTCATGATCACCGAGACGTGAAGGTATTCCGTCTGGGACATGTTGTATAAAGACTGCATTAGCATTATATCCACATTACATAATTCATTGCATTGCATCTTATTCTTCCGTATGCTTCTTATTGTGATATTGATTCGGAATGGTTATACTGAGACTTGGCACAGTTGGGTTTAGTTGCTATAACATAGGTGATGACTTGTTGTGATATGATTGGTATATATTGGTTCAGAATGGTTAGACTGATACTTAGTACAGTTTGGTTTGGATGCTATAACATAGGTGATGACTGATACTGCCAATATGGATTCGTGTTGACTTGTACCTTGTTGTTTTACGTGTTTATCTTGCTTTGTTTTCTTCATATATGTTAGCCAGTCTTAGTCGGCCTATGACACCATCCAGTACTTGTTGTTTGTACTGACCTGCACTTGGTGCATTCTTTTATGAATGCAAAGCTCAAAGTTGGATCATTTTCTACCCCTCGTGGCTGATATGCGAGGATTGCTGATTTGAGTCTCTTCAGGGTGAGCATGAGGACATTCGTTGCCCGAAGACTCTTCCTATTATTATGTCTTGCTTCCCATTCTGAGACATGATTTTGAGACTATTTATGTATTATTACTCAGACTTATAGTATTTGGTTTAGATGCTCTTGTATGACCAAATCAAATATTGGGGTGGATTTCATTTACTTCCGTACTTATTTATATTATGTTTGTGAGACTTACGTTATTTAACTTTCTTCCGCTATTTTCTATCTTTGTTGAATGTTGGGTTAAGGGTTTGCCAATCGAGGTGGGATAGGTAGGTGCCCGCACGACTTAGTGAAATTGGGTCGTGACAGTACCAGTCACTCCACCCACAACATAGAGATGACTCCATATCCAACCAATACGCCTCATATCAGTCATTCCGCATACAATCCAGAGATGACTCGATATACAATAAGTCTCAAAATAGTACTGGTCACTCGACATACAACCCAGAGATGACTCGTATCAAATGTGTCTCAATGCATCTGTATTTCCTCCTCACTTTCCATCCTCAGTTCCATAACATGGTATTTTCCATGTATCATGGAATTGAGCATGAATACGATGTAATGTAATATCAAATAACCAATTTAATCGCAAACAGTACCATACATGGAACACAACTAATATCAATAATAAGGCTACACAATAATCCACAATGGAATCACAATTCGCATTTCAATATCAAATCAAAGTAAGGTACCGCAATATTATAATCATGATATATCACTAATCACTAATATCCAATGTCTCAATGTGGCGATAAGCCAATAAGCAAATAGAACACGATAAGTCAACAATGCAACAGGGTGGCTTGCCCCCAAATCATTCAACAAGGCTTAAGCTAAGGTAATATCCAACCGAACTTCATACACGAAGGTTTACATGCATTCTCTGAAAATATCATCTAAACATACACTTTGTTAATCGAAGTCTCACCATAAGGTAATCATAAATCTACCACTATACCAGTAATACACAATAACCACCATTTCTAATATGTTATTGATCTCGATGTATCCATCCCCAATCTCCGAAGCCCTATACATGCATTCTCCGCTTCATCTAACACGCGTATACGAAAGTCTAACCGAAGTCTACCAAGAGAGGGAAGTCGTAACCTACCTGAAGGCCAAACAGGTATGCAAACATCCACTTGGACTCCATCTTCCATCTTTGTAGGGTATTTATAGATCCAAGAGGTCTAGGAACGATGGATAATTTCAAGTAAGTAACAATTTGGGACTTGGGTTCATAGGGGTAAAATTGTCATTTCTTAAATAACATCTTGATTCTCAATTTATTGCTGCTTAACCTTTTTTTTATAGGAATCAACCTTTAACATAAGTCGAACTTTCCTTAGGAGATCATATTCCTCATTATTAACACCTATCAAGTTAACCCATTTGGGAATAGAAAGATTTAGGCTTAGAAACTTGTTATTAATCTAGATCTTGCAATAAACAAGCTTTCTTTGAGTTACCATCTACTCTAAGTCAAGAATACCTCTTTTATACCAATTAGTCTCTTTAGAAATTGAGAAGGAATCTCCATTTAATGACTTGCCATAACCATAAATTATGTAACAAGGAAGGAAGAATTAATGAGAGATGAAATGGGGAATTAAAGGGTGTTACCTTCCCAAGTATTAAAGTCTGTAGGGCAGAAAATCCTCCCTGTGGCATCTATAACTTTGGGGAAATGAAATATTAGGTCAAGTCCATAAATAGGGCTTTAAATAGGTCAACCACTGGTCGTCTACCGCTTTAGCGATCAGGCCACGGATATAGCGGCACCGCTTCAGTGGCATCGAGACCGCGGAAGTGGTCTACTAGAATTTTTCTTCACTATAGCGGGGTATAGGTCGCGGAGGCATGACCGCTTTGGCGGTCAGCCTATCGCTGTAGCGGTTTGACTGGGTCCGATGGCTGAAATTCGACATTTTAACTTTCACTCACACAATGGGTCCAATTAGCCTAGAGGTTCATTAGGAACATGTAACGAACCCAACAAGTCCAGGATGTCAAAGTTGCGAATCTTTTGAAGTTACGGTAATGACCAAATGGGTCGTTACATCCAGTGGGTTTTTCTTCCTTAAAATTCGAGATTAAACCCCATTTTTACATAACTTAAGTTTTAGAGCCGGGTTTGGGTGAAATCAAGTGCTAAGTTCAAGATTCTTCCTTGGGGTGAGTTTCTAACCATCTTCTAAATAGTTAATCGTGTTACCAACCATTATTTATTAATTCAATTCATGGTTTCGGATTGTAGAATAAGGGTTTTTCCGTAAAATAGGGTTTAAGGGAAATCAATAAAATTGAAGGTTCATTTGTGAATAGAATTCCATTATATTTGGGATTATGATTACTTAGATTATGGGTAAAATGAATTTATGTTAAATTTCTAGTTTTACCCTTGGGATCGGGTTTGGTGATTTTGGGTCCGTTTTTGTGTTTCGACTAGAAGTGTGGAAATATGGGTGTCATTAGACTCGTGTGTTAATGTGGAGTTTGTATTTGATAGAATTTTCTCTTTCGGAGGCACTTCGCAAGGAGAAAGCTCAGGTTTGAGTGTTCATGGCTCCTGCTCAGCTTTTAAGGTAGGTTACAATTTGCTCTTTTAGACGTCGATTGGAGGACGTATATAGTTTATAAATGTTGAAGCTGTATTAGGCGTGAAAGAGGGTCACCAGTTTATTTTTTTGGGAAACTAATGCATAGTAGATTCTAGTGACGGGGAAAGCATGTTAGGCTCACGAGCATTAGTTGTGGTGATAAATCCTCTAGATTGGTACAGTTGATGCTTATTTGGGATATGATAGACATGTTTGACTAATACGTGTACATATTGATTCATTTTATTCATCACTCCCTATTTTGTATAAGTCATGAAGATGGAATCATTCTTGATATCGAGTTGATGTTACGTAATTTTATGGTGTATACGCTTTTATCTCATATTTCATGAATTTGTTGGCATATGCTACCATGCATGTTGTACTTATCCTTGCATACATATATATTCATTGGAGTGAGGCATTGATTAAGACACGAAATGGTCCTAAGAGATGGGAAAATAGGTAAGATTGATGTGAATAAGCCTAAGGGAAATTGTTCCGAGTGTCATGATAAGAGTTGAGCTGATATAATACGATGTAATATGATTCTCAACCAATCCGAGGATAAATACTGGATGGAGTTGAGAGGTATACCGATCTCACGCGTCCCCGATGAGTCATGGCTTTATAGCATGGCCTATAGCATGTGTGTACCTCGTATAAGATTGGCTAGTGCATTGCATACATACATTTATTCATTTGATTCGTTGCACTCGTACATGATTATATGATTACTCGTTGAATTAGGTGTAGTAAGACTAAGGGTTAAGATTGATAAATGTTGTCTTATTTGTTCCATTGAGTGTGTTTTCAATCTTTATATACTTTATACATGATTCCTTCGCTGTCGGCTTATGATAGTTACGGGGTACTAGTGGTTGTACTCATACAACACTTCTTAACTTTTTTTGGTCCAAATACCACTCCTTGTTCCACTTTGAGGCGTCGTGGCTGATCCCAAGGCACAACATCTAAGAGTTTCAAGGTGAGCTACATGGCCGACTCGTGGCCCCTGGAATTCTCCTCTTTATTTACTTTCTGTCTATTTCCCATAGACAGTGTTATTTATCTTATTGGACTCATATCGGACTTATTAGCGTTCTTGTACCCTTTAGACTAGGTTTTGGGTTGTAAAGACTAGATTTCATTTTCACATTTCCTTTTATTTTATATTTAGACTATTGGATGATGTTTTTGGAGTATTTGTCTTCCGTCTTTCCTTATAAATGCCTTAAAAAATTGGGAACGAATCGCCTACCGGTGGGACAATGTAGGTGCCATCATGGCTCACTAATTGGGTGGTGGCAAATTGGTATCACAGCTTTAGGTTCATCGGTCTCATGAGTACAAGAGCAATGTCTAGAGAGTCTTACAGATTGGTACATAGACGTTCGTAGCCATTCTCGAGAGGCTATAGGACATTTAGCAAACTTTCATTCTTTTATTCTTGTTACACCCTGTACTTTCATGTTAGAGTGTGTTGTAAGTACATCAATATGAGCTGGAGGGGTTAAGGACCTTTACGGAGATAATGATGGGTTAAAACATGTATTAATGAAGCATCGTGAGGGTTGGAGGTTAAACGAATCGAAGATATTATAACCAGTACTTTCGGGGTGACAACTAAAAGTGCTTAATATGATAAGAAGGTCATGTTTTAAGGTGTTTGAAGTGTTTAATAGTTATATGTTATATTTTGAAGTCAAACAAGCTGTAAAACAAAAGTCTGCAAAAGTTATCGCAAGCTACATTGTTAATTTAACTGAAATTTGGGCCTAATGTCACTAAGCTTTTCTCCCAATATACTTGGAGTTACGGGCTATCTACCCACCAAATTTAATGTCTAAGAGTCTAGTGTCCAACGCATTAAACACTCATCGATACAACATCGGAGTAGAGAGTGTACCCACATAGGCGGTGGGAAATTTCTTTTGATTAAATCGGTGGCTTGCTTTTCGCATTTAATTTTAGACACCAACAAATCCTAAACACCCCAGAATACTCTCTAAAGGGTTCCTACAAGATCCAAGGGCAAAACCAAAGGTAAACAACATAAATCAAGTGTTGTGAATCCCGTGGTGCTAGTAGAAAGTAGTTCTACCGTGTTGTTCTTGTGTTGGTTGTTCTTCCAAGTTGATGTACCATAAGAAAAGGCTTGTTCTTGCTGGATTAAGGTATGATTCTTCTTCTACATGTATTTTACTTCATACAAGTTGTAGCTAGATTGTTTAGTTGAGAACTCGTGAAATAAAGATCGAAAATCTATATGATTTAGTTGTGAGTAGTTGGACTATTTTGAAATTGTTCTAAGTTACTTTGTGGATGGTTTTCGAGATTTAAAGGAAGAATATTGTTCTTTTTCATGTACAATAGTTAGTTTAGGTTCTTGATATGTTGGATGGTTAAAACATACAAGATGTTGAATGAAACGTTACCAAACGTTTCTTTCCAAAGATGGCCCTATCCTTAGTACAAGGGATGGTTATGCTCATTTTTCATATCTATGCTTCATAAGTACCTTATGTCATGTCCTCCTTGGCTGATAATGGAATTGTCATGATTAGTTACATAATGATAATCGTAGGTGTAACGAACTTACGTCACTCTGACACGTTCATAATGTTATCTAGTGATCCTCATGCATATGTACATATGAATATATCTTGATGGCATTATATACATGCGCGCATATGTATTGGACATAGCACTACTGATCAGTTGGTTATTACGATGGTGATAATGATGCCCATAGAGGCACGATGGTGCTATATGCATGTATATATGTCATATGCATCTTGATGGCATTATATACGGGTATATGGTATATTTATACATATCATGGCCTACAGTGGCAATCCAGAGTTACAGGCTAATCTTTTTCGACTCTCTTTTACAATAATGTCCTTATATATGTTCTTATCTGCCTTGCATACTCGATACAATTATTTGAGCTGACGTCACTTTGCCGGGGGCACTGTGTTACTTGCCCGCAGGTCTAGGTAGACAGATAGACGGACCTCTTCAGTAGGTTGTTCAGCTCAGCAGTATATTTATGGGTATGGCGGGGCCCTGTCCTGACCTTATGACAATTATGACTCTTCTTAGAGGCTTGTCGACATGTATCCTGTGTATAGTCGTTGTGTGTGGCCTTGTCGGCCTTGTTTGGATGTATAGATTTCCATGGTGGCCTCGTTGGCCTTTATATACATATATGCATGTCTGTTGGGTTTTGCTGGTTGCAGAAAAGTCTTCCCTTTTCATTCGGATTATCATATGACGTCCTTGTCGGCCTATATTGCTACTTGGGTTGAGTCAGTAAGTAAGGTACATTGGTGCTCCGTAAGTAAGGCTCAGGTGCCGATCCCACTCCTCTAGTTTGGGATATGACAATGTTGGTATCAGAGCAGGTCTGTCCTAGGGATATCTACAGCCGTGTCCAGTGAGTCTTACTTATGGGTATGTAGTGCACCTTACTTATAGGCAAGAGGCTGCGAGATATTTTGGATTGTCACTATTCTTTTTAATTCTAGCTCGTGCGATAGAGATGAGTCTAAGAATTCAACTCATAATCTTTACTATTCGTAATGCAACGATACGTACGACTAGAAAGAAGATGGCTAGTAAGAGACTGGAGGCGGCTGCGGGGGAACTACGTCACAATGACTCAATTTTAACTCGTTTTTATAATAACTAAATGTGGAGTCTCTATCAGATCGTGTATATACTAGATGTCCAATTGTTATGCTCGAGCCTTGAGGTATGAACATCTATCTCTCATACGAGAATGAGGTTATGAAAGCATCAGAAATGTAATGACCTGTTTGGTCGTTTATGCTCTTTTTACCCTTTTTACCCTTCCCCTAGCTTCAGTAGAGTGATTTTGACCTGCAGGGATGGTGGCACGATTCTCGAGATAGTTGGGTGAGTCTTGATGGGACTTCAGGAATTTAGAAGCATTTAAGTTGAATAAGTGAAAAAAAGTGGACCAATATTTGACTTTCAGGTAAATGAGTCATTTTGGGATTTTTTTCATTTCCATTAGTTTGGATTATAACTTGGAAGGGTGTTTCGTTCGGTCCTCGAGGCACTCGTTGCGTTTTTGTCTTTGGGTTGGAAATTTGGTTTTGGGAGTTTGGGGGTTGACTGGGTCAAGATGAACTTGTTTGGGAATTCCGAGGGTGCGGATGCGTTAGTAGCATGTTTTTATAGTGGGTTGCATGCTTGGTTTGTATCCGGGAGGTCTCGGATGAGTATCGAGTTTCGGGTTGAACTTGGTTAAGATTCAAAATTTTCTGGTTTCTGATGTCCGTATATGCGTACTTGGGGTCGCATCTACGGGGCCTCCTATGCGGGACTTGAGCTCATATGGGTCCGCATATGCAAGATCAATGGAATAAGAACATTAAATCCCCAAATTCGAACCATTTCTTTCCATTCACTAAATTGGAGACTTAGAAGATTTTGAGGGACGATTTTGGGAAACTTTTTGAGGATTCTTCCATTTGGGTAAGTTTCCATATCATCTTATTTTGTTTATGTTGCCATTTATTGGGAATAATCATGTTAGAGATTCATGTTTTAAGTTGGGTCTTGGGTGATGCACCCTAGATTGATTTTCAACCTTCAAATCAATATTTTGTTGGAAAATTTCCTAGATTCTAATCTTTTAATCATTGGGTAACTATTCTCGAAGCTTGAATTGCTCTTTTACTTAAGATTTTGATTATGAGAAATAAGGGTTTTTTTTATAAATTGGGTTTTTTGATGAAATAAGGAAATTGATGCAAAATTGAGACTAGTTTGTGATGATAATGGGTAATTGGACTCCTTAGACCTTGGGTGACCTAATTTTCCTGTAAACTTCCTCTTTTACCCTTGTGGGCTCGGGGTCCCCATTTTAAAGGAAGATTTTTATTTTAAATGTTTTTGTGGGATTATGGGTATCATTAGCCTCGTAATCTAGTCTAGATTAATAATTTGGTAGACTTTGACCGATCCGAGGCTATTCCGAAAGGAAAGGCTTTGGCAATAGGTTTGTGGCACCTGTTTGGCTTTCGAGGTGGGTTAAGGCTTACCTTAGGTAGAATCCAATTAGCTAATCAAATATAGATATTAATTATTGACGGGGAAATCATGGTTGGCCTTTGGCCCTGGTGTGGAGGTGATTCCAATTAGGTTAGTATCGTCAACTGTTATGTGGGCTTGTCGCCATTTTTGATATACTTGTGATTTTTTTGTACTCATCTATGTTTCTTGTGATCTCAATTATCATATAGAAAGAAATGGTAATATTGATGGATGGATTTGATATGCGTTCTATGGCAATATCTGTTGATTTACTGTTGTGATATTATCGAGACTGATCTCACGCATGGCATTGCATTCCATTTCATTCATCATATGATATGATTGGTTCTGAAATAACGATAAGTGAGAGAGTGTAGCCTCCGAGGTTGCTATCGAAGAGCACAAAAGAGAGATGAGAGTCGTGATTCGAGGTCTTTACTGGAGCAGAATATGTGCTGTGGTCTAAGGTGATATACCAGAAAGAGGAGAGTGAGTACATGAACTTTGCGGGTCCCCTATGGGTCGTGGCTATTGAGGCATTGCACTTAACATATGTGTACGGTGGAGAAGAGCCTATGTGGAAGCTCCTTGAATAGAGAAGGGCCTGTGTGGCAACTCACTGCAGTTGCATTGCATTGCATTACATCACATACATTCATCTGTTCTTGGCTGTTGACATGGCAACTTATACTTATCATCTGATCTTTTAGTTGATATGTTTTATGACCGTTCTAGATGCTTATCTGCTCTAAGTGTCTATTTCTTCCATTTATATATGTGAAATAATCATTGTGGTCCTATGATACCTACGAGTGCGTGTGTTTGTCCTCATACTACAGTTATTGCTCTTTTTCTTGAGTGCAGAGTTTGGTGTTAGGTCTAGTTCCCGTCCTCAGAGTGACCTCGAGGGTTTTTGTTAGAGTTACTAGGGTGAGCCATTTTCTAGATCCACATCCCGGAGACTCTTCCTATTATACCTGCCATTTCTTATTTTGAGACAGTATTAATAGACATTTGGGATTCATGTTTGCTATTCGGACTATGTATTGTTTAG
Source organism: Lycium barbarum (assembly GCF_019175385.1). Lineage (NCBI taxonomy): Eukaryota > Viridiplantae > Streptophyta > Magnoliopsida > Solanales > Solanaceae > Lycium > Lycium barbarum. The sequence goes on along the minus strand of NC_083338.1, from coordinate 48,461,983 downwards.
TAATGGCTCTTGTACTAGTTTTGGACCAGACCTTGGGGTTATTTGTGTATTGGTATTTTAGCCCTGTTGATATTTATTTATATGGAGACTATTAGTATATTTCTGCTTATTTCCGCATGATGAATGTTAACTAGAATAAGGTGGTGTCAGGGAAGGGTTTGCCCACCAGGAGGGATAGCGTGGGTGCTCGTACAATTCATATGCTGGGTCGTGGAAGGTTGGTATCAGAGCCCTGGGTTACCTATCTTAGGAGGACAAGAGCAATGTCTAGTAGACTCTTGCTGATCGGTATAATGAGCTTTATACTTATCTGTGGGAGGCTATAGGAAATTCAGGAAACTTCCAATTCTTTCACTCTTTTCGTGATACTTTATTCAAATTGGTACCTCAGTGATTCAAATTCATATCTGACTTCGATACATATTCTCTCACAGATGGTGGGGACACGTGCATCAATTACGAAAGATGAGGTGCCACTATCAATCGTGATTGAGGTAGAGGTCGTGGGGCAGCACTGGCACTGGGTAGAGCACCCGTGGCTAGCCAAACCCGAGCTAGATCACTATCGCCCGAGCCAGATATAGAGCATGTGCACGAGCCCTTAGATGAGAAGGAGTTAGAACCAGCCTAGGCTCAGCCCGAGGTTATTGTTACTCCCGTACTACAGGATACTGTAGTTCACATTTTGATCCTTCTTGAGGGGTTAACCCAGGCGGGTGGCCTTCCAGCTACACCAGATGGATTTTATACTAAAGCTGGAGGTCAGACTCCTGAGCAGTATCAGACCCACGAGGCATAGCCTGCTGCTACTGTGGCACCCGGTATTGATGAGATTCCACCGCCTACTTTTGCTACTGGGACTGTTGCTGGTCTAACCACGACTCATGATAAGCAGGATCTGTTTGGTATGTTTACCAAGATGAAGCCGTCGGAGTTCTATGGTACACCTGATGAGGATGCATATGGCTTTTTTGTTGAGTTTTATGAGAGGCTCTACAAGTTGGGGGTGGTAGAGTGGCACGGTGTTGATTATGTTGCTTTTCAGTTGTGTAGGGACGCAAAGATGTGGTGAAGGTCTTATGTGGATTGTCGACCAGCTAGGGTCACCTCTTTTGACTTAGACTAAGTTTTATCTGATCTTCCTGGAGAAGTATGTCCCCCGAACTCTGAGAGATAAGAGGAGAGATGGGCTGAATGGTTTGGAGATGAGAGGGATGTTTGTCGTTGAGTATGAGTCCAGATTCCACGCATTGGCTCGTTATGCAGTTCAGTTACTCCCCACCTAGATCGAGAGGGTGAAGAGATTCGTAAAGGGGTTAGTGCTTCAGTTGAAGCTGGCCGCCTTACAACTAGTGGGTTCTAGATCTTCCTTCCAGTATGTGGTTGATCATTTTGCTAAGGTTGAGTTTGCGAAAATTCAAGCTCAGGGTGAAGATGAGGACAAACGGATGTTCCAGTTTGGCAATTTCAATAGTTCTTCTGCTAGAGGTGGGGGCCATTCGGGGAGGCATTTTCAGCATCATTCCGGCCACCCTATTAGTCAGCGTTGCAGGTTTCAGCCGGTGTTCCTTTTGGTCATAGTGGATTAAGTCCCGGGTAGACTTTGTGAGCTTCTCATCCTCGACCAGTAGATTGTGGAGGGTATTCAGGTTCTTCTGTATCCATTCCACAGCCTAGGTCATCAAGAGTTGCTATAAGTGTGGAGACCCAGGGCGTTTTGCGAGAGAGTGTCCCAGACCTAGATAGAGTGGGACTCAGAAGGGTTCCCGATTTTGGACTCCTAGGACTCCAGCACCTACGATTAGTAGAGGTGAATCTTCAGTTAAGGGTGGTGCACAGCCTAGCAGAGGAGGTTATCAGTCCAGAAGAGGTGGTCACCAGTCCGATAGGTGCAGTTCTCAGGCAGTGAAAGGTGGAGCTCAGTCGAGTCAGGGTGTTCGTGGAAACAGATAGTCCGAGGGCAGACAAGTTAATTGTTATGCTTTCCCTGGAAGCCCTGAGGTAGAGGCTTCTAATTCAGCTATCACAGGTACTATTTCAGCCTGTCATCGGATAATCTAATTCAATATTATTTGATTTGGGATATGCTTTCTCTTATGTGTCCACATATTTCTCTATGGGTTTGGATATGATTCGTGATCTCCTTGACGTGTATATTCATGTGTTTACTCCAATTGGTGATTTTGTGTTGTTAGATCAAGTCTATCGGTCTTGTACAATTAAGTTTGTGGGTTATGGTATGTGGGTAGACTTGGTGATCCTTGATATTGTAGATTTTGATGTTATTTTGGTCATGAGTTGGTTATCTTTTATCACCCAATCCTGGACTATCACGCCAAGACAGTCACATTAGCTATGTCTGGCATTTTGAGATTAGAGTGGAAGAGTACTCCTAGCCTTGCTCCCAAGAGGATTATATCATTCTTTCGGGTGAAGAAGTTGGTGGATAAGGGTTGTTTGGCATACTTGGCGCATATTTGGGAGATAACTGTGGATACTCCTTACTTGGAGTTCGTTACGCCTCGGAACTTTGGGTCTGCGGAGCAGTAAAGGGACTAACGTAAGTTAAGGTGAACATGATGTCCCTACAAGTAAGAAGGGATACTTAATAATTCTAATTAAGATTCCAAAGAAGTTAGAGGAAAGAGAGAAAAGTTCGTCAAATGAAAATTCACCGCAGTTCTGTGAAAGGGGGTTCGACGGTCGTTCTTTGTACCGTCGGACGAGTCGACGCTCCGTCGATTTTACCGTAAAATTGAGCTGGAGCGAAGACCATTCGACAAACAGGTCGACGCTCTGTCGATCAGTTCGACAAACCGTCCTTCTCACCGTAGAATGAGAGGAAAGGACAGATTGCTCACTGAAAATTTAACGACTTTGATGATTAGATCGACACCCCATCAATCCAATCGACGCTCCGTCGATCGCACCGTACATCTCGGTCGGGACTGATTTTATGATTTAATATAAGGACCCCTCCTTCATTTTATTTCATTTCATCTTCCACTCTCCTCTCTCCAAGAACCCTCTAGAAACTTCTCCATCATTCATCCAGAAGAAACTAAGGGAAAACCAAGATTTACTACACCAAATCCATGAAATCAAGTGTATGAAACTCATTAAAAGTTCATCTAAGCCAAGAAAACTCAAGAGAAGTGAGTTAGGGTTTTGGTGCAATAAGAGGAGATCCACTTGAGTGTTGTTCATCCATCATCTAAGGTGAGTTTTATGACCCTTTTATATGGTTTTAGTGGTTAAAAGTTGAAACACTTGGATTGTGGAAAGACATAGAAATTGGGTCATGAACGTGTGAATAGTGTCATTGTTGAATAGTGATTGGGATGAATCATGAATGTTGGTATGCTGTGATTGTGAATATGTTATAAGTGACATTTAGACCATGGAATAAGTATTATATATGAGAAAACGCGATAACGAGTTATAATTATAATTGTGGAGAAATCAAAGAGAAATGGTGAATTGTGGTAAGTGTAGATAAATGATGATTGTTGTTGCTATATTGTGAATGTTGTTATTAACGTTGGGAGTTGATATAGAATGTGGGAAAAGTAGTATAAACGAAGGAAGTGCTGCCCAATTTTCCCTAGAAATAGTGAAATGTTCTTATAGCCGAGTAACTAATGTTAATGTGATTCCTCTTGAAGGTAGAAACGTGGGCACCAAAGGAAACCAAGCGAACGATAGATTAGTTAAGCGCAAAAGGTATGCGAGGCTAGTCCTTTCTTTCTATGGCATGAATCCCATAGTATGACTTTCCTTCCTCTCCATGAATCTATTAAGTTCCGAAAACATATGAGCCTATGTTCCTAAATAGCTACACAAGGTAATGAGTTGAAGTATAGAAGTTCTAGATGTTCATGATATGATGTTCCTAAAGCGTCAATGATGTCATTTATTGCTTACACTCAACACATATACTATTCCCTTCAAGGTGAGGCAGGATGTTAATAAGTGCTCCATAAGGAAATCGGGGATCATGACCTTACGTCACCCCAATAAAGCATAGTTGTCCTTGAGTCTTTATGCATGCACTATGATGAGCATATTATGATTATGATATAACACCGCGCCTATTTGGCCAGGCAGTCACCACTAAGGCGGGCAGCTATACACCATAGCCAGATGGCATGGGCAGACACCACTAGTGGGCGGCATGAGATGATACCCCGGATGCGGGAGGCCTGGACGCAGGCTAATGATTATCACACCGATCCGATATGGACGGGCAGCTTATATATTTATGCATATATGATATGATGATGATTATGAGTAAGCCAGCATGCATCACTTCCTTTCTAGTTGACAGTCAGATACAGATGTTCCTTATTGATGCTTCCTTTATTTCATTGATGTGATATTATTGTTTATGCCTCTCATACTCAGTACAATGTTCGTACTGACGTCCGTTTTCTTTGGACGCTGTGTTCATGCCCACGGGTAGACAGGGAGGTGATCTTGTTTCAGATTTGTAGGAGCTGTTAGCTGATTGAGAGCACCCAATTGTTCCGGAGGTGCTTATGGTTATCCTTTTATGTACATGTATGTTTTGGGCACGACGGATCCTCTCCCGTCCATATGTCTAGTACTCTAGTAGAGGCTTGTAGATACGTAGTGTGGGTGGTACGGTCTCACGAGGTTTCTACCATGTATATATATATATATATATATATATATATATATATATATATATATATTATTTCAATGACCAAAAGGCTTGTGCATATAAAGTATTATGTTTTGAAATGAAAGATGAATTTCCTTATGCTTTGAGTATAAAATTGATAAAAAAAAGCATTAAATAAGTAAGATGAGTAATAGAATGAGCGGTGCTCGGTGGCTAGCCCCGGGTACCCGACGCGGCCCCTGGTCGGGTCGTGACAAAAGTGATATCAGAGCAATTCAGTCCTAGGAAGTGTCTACGAGCCGTGTCTAGTAGAGTCTTGTTTATGGTGTGTTAGGCGCCACGCTAATAAACAAGAGGCTACAGGGCATTTAGGAAAAATGACCATCTTTATTCTTATGAGATCGTGCGATGGAGCCGTGTATAAGATTTTACCCTCCCTAATAGTGTGTTGTGATTTCAGAAATGCCGCAAAAGGGAAAAGCTTAACCCTCCTAGAAGGGCAAGAATATGACAAATAGGCGAGTAGTAAGAGAGCCGCCAATGGATGTAGAAGAGGGCGAGTCACATAATGAGGAACTATCTAATACTTCCTCCACCCTGCCCAATGTAGAAGAACCAGGAGGAGCTTCAGCTCCAGTTCCTCCACCGATTGCTTCGGATCAACAAGTGACCGAGGCCATCCATTTATTGACACAATTGGTTGCCGCACAGGCACTACGACAAAATGCGAGTTCAAGTGATCGGGCAGCAAGTACCAGAGCCCGTTATTTTATGAGTCTAAATCCTCCGGAGTTTTTCGGGTCAAAGCCGGATGAAGACCCGTAAGGTTTCATTGATGAGATGTTGAGAATGTTGAGGATTGTCCATGCCTCCGAAACTGAATCCGTGGAGTTGGCGTCTTAAAAACTCCGGGATATGGCAGTCTTATGGTATAATAACTGGGTCTTATCAAGAGGAGAGAATGTGCCTCCTCCGGGTTGGCAAGAATTCGTAGATGCTTTCATTCGTCATTATTTGCCACCCGAGGTCCGCCGAGCTAGAGTGGATAGATTTCTAAATTTGAAGCAAGGAAGTATGAGTGCCCGGGAGTATAACCTGCAATTTAATTCCTTGGCTAGGTATGCCCCGGCTATGGTGGCCGATATGAGAGATAGGGTGCACAGGTTTGTGAGTGGTTTGGGGCCACATTTGTTCAAGGATTGTTTGACGGCTTCACTACAAGAAGGGATGGATATTTCTCGAATACAAGCCCATGCCCAGAACTTAGAGGGACGACAGCCACTACCAAGAGATGATCATGATATTGAAAGAAGGCAAAGAAAGAGGACCAGATCTATGGGGGACCAATGCAGACATATTCTAGACATTCAGGCCAGTCGGTGACTAGCGCACCTGTTATATCCCGCATTTTTCGCATTCGGATAATTTGAGGTAATTACGGGAGATTAAGAGCAAGACTATAATTTTGATCTTGTTTGGTGTATAAGTTGTTTATAAAAATTTTGAAGTGGGAATATTAAGAAAGGTCAAGGGCATAAAGGGGAATTCGCAATATGACTCGTGGAAATATGAAGGAAGACGAAGGGCAAATTTGGAACTTGGAAATTAATTTTTCATGAATTGTAGAACAAAAATGGTTGGGCTTGGAAAATTTTTAAGGAAATAAGAGGGCCCAACCGGCCATGGACTTGGGTCAAGCCCATGGGGGATTTAATTTATGAAATATAAAAGATGACTAGGTCATCTTTGCTCCATAATTCTCTAGAAATTTCAGGAGAGCAAAAATAAGAGAAGGGAGGAGAAAGTTCTAGGGCCTTTCGGCCAAGAGAGAAATCAACAAGAAAAATTGATAAAATTTCTCCAAAAATTATTTTCTACCAAGTAGAGGGTGCACAACAAGGTGGAGTTGTGGTTGGAACAAGAAAGGTTCAAAATCATACAAGTTGCCAAGAGTTAGGCAAGTGAGAAGTTGAAGAAGAAAGGTAAATTCTAATCTTGTTTTATGTGTTATACATGGTTTATATGTGTTGTAGTATGCAAAAAATGGATGAAATTCATGAAGGAGAGAAATATGATATGTGGCCGTGTACCTATATGTATGTGTAGAAGCCATGCTTCAATTGTTTTAACTAGTATTTGGTTGTTATGTTTGTAAATGATATGTAGAAAATGAAAGTTGAATGAGTTGGAGAATATTGATGTTGTGTATGGCCGTGAGGTATAGTAATTTTATTATGTGTACATGGCCGTGTATATTGTATGTATGGCAATGTATATGTGTTGAAGAATGAAGAATAATGAGCAAGTTATATTCAGTGTTGTAGTTGTTGTGTCGTAGATTTCATATCGCAAATAAAGGTTTGGTGACCTTGGTGAAGTATTGGTAAGTGGGAGATTATGTATATTGGAGGACAATGTTCTTTCATGGATAGCATATAATAGTATTAGTATGATGTTGTTGGAATATATCTTGTAAGGTTGCTATTGTTTTATTGAAGTTGGAAAGTTTTGAAGAAAGTAGCAAAATTGAGATCATGTGTATTGAATGAAATGTGTGAATCGCTAGTATAGTTGTTGAATTATGTTGATAGTTTGGCCGGGTTTGAATTCCCGGGTTGTGTTTGATGAGAATTTGACCAAATTGAATGTCGAGGATGGTATATTTACAGAGGAAATGCTGCCAAAATTTCGGTAGCAAAGTGCTTCCTTAAGATTTTAACTCTAAGTCTTCTAATGAGAGTTTTGGTAAAAATGACCAAATCGCAGATTTTGACGAGATTGTGACTCGAATTTGGAGTAGCTAAAGGAGCGGAAAGAGGTATGTTAGGCTTCACCTTTCTTTCTATGGCATGTCTTAACTAAACGAAGTCGGGTACGAGTCTCGGGGACAACCCTAATCCCCGGAATCCGCACCTAAAGTTTTCAACTTTTCGTTCAATTGAATTGAAGTAAAAGTGTGCACAATGATGAAAAGACCTTCTAGACCCCTATAACTTGCCTAAGTGGGACCCGATTACCCTAAGACTCATACAAGTAACGCTATGACACGTAATATGGGTAAATTGTATACGCTACCTCATCCGGCCCGAGGTGGGCCCGTTACTCTCGGATCTTCCTATAATCTTGGTTAACGTACTTGAAGTGAATCCAAAGGGGGCCTTTGATCCCGATTTCGTCACCAAGTGATAAGTACTATGACTACTCCAGCGGGAGTGTTTCTATGATGAGAATGATAATGACAATGTCGGACAAGAGAATGTAGCTATGATAAGTACGACCGGAACGACTCTACGACTAAGCCAAGTACTTCATATAAACATGAAAGCGATAAACTAATTGTTGAATCATATTTATATTTTCTAGTTATAACTTTATTTCCTAAAATACCTAAGATTTCATTTTCGGTTACTGTAACACTATTTTCCGTTGATAGTTTCGCCTTAAAATACTTGTTCCTTCAAGGTGAGACAAAGCTATCACTAGCATTCCGTAATGTAATCGGAGGCCACCGACCTTATGTCACTCCGATGGATACATGATTTTCCTTGGCTCTCTTGTGTGCCTATATGATATATGTATATAAAACGGGTATACGTGTATGGGTATGCATATATATAAGATAAAGTAATTGTATATGAGACCTGTATATGCATAAAAGATGAGTAAATGTATATGTACGTGTATGTGGGGAAAAAGGGAAGGGCCACTGTTATATCACCACCTGATCAGCTGGATTCCATCCTGGACGCGGGATGCCCGGACGCGGGATATGGGATGAGCCGTACGCGGTGTCTGTATATATATATATATATATATATATATATATATATATATATATATATATATATATAATGTGTGATACATATGTGATGTACTATGTTGGGTCATCGTTGGGGAGGGGGTTGGGAGAGTCGGTTGTATTCGGCGTCTGTAAATGTAAATGAAAGATATCGTCTACTGAATTGTACTGTTTTCTGTATACATGAATAAGGGACACCGAGGGGGTTGGGAGAGCCGATTGTATTCGGCGTCCGAAAACGTGAGCAAATGATACCGTTACTGAAACGTACTGTTTTATTTCTGTACACGAGAATAAGTAATATAAAGATGTTGATTCCTATGCCTATGAAAAGAAACGTTTCAAAGATGAAAAGACAAGCCTACATGACAGTCGGCCTAAAGAGGGGCCTTCCTATGTACAGGTTACGTTCTTGCCTCGTTATACGCCCTATGGCTCCGTGATATTATTATTGATCGTACTTTATATTACTGCTTGCATTGTTTTCCATGCCTTACATACTCGGTACATTATTCGTACTAACGTCCCTTCTTGTGGACGCTGCGTTTCATGCCGCGCAGGTTAGCAGGTATACGGACCGGATTCCTAGCGCCCTATCAGCAGCATTCGACAGCGCTCCAGTTGTTCCGGAGCCTTATATCATCGGTACTATTTTGTGTATGTATTTTCGGGCGCGACAGTACTCTGCCCTTTCTCTGTATAAATGTACTATGTCTAGAGGCTTGTAGACAGATATACACAGTCAGTTATGTACAGTTTAATGTATTGTATTCTGAATGGTTCGCGCTCCGGTGTGACGCGATATTAGAAAGATTACTGCTAATGTTAATGTTAAAAAAAAATATGGGACTGTTTATACAGGATAGCTAATGGGTGCTCGGTACAAGTATCGGGTACTCGTCACGGCCCCTAGTCGGGTCGTGACAGCACCTCCTCGATTTACGGGTAGGAGATTTGATCTCTCCTTTCGTTCAAGAAAGGGTCAGAGTTCGAAGGCCTCTGATTCTCAGTTCAGGGAAGATTATAGTCAGAGGAGACCCTCAGTACCGCGATGCAGCCAATGCGGCAGACTACATTCCGGACAATGTCGCCAAGGTTCGGATGATTGCTATGCCTGTGGGCAGGTTGGGCACATGATGCGAGATTGCCCGTCGACGAGCGGTAGAGTTGGCATTCAGCCAACAGGATCAGCAGCTGGCTGCTCTTCAGTGCGCCCGATAGGGCAGACTCCTCAGATTCCAGCGGGCTGAGGTAGAGGACGAGGGGGATTATCTACTTCAGGTGCCACTCAACCCCATATATATGCTTTAGCCGGACGACAGGATCTCAAGTCCTCCTCCGATGTGGTTACAGGTACATTATGCATATTTTCCCATGATGTATATTCCTTGATAGATTCGGGTTCTACTTTTTCCTATATTACCCCATATGTTACTAGTCGTATTGGGGTGAAACCTGAACCAATCAAACCTTTTGAGATATCTACTCCGGTTGGTGATCCCGTGGTAGCTAGACAAGTGTATAAAAACTGTGTGCTAGTGATATGCAATCGCCAGACCAAAGTAGATCTAATTGAGCTGGAAAATGCTAGATTTAGATGTGATTATAGGTATGGATTGGTTGGCCTCATGTTTTGCTAATGTGGATTGCCGAATGAAGATAGTCCGATTTCAATTTCCGGGAGAGCCCGTGCTTGAATGGAGGGGTAGTACAGCCTCTCCAAAAGTGAGGTTTATTTCCTACCTTAAGGCAAGGAAGATGATAGCTAAAGGCTATATTTATCACCTAGTCCGAGTTCATGATACCAAAGCAAAGTCGCCAACTTTCCAATCCGTTCCGGTAGTGAACAAATTTTCGGATGTATTTTCTGATGAGCTTCCAGGCCTTCCTCCAGAAAGAGAAATTGACTTCTCCATTGATGTGTTGCCGGACACCAAGTCTATCTTTATTCCTCCTTATTGAATGGCTCTGGCAGAATTGATAGAGCTAAAGGCGCAATTAAAAGATTTGCTTGAAAAGGGGTTTATTAGACCCAGCTCATCGCTGTGGGGAGCACCAGTCTTGTTCGTGAGAAAGAATGACGATTTCGTACGAATGTGCATCGATTATAAGTAGTTGAACAAGGTGGCAATAAAGAACAAATATCCTCTCCCCAGGATTGATGATTTATTTGATCAACTACAAGGTGCCAAGGGGTTTTCTAAAATAGACTTGAGGTCGGGTTATCATCAAGTGAGGGTTAGAGAAGAAGATATTGCCACTATGAATTCCAGGTGATGTCGTTTGGGTTGACCAATGCTCCGGCCGTGTTTATGAATTTGATGAATAATGTGTTCAAGCCACTCTTGGACTTGTTTGTGATAGTATTCATTGATGATATTCTGGTGTATTCTCGTACAGAACCAGAACATGTAGATCACTTGCGTATCGTACTTGGAATTCTTCGAGCTCGAGAATTATATGCAAAATTTTCAAAGTGCGAGTTTTGGCTGAATTCCGTAACATTTCCGGGCCATATCATTTCAGATGACGGTATTCGAGTTGATACTCAGAAAATTGAAGCGGTAAAGATTTGGCCAAGGCCTACGACGCCTACCAAAGTTCGTAGTTTTCTGGGATTAGCAGGTTATTACAGAAGATTCGTAGAGGGATTTTCATCTATTTCGGCCCCATTGACGAAGCTAACCCAGAAGTCAGCTAAATTTCAATGGAATGACACTTGTGAGCGTAGTTTCCAAGAGTTGAAGGATAGATTGACCTCAGCTCTAATCTTAACGCTTCCAGAAGGGTAAGATGGTTATGTGGTATACTGTGATGCTTCCGGTGTTGGGTTAGGATGTGTATTAATGCAGCACGGTAGAGTTATTGCTTATGCTTCGAGACAGCTGTGGAAGCATGAAAAGAACTATCCAACTCATGACCTCGAATTAGCTGCAGTTATTCATGCATTAAAGATATGGAGACATTACTTGTATGGTGTACATGCTGAGATCTATACCTATCATAAAAGCCTTCAATACATTTTCAAACAGAAGGAGTTAAATCTGCGACAAAGGCAGTGGTTAGTATTGCCAAAAGATTATGATGTGAATATTTTATACCACCCCGGAAAAGCAAATGTGGTAGCCGATGCGCTTAGCCGCTGATCCTTGGGTAGTTTATTTGAAGTTCCTCCAGAAAGGAAAGGAATGATTCAAGAGCTTTACCAGCTAGCTAATCTTGGAATGTGCGTAATTGATTTAGGTAGTGCAGGGATTGGTATTAATGATCCCACGGTTTCGTCTCTGAATGTGGAAGTGAAAGTGCGTCAGTATGAAGATCCGCAGTTGAGCCACTATAGAGACACATTTCATGAAAAAGAGAGATCTCCATTTAAAACTTCGATGGATGAGATCCTTAGATACCATGGCAGGCTCTGTGTTCCGAATGTTGCAGAGTTGCGCCGATGAATTCTGGAAGAAGCCCATTATTCTCGATATTCTATTCACCCAGGTGCAACAAAAATGTACCACGATCTCAAATTGATATATTGGTGGGATGGCATGAAGAGAGACATAGCAGAATTTGTAACCCAATGTCCAAATTGCTAGCAAGTAAAGATCGAACATCAGAAGCCAGGAGGGCTATTGCAAGCTATGGAAATTCCTACGTGGAAATGGGAAATTATCAATATGGATTTTATTATAGGATTTCCCCGTTCCCGAGGCAAGTATGATTCTATATGGGTAATTGTGGACAGATTAACAAAGGCATCTCATTTTCTTCCCGTAAAGACCACATACTCAGCAGAAGATTATGCGAGGTTATACCTCAAAGAAATTGTGCGACTTCATGGTGTTCCATTATCCATTATTACAGATAGAGGAGCACAGTTTACAGCTAAATTCTAGAAATCCTTTCAAGAAGGTATAGGTACCCAGGTGAAGCTTAGCACGGCATTTCATCCACAGACTGATGGACAAGCCGAACGTACTATTCAAACTTTGGAAGATATGCTACGGGCATGCGTATTAGATTTTGGTGGTAGCTGGGATGATCACTTACCCCTTATTGAGTTTGCTTACAACAATAGCTACCATTCCAGTATCCAAATGGCTCCGTATGAAGCCCTATATGTAAGAAAGTGTAGGTCCCCAATTGGATGGTTCGAAATAGGGGAAGTACAGTTAATAGGCCTTGAATTGGTTCAGCAAGCGGTAGAAAAATTAAAAATGATCCGAGATCGATTGTTGATAGCCCAAAGTCGTCAAAAATCTTACGCGGACAACCGCCGGCGAGACTTGGAATTTTAGGTTGATGATTGGGTATTTTTGAAGGTGTCGCCAATGAAAGGGGTGATGAGATTTGGCAAGAAAGGGAGTTTAAGTCCTCGATACATCGGACCTTACAAAATCATCCGCAAGGTGGGTCATGTAGCCTATGAATTGGACTTGCCTTCAGAGCTTGAATCAGTTCATCCAGTCTTTCACGTCTCGATGCTCCATAAGTGCGTTGGAGATCCTACGAGGATTATTCTGATTGATGATGTCAAGGTGATAGAAAGGTTAGCATATGAAGAAATACCCATAGCCATCTTAGATAGGTAAGTACGAAGACTTCGAAACAAGGAAGTGGCCTCAGTTAAGGTCTTATGGCGGAATAACAATAGAGAAGAGATGACTTGGGAAGCGGAAGAGGGAATGAAATCCAAGTATCCACACTTATTCCAACCCCTAGGAGAGGTTCAAGATGAAACGCCGGCAATATAAGGTATGTATGCAGTAAATGAAGTGTAATAATTAGAGTATCTGAACACCCCTATTTCCATCATTACTCAGATATTATGTCCCCTATCTTCGGGAGCTTTCGTAAGTCTTTCTTAGAGTTTTATTGTGTTGTAGCCCTGTGAGGCAGATTATTATGGGTTGTTATGACAGGATGGTAGCGCCATATTACAGGGGAAACTCTGGAATTTTTTTTTAGAATTCCCGAATACTTAACATTCGAGGACGAATGTTCCAAAAGGGGGGAAGAATGTTACGCCTCGAAACTTTGGGTCTGCTGAGCGGTGAAGGGACTAACGTAAGTTAAGGTGAACATGATGTCCCTACAAGTAAGAAGGGATACTTAATAATTCTAATTAAGATTCCAAAGATGTGAGAGGCAAGAGAGAAAAGTTCGTCAAATGAAACTTCACCGCAGTTCTGCAAAATGGGGTTCGACGGTCGTTCTTTGTACCGTCGGACAAGTTGGATCAACAAGTCTAAGTAGTACAATCAATTACCAACAATGTCTCAAATATATCATGAATCCAAACATAACCAAACAATCAACTAATAACTCAAATATCACCGAAGATCAATACCAATCCAAATGACACAAAGACATATAAGGTGAATGCATATGAAATGCAATGCAATGATGCACACATTCTCCGGGGGGATGATATCCACCTCTCGACAGTCATGACCCATGGAGGACCGCTAAGTCCATGTATCGTCATTCTATATCACACAGCTTGGAATGACTCCTCCATCCAATATCAATGCTAACCACTCAGTATCACACAGCATAGAGATAGCTATGCAAATATAGTAATGTCGTATGAATCATACTTACCTCCGTCATCACCATTTCCCAATATCAAGATCAAGAAAAATATATCATGGATATGAGAAGGTAAGCCATGCAATGAGAATATCATAAATAACATTTGGATTCCAATCAAATTCGTATAAGGACCACCATCTTAGTACATGTATCACATGAATCCATTCCTTCTAACCAATCTCCCATAATATATAGGAACCACCAATTCTCATAAGAAAAGTCGAGCATAACTTTGGGAATCTATGGGCCACGAGTCCGAACACACAAGTCACACAATAGTACCAATCCTAAGAATTCCATCCCAAACCTCATACCCGAAGGTTTACATGATGTCTCCAATAATTTCCTACTACGAAATATGAGTCGCTGTCACGACCCAACTAGGGGCCGCGACGGGTACCCGGAGCTAGTTACCGAGCACCGCTCACTCTACTACTTATCTTGCCCATCTAATATTCTTTTGTCAATTTACATGCCAGTTGTAGGAAAATCATAATTAAACAAACATAAATACTTTATATACAATTGCCTTTCGGCCATCAAAATACTATACATGCATATGAAAACGTCTTGTGAGACCATCTAACCCACACTGCGTATCTACGAGCCTCTACTAACATACTGTATATACATGGACGGAACAAGACTCCGTCGTGCCCAAAATATGCATATATATATATATATATATATATATATATATATATATATATATATATATATATATATACCAAAAGGATAATCCTAAGCACCTCCGGACAATGGAGTGCTTTCAACCAGCTGACTGCTACTGAGGATCTGGGCCAAGCTCTCCTCCCTGTCTACCTGTGGGCATGAACACAGCGTCCGAAGAAAGGACGTCAGTACGAATGTTGTACTGAGTATGAGAAGCATAAACAATGAAAGAAAACATCAACAATATAGTGATCACATCAACATGAAATATCTGGATCTGTCTGATAATCATAAAAGAAATCATGCGTGTCATCTTACTCATACTCATCCTCATAACATATATGCATCATATGCAAGCTGCCCGTCCATGTCGGAACGGTGTGATAATCAATAATATTAGCCCGCATCCAGGCCTCCCGCGTCTGGGGTACCATCGCATGCCGCCTACTAGTGGTGTCTGCCCATGCCCGAAGGCCATGGTGTATCCGTATAGCTGCCCGCCTTGGCGGTGACTGCCCGGCCAACTAGGCACGGTGTGAAATGCTCATGTCATGCTTATCATAAAATGCTCATAATAATAATATACTCATCATAAAATACTTATCTCATGGTAATACATGCATAAAGCTCAAGATCAACCTTACTCTATCGGGGTGACGTAAGGTCGTGATCCCCCGATTCCATTATGGAACAACTATTAATACTCTGCCTCACCTTGAAAGAACTAGTACATAAGGCGAGTGTAAGCGATAATTGACATCATCATTATACTAGCATCATCATAACGTATAACTTATCTCATATGGACATTCATATATGTAGGCTTTTAACTTCTTAGAAAGTGAGTGCTCATGAAGGGAATAGGAAGTTACATCAATGATTCATGCCATTAGAAGAAAGACTAGCCTCACATACCTTGGTCGCTTAGCTAAGATGTCGCTCACTTATTCTTCGTTGATATCACGTCGTTACCTTCATAAGAGAATCCGTATCACCATTAATAAACTAACTACAAGAACGTATCGCAATTTCTAGGAAAAGTCGTACAACGATTCCAACGTTCGTACCATTTTTCTCATGTTTCATATCACTCCCAACATTTATAATTCTATTGTCAAAATCGTACTCAACATTCATCATTTACATACAATTGGCAAAATTCACCATTTTCCTCAAATTTTCCCCTTATTTCTACTTCTAGCTTATCCTTGCGTTTTCATACATTAATTGCTTGTTTCGTGATATAAACATCATTTATAACGTATTTGTATTCATGACACTTCAATGTTCATAGTTCAATTCTACTATCCTTCATTTATGTCACTATTCACTCAACAATGACCCATTTCTATGTCCTTCTACATTTCAAGTGTCTATGTTTTCCAATACCTCAAACAACATGGAATAATCATGAAACTTACCTTGGATAGTGGTTGAACAACCCTTGAGTTGAAATTCTTCATTTAGCCAAAACCCTAGTTCCACCTTCTTGGGAATTTCTTGACTTGGATGATGCCTTGATGTGTTCTTACACTTGGTTTCATAGATTTTGTGTTGTTGGACTTGATATCCCCTTTGATTCTCTTGGGTTCTTGTGGATGGAGTGTTTGGAAAGTTCTAGAGGTTTCCTGAGTTGTATGAATGAAGAATGAAATGAAATAAGGCCAAACGTTTCTTTTAATAACTCAAAGATAAGGTTTAATGAATTTCTGTCGGGATGAACAGTGACCGTAATGCGCAGTTTACGGACCGTATTTTGATTTACGGTCCGTCCCAGTGAACGTGTTTAAGCATTCTCTCAAAAGCAGAGAGTTTGGCTGGTGGACAGGGCAGTTTACGACCTGGTTTACGGTCCGTAAACCAGTTTACGGGCCGTAAACTGGGTCGTATTTAACCATATTCAACAATTTCCAGAAAGTTGAGATTTTTGGCAGGTTGAAGGACGAGTGCACTATACGGTCCGTAAACCACTATACGGTTCGTATAGTGCCATATACGACCACTGGCAGTGAATTTCTCTGCAACTTTATTATTTTTCCGAGATTTCATAATTAGCCATTCCCGACTTAGTGAAACATCATACACTCATCATACCAGTACGGGAAAACTTCCGAGGTGTAACAGTCGCTAACCGGAGTCTAACCAAAAAGGTAACCGCCACCTACCTGGGAAGCCAAATAGGAACCTTGAACCGTCACACCTTGGCCTTGCCTTTCTGTAACGCCTCCAAGTACTCTCAATTCATAATCGAATTCGATATTAAAAACCATGAACAATGACACCCATATTGCTATACTTTTAGCTAGGTCAAATTCTAACCTAAGAAATTGGGAAAACGGGCCCACAAAGGAAAACGAGAAATTGAAAGATGGAACATGTAATTCAAGCTTTAGGTGATCAAACCCACTAATCATTTGCTAAAACAACTCACGATTAAATCTAATTCGAATTTAAAGCAAAACCCCAAAATTTGGGTATGAACCCTAATTCTTCAATCCTCAAATTAACCATTAATAATGGAAGAAATAAGCTTAATAACAACAAATGTATCAAACTCTATGGTTTTCTAGTCAATTTCACCACTAATTTCTATTTTAGAAGTCGAAACCCATTTCAAGAATTTTAACACAAGACTCATCTTCTCTATGTAGATTCTAGTGATTCTAGGCATGCAATAGGAATCTAGGAAGGCAAATAATAAAGGCTAGGGTCATAGATCTTACCTCCAACAAGATTCAGTCCATAAATAGCTCTATTCCCTCCAAAGAGTTCTTAGAAAAGTGATAGGGTTTAAGGGACTTGAATTGAGAAAAGAAATATAATTATGCCCGACTACGGCTTTAGCGGTCAAGGAGCCGCTGCAGTGCACGCGCTACGGTACCCATAAGGCACGCCATGGTGGCCTCTACTGAAAATCAGTAGGCCGCTATAGCGGCAAGGAACCAGCTACGGCGGCTAACCACCAAAACTCCCAGTCCGCTATAGCCATCCCTAGGCGCTATATGATGACCGCTACAACGGTTATGGCACCGTGCCTACACCAGAACCAAAATATTCTGGTTTTGACCAATCTCGTCCCGAAATTCGACTATCACTCGAGGCCTCACAGATACCAAACAAACATGTACACAAATATAAAAACGCACTACGGATACACCTCTGGACTAAAATTTTGCAACAGAGGACTAATTGACCAAGTCAACCCCCAATGGCCTAAAGCCAAATTCCCAACCCAAGTTCAAAAACACTTCCAATTGCATTAGGAACCGAACCGAACACACTACCAAGTCATAAATGACTGTCCGGACCTCTCAAAATTCCAAAAAAGGTTCGTTTAGTCAAAAGTCAAATTTAGGTCAAACGAATTCTATTTTGAGGCTTAAACCTTTAAAAGTCACTCTAAAACCCGCCCGATAACCTAGGGAAAAGTCAACAGAGGTAACAGGTCATTAGCACTATAACGACCAGTCAGGTCATTACATTATCTTTACTACTCCCTAGAAGACAAAACTCTTAACGATGCGTTGAATAGAAATCTTTTGTACCCCATTAAATAGACTTGCTGGGGAAGCAACATAGAGTGACCAAGCTAAGACCTTAGATGAAAAAGAGTGTCCAACGAATCACGACAAGCAACCCTGCACTAAGCCAGTCATATTCCAAACTTTTTTTCTCCTTCGATAGAGTTGTATTGGAAGAGTCAGCCTGCGGGGTAAGCCTTTTCATGTATGCACATTATTGTTGATTCGTCTGTTTTTTTTGGAGTAAGAAATCCAATAGGGATTCCAAATCTACCATAACATAAGGAGAGAAGGTAGAGCAATAGCTTGGGTTGACCCTCTTAATGAAAATCGATATGCCAAAGGAGAAGTCAATCCATTGAAGTCCAACGCAATGTGGAAAGTCTCAATTCAATGTTACGATTGATGACCGTTGCAATAGTCAAAGGCACTGGAGGGAAGACGCTTGTGATGTGGCTTATGTTGTAGAAAGCCTAGGTCATCCTAGTATGGACTATCTGTATCCCATAATAATGATCATTCCTATTCGATATCATGAATAGGTATGTCTGTCAACTATTTCAATATGCGAGATGGAGGGCAGCTTTGGTTTGGAGCTATTCCCATTAGGCTACATTCTTCTCGCCTTGTTGATATATCAAATTTTACAAGGCACCTTATATCAAGTAAAGGCTCTTGATAATGCTCTTGTGGAACTAGGCTCTCTTAAGATCGTGCGAAAGAGTTCTTCTTTACCGAGAAGATTGGCATGACTATTTCTATAAGTAATATAATGTATGAAGTCGGCCCGAGATAAAGAAAAAAATTAACTTTTTGAAGTCAATAAAAGATCATATAATAATGTGGCGGGTTAGATAGCAAGAGCAACTAGACAATGGAAAGGATGGATAAAATAGATAGATCTCTTTTACCCGGTGGTCTAACTAGATACCTTGAAAAGCTCTCATCTTTTTGTCTAGAACAACAGAATCAAGAGGAGCAGAGCGAACAAAATCCACTTTGAGGTGAATTCCCTCCCCTAAAGTTGGCACTAGTTGAACCCTTGATTATGAACTTACTAATTCAAAGCTCTCATGAGATCTCGTTGGCATGCCCTACCACATGAAAAGGAAATTGTAGGACCAAATTAAGAGTATGAATTCCCTGACTCTGTTTCTATTTATTAGCCTTCTTTCTGCTTCAACATTTCGTTAGCTAACTAATTGATCCTGGCCCATCTTTTTCTGCCTGTTAGGAGGATTATGTTGGACCTATGTGATTTCGTTACAACGTCTTTTTTTTTATAGAGATTTATGGTGAAAACATCAATCTTGAAGCATAGGTGTTTCTTAAGATGTGCACGGACAACTGTTGGTACGACTTGTCGTCGAGACTCCTGCCCCAAATATTGGGATTCGAAGACTTGTGCACTAAAGCTCATGATGTGGATTCAAACCACTGCTTCTCCTTATTGTTGTGAGTGGTTCTGTCGTCCTCCTCATTATAGTTCTCCTAGAATCTAGCGCATTTCGTCGAAATATATCTTGTTTTTTCACCTTAGTAGTCCTATGCATAGTCAGTACTATATCCCCAATCCTGGCTACTAATAAAATGAGACTAGAAACCAAAAACCAGATGAAATAGTAGCTATAAAGTTAATTGCCCAATGTTTCCAAATTAATCCAACTTCGTACCTTTCATTATCTAAAATAAAGAACATCTCCCACCAAAAGATCAGTCCAATAATACCACTCACTGGTAAATAGCAATACTTCTTCGTGAATCTCCGCCATTTGAATATAGAACATCATAACAACGAATAGGAATGAAACGACTATAACTCCTATATAAACTATTGGGAAGATCATATCAAAGAAGTCAAGACCTAACAAAAGAAGTTTATGAGCAATGGAAGGAAGGCACAATAGACTGATTAGTAATGGCGCACCGTAGCCTTTAGTGCCCCCACCCATTGCAACTAGCAGCACACGCTTTAGTATTTTTATAGGTACCATCCCATCTATAGGGGATTCATCCACTCTTTCTACATAGATTAGGAAAACAACTATTTTCTTTAAAAATGCTTTCTCACGACTTCTGGGCGGCCAGTTACTTCAATAAAGACATAAGCGAAAAAGGCTAGTGAAAACCTTTCTTTAATTGATGCCACCAGATGCAGTAATAAAATAATGGTTAGAGATTGTCTTTGACTCCCACTACCAATCGTGACACGCGCACAACTTCCGCAATAGATTACTCAATTAAGAGAGAACGTTGATGCCAGGAAAAGTGCCAATGTGTTGATAGCAGGGTAAGGACTCTCCCGAACCTTATTTCTTTTACTTTGAAAGCCTAATTTTATTTTTTAATTCTTTGTTGTTTTGTTTCGGGACCTATAAGTTAGCAAGGTGAAATCTATCTTCAAACCACTCCCGATAGTCCTAGGATTGAATATTTAGCAAGCATAAACGATGAAAGTTTACTTGTACTATTTTCAGTTCCTGACTTAAGGGTAGTGCTACCAAAATGAAAGGCCTTCATCCATCATAGGCTAGCTTAGCAAACAATAACATGAAATAAATAAAGGGGAGGTGGAATGAATGCCAAATCTAATACGAATCGAAAAAGCGAGTTACTGTTGAGTGAGTCTAGTGCTTCCCTTTAACCTAGAAGTAGTAATTGAGCCTTCAACAATGTCCTTCCTGACCTGTTGTTTGAGTTGACCGAAGGAAGCAGGTGGAGGAAACTAAAGACGTTGACGATAGATTCCTTCCGAAGGGAGCTGCTGCCGACCCTTGCACTATAAAAAGAAGATCTGTTTTCGATCGAACAAGAGAAACAACTACAATTTCCTTTTTTGTTAGACCGATACTCAAGACCAGTTGCAATCAATAGCATCTTACACTTTCCCAAAGACCAATACACAAGTGATTCATCATAGTCTAATCGATTGAGGAGGACATCAAATGATCGTGCTTGAAGTGGGAATAAAGAGAATCTTCTATAAGCAATCTTTCTTTTATCTCCCCATAATGTCTGATTTATGCTTATTATCACTCCTTGTGGGAGCTTACCCCTATGGCTTTAGCATACCCTCCTTCTTATAAGGATAAATACCCATACTATTGAACTATAGCTTCCCTCTACGAGATGAACTCAATAGAGAAGAGGGGAGGAGCAGAATGCCACTTGACTCTAAGGAGAGGAGCGCATATTTCCTTTATATTAAAATAGAACAAAATAGTTATCTACTAGTCATGTTTTCTTTCTGTGATAATGCAGTAGCGTAGGACTCCAAGAATTTTAGAAGCGAAACATGCTCAAAAGATGATTAAAGATTTTAGCTTTGATCATTCGATTCCAAGTGAAAGGGTTCCTCGCTAAAGAAAACCAGAGTTCCACTACAACCATGGAAACAAATACATCACATTATGGCCAAATGCCAATCCTCATAGTTTGAAAGATAAAAAGAGTGGAGGTGTTTGAAGAAAGATCACTCCTAACTGACCGGTCAAGTGAAAGGAGCCCTCTTACCCCCCTCCACCCATTGCTAAGAGCCTCGCCCTCTTGACTTAATATGGCAAGAAGACTGTAACCGATAGTAGATCACCTTTTCTTAAAAAGGCCCACCCATTTCATATATAATATAAAAGAAGCAAGCTCTTTTTAGCAATTTGATTTCTTTTGTTTTTCCTTGGCTCTGGGGCTCTAATATAAGATATATAACGTGCTCATATATACTACCAGAAATTGAGCCTATGGCAACGAAGTGTTTAGCAACGGTTGCCAAACCATTGCTATAGAGCATCTATTGCAACGGTTCCAACCATTGCCAAAAGGTTTTGGCGCTACCGATATGGTTTAATAATTAAACCATTGCCACTGTACAAAACGGTTGCCATAATTTGACCTATTGAAACACATTTCTTAACTGTTGCTGTTAATGTTATCTGTGGCAACACTAAATGAAATTTTAAATCTATTTTAATGGTTGTAATTCCCTTCACACTTTCCCTGCTCCAGTTTTTGCTTTACCAACAAAAATCATTTTCTCTTTTGTTTTCTTTTTACTTTTATTTCTTAAATCAAAACTCATATGTCTTCTCTCTTCATTTGAACGTACCATTGCTTCTCTATATAAAAAAAACCTCATTTTACCATCACCCTCTATTTATCAGAACGCCTCTTCTTGGATGAATTAAACCCTTGTCTTTTGTAACGACCCATTTGGTCGCTACCGTAACTTCAAAAGATTTGTAACTTTGACATCCTGGACTTGTTGGGTTCGTTACGTGTTCCTGAAGAAGCTCCAGCCTAATTGGACCCATTGCATGAGTGAAAGTTAAAATATCAAATTTTGGCCCTTAGACCCAGTGAAACCACTCTAGCGATAGGCTGACCTCCATAGTGGTCATGCCTCCGCGACCTATACCCTGCTATAGTAAAGGCGAGAAAAATTTCAGTACACCGCTTCCGCGGTCTCGATGCTGCTGAAGCGGTGCCGCTATAGCACTAGCTTGACCGCTGAAGCAGTAGATGACCAGTGGTTGACCTATTTAAAGCCTCATTTATGAACTTGACCTAACATTTCATTTCGACAAAGTTACAGCAGCCACAGGGAGGATTTTCAGTCCTAGAGAATTGAATGCTTGGGAAGGTAACACCCTTTAGTTTCCCATTTCATCTCATTAATTCTTCCTTCCTTCTTACATAATTTATGGTTATGGCAAGTCATTAAATAGAAATTCCTTCTCAATTTCTAAATAGACTAATTGGGATAAAAGAGGTATTCTTGACCTAGAGTAAATAGTAACTCAAAGAAAGCTTGTTTATTCCACGAACTAGATTAATAACAAGTTTGTAAGCCTAAATCTGTCTATTCCCAAATGGGTTAACTTGATAGGTGTTAATAACGAGGAATATGATCTAGTAAGGTAAGTTTGACTTATGTTAAACGTTGATTTCTACAAAAGGAGGTTAAATAGCAATATATTGGGAATCAAGAATGTTAATGAAAATTTCACCCCTATGAACCCAAAGTCCTAAATTGTTTCTTACTTGAAATTGTCCATCGTTTCTAAACCTCTCGGGTCTACAAATTCCCTACAAAAATGAAAGATGGAGTCCAAGTGGATATTCGCACACCTGTTCGGCCTTAAAGTAGCTTACGGCTTCCCTCTATTGGTAGACTAAGGTTAGACTTTCATATACGCATGTTAAATGAAACGGATAATGCATATATAGGATTTCATAGATTGAGATGGATACGTCGAGATCCATTATGTATCAGAAATGGTGGTTATTGTGTATAACTGGTATAGTTATAGACTTATGATTACCTTATGGTAAAACTTCGATTAGCGAAGTGTATGCTTAGATGATATTGTTTGAGAATGCATATAAACCTTTAGGCACGAAGTTTGGGATAGATATTGTTACACCCCGTTCTTTCGGAGAAGCACTTATCAAGTTTGAACATAAGTATGTTGAACTATGGCTAAGTAAAACAACTTTGGACTATAAGGAGTGAAGCATTATTAAATATATTTTATGAGTAAAGGATGCATATAAGGAATTCTAGAAGGTCCTATGAGGAAATGAGTGGAAGAAGTTGAGTGTCACGACCGAGCTAGGGGCCGCAACGGGTACCCGGGGCTAACCACTGAGCACCGCTCGTTCTATTTCTCATCATGCTCATTTAATGCTCTTTTATCAATTTTATACTCAAATCGTAGGAAAATCATAATTCATATGGAAACATAATTACTTATATATACATATGCCTCTCGGCCATCAAAATAATATATACACATAATAGCATCTCGTGAGACCATCTAACCCATACTGCGCATCTACGAGCCTCTACTGGATTGCTAGACATAAGGACGGGACAAGACCCCGTCATGCCCAAAAGTACATATACATGAATATACACAAAAGAATAATCAAGCACCTCCGGAACAAAGGAGTGCTTTCAATCGGCTGACAGCTACTACGGATCTGGGTCGCGCTCTCATCTTTTTCTACCTGTGGGCATGAACACAGTGTCCAAAGAAAACGGACGTCAGTACGAACATTGTACTGAGTATGAGAGGCATAAACAATGAAATAAGACAATGATACAAAGGGAGATATCAATACGGAACATCTATATCTGACTGTCAAGTATAAAGAAAATAAGTCATGTTGTCTTACTCATACTCATCATCATATCATATATGCATAATATATAAGCTGCCCGTCCATATCGGATCGTTGTAATAATCAATAACACTAGCCTGCGTCCGGGGTATCATCACACGCCGCCCACTAGTGGTGTCTGCCCATGCCATTTGGCCATGGTGTATAGCTGCCCGCCTTAGCGGTGACTGCCCGGCCATATAGGCGCGGTGTAATATCATCATCATATGCTCATCACAATATACTCATCATAATATATGCATACACGGAAACTCAAAGACTCCTATATATTATCGGGGTGACATAAGGTCGTGATCCCCCGATTTCATTATGGAGCATTCATAGACATTCTGCCTCACCTTGAAGGAATTAGAATGTAAGGTGAGTGTAAACAATAAATAACCTCACTTACGTTATAGGATTCATCATATCATACATTTTAGAATCTCTATACTTCAACTAATCATCATCATTATAGGGCTTATAATATGTCTCTTATCTTATATAGCCATTCATAGGCATAGGCTTTTAGCTTTCCGGAATATAAGAACTCATGAAGAGGAAAGAAAATCATGCTTTAGGATTCATTCCATTAGAAAGAAAGGACTAGCCTCACATACCTTTTTCGTTTAACTAAGCTATCGCTTGCTTGTTCTCCTTCGATATCACGTTTCTACCTTCAAGAAAGAATTCGCACTATCGTTAGTTAATCGACTATATGAACGCGCTACTATTTCTAGGGAAAATTGAGCAGCTTTTCCTTTGTTTCTACTACTTCCCCATATTCTATATCAACTCCCAAACGCTCACAACAACATTCACAACATTGCAATCAACAATCATCATTTATCCGTATCTACAAAAATTCACCATTTCCTTCCAATTTCTCCACAATTAGGGTCATCACTCATTATCGCGTTTTCTCATATATAATACTTATTCCATGTTCTAAATGTCATTCATAACATTTTTATAATCACAAATTATCAATGATCGTGGCTCAATTCAAACCTTTACTCAACAATGCTACTATTCACACTTTCATGACCCATTTCTTATATCTTTCTATAATCCAAGTGTTTCAACTCTTCCATACCCTAAGTAACATGTAAATACCATAAAACTTACCTTAGATATTGTAGGAACAAGCCTTTAGTGGTATTACTCTTCTTGCACTAAAACCCTAGTTCACTTCTCTTGAAATTTCTTAACTTGGATGAACTTTGATGAGTTTCATACACTTGATTCACTTGAATTATTGATATTGATCTTTCATTTCCTTTGTTTTCTTGTAGATGAAGAGTGGAGAATATTCTAGAGGTTTCTAGAGAGAAGTGGTGTGGAAATGAAATGAATTAATGAGCTTGGGTCTCCTTTTTAATGACTTAAAATCTGATTTGAAATGAACAGTAGTTGAAACTGCAACAGTGGTCGTAAGCTCAGTTTACGGTCCATATTCCAGTTTACGGTCCATATTCTATGGGCGTATTAAAGGATAACAGAACCAGAAATTCAGGCTGAGGACATGGTGGTTTACGAACTCAGTTTACGGTCCGTAATTCAGTTTACGGCTCGTATTCAAGGTCATATTTAACCATTCAAGCATTTGACAGAAAGTCGAAGTTTTGGAATTTGAAATATGACATGGCAGTTTACGGCCCGTAAACTACTTTACGGTCCGTATTTCACTTTACGATCGACTGGGCCAAAGTGTAAATCTGCAACTTTCACATTTTCAGAATCAATAAATAGTCATTATGGAGCATAACCCATCTCTTATTGCAATTGCCTTTGAAATCTTACTTAGGGTCGTCAAACGTCGTTCCCTTCTTATTAGAACATCATATACTCATATTCTTCGTTAGTCTATTCTCTGTACGTTCACGGGAAAATTTCCGAGGTGTAACATTTCCCCCCCCCCCCCCCTTTTGGAACATTCGTCCTCGAATGTTAAGTCATCGGGGATTCTTGAAAAATTTCGGCAGAGTTTCCCCTGTAACATAGCACTACCATCCTGTCACAACAACCCATAATATCATCGCCTCACAGCGCTACATCGCAATATCAACATATCTATGGCCACACACGACTAAAATCATGAAAAGTAAGCATATATACCTTATATCGTTGGCGTTTCATCTTGAATCTCTCCTGGGGTTTGAAATAAATGCGGGTACTTGGACTCCATCTTCTCTTCCGTTTCCCAAGTCATTTCTTCCTGGTTGTTGTTTCGCCATAAGACCTTGACTGTAGCTACTTCTTTAATTCGGAGTCTTCGCACTTGCCTGTCGAGAATAGCAATAGGCACTTCTTGATAGGTTAGCTTTTCTGTTACTTGCATATCGTCTATCGGGACAATCTTTGTGGGATCTCCAACACACTTGCGGAGCATCGAAACATGGAAGACTGGATGGACTGATTCAAGCTCCGAAGGCAACTCCAATTCATAGGCGACATGACCCACCTTACAGATAATTTTATAGGGTCCAACGTATCTAGGACTTAACTTCCCTTTCTTGCCAAATCTCATCACCCCTTTCATTGGCGACACTTTCAAAAATACCCAATCATCGACCTGAAAGTCCAAGTCTCGTCGGCGATTGTCCGCATAAGACTTTTGGCGACTTTGGGCTGTCAACAATTGATCTCGGATCACCTTGGCTTTTTCTACTGCTTGTTGAATCAATTCGGGGCCTACTAGCTGTGCTTCCCCTATTTCAAACCATCCAATTAGAGACCTGCACTTTCGTCAATATAAAGCTTCATATGGGGCCATTTGGATATTGAAATGATAATTATTGTTTTATGCAAACTCAATAAGGGGTAAGTGATCATCCCAACTACCACCGAAATCCAACACACATTCTCCTAGCATATCTTCTAAGGTCTGAATAGTACGCTCGGCTTGCCCATCCGTCTGCAGATGAAAGGTCGTGCTAAGCTTCAATTACATGTATTCCAAGATTAGCTAGTTGGTGGAGCTCGTGAACCATCTCATTCTTTTCCGGAGAGACTTCACATAAACTGCCCATTGATCGGCGGCTAAGCCCATCGGCTACTACATTCGCTTTTCCGGGGTGGTACAAAATATTCACATCATAATCTTTCAATAATTCTAACCACCGCCTTTTTCGCAGATTTAACTCATTCTGTCTGAAAATATACTGAAGACTCTTGTGGTCTGTATAGATATCAACATGCATACCATTCAAGTAATGTCTCCACATTTTCAATGCATGAATAACCGCAGCTAATTCGAGATCATGAGTTGGATAGTTCTTTTCATGTTTCCGCAATTGTCTCGAAGCATATGCAATAACTCTACCGTGTTGCATCAATACACATCCTAATCTAACACCGGAAGCGTCACAATACACAACATAGCCATCTGATCCTTCTGAAGGGTTAAGATCGGAGCTGAGGTCAATATGTCTTTCAACTCCTGGAAGCTGCGCTCAGAAGCATAATTCCATTGGAATTTAGCCGACTTCTGGGTTAGCTTCGTCAATAGGGCTGAAATAGATGAGAAGCCCTCTATGAACCTTTTATAATAACCTGCCAATCCCAGAAAACTACTAACTTCTGTAGGCGTTGTAGGCCTTGTCCAAGTCTTCACTGCTTAAATTTTTTGAGTGTCAACTCGAATGCCATCATCTGAAATGATATGGCCTAAAAATGTCACAGAATTCAGCCAAAACTCGCACTTTGAAAATTTTGCATATAATTCTCGGGCTCGAAGAATTCCAAGAACGATACGTAAATGATCTGCAAGTTCTGATTCTGTGCGAGAGTATGCCAAAATGTCGTCAATGAATACTATCACGAATAAGTCCAAGAGTGGCCTGAATACATTAGTCATTAGATTCATGAACACTGCCGGAGCGTTAGTCAACCCAAACGACATCACTCAAAATTCATAGTGGTCGTATCTCGTTCTGAAGGCTGTTTTGGGAATATCCGCTTCTTTAACTCTCCCTTGATGATAGCCTGACCTCAAGTCTATCTTTGAAACCCACTTGGCACCCTGCAACTGATCAAATAAATCATCAATCCTTGGAAGAGGATATTTTTTATTTATCGTCAGTTTGTTAAACTGCCTGTAATCAATGCACATTCGTAGGGAACCATCTTTCTTTCTCACGAACAAGACTGGTGCTCCCCACAGTGAAGAACTGGGTCTAATAATCCCTTTTTCAAGCAGATCTTTCAGTTGTGCCTTCAGCTCTTTCAATTCTGCCGGAGCTATTCAATAAGGAGGAATAGAAATAGGCTGGGTGTCTGGTAACACATCAATGGAGAAGTCAATTTCTCTTTCTGGAGGAAGACCAGGGAGTGCATCTAGGAATACATCTGGAAATTCATTCACTACCGAAATTGATTAGAAAGTTGGCGACTTTGACTCGGTGTCATGAACTCGAACTAAGTGATAAATATAGCCCTTGGCTATCATCTTCCTTGCCTTAAGGTAGGAAATAAACCTACCTTTTGGAGATGCTGCATTGCCCTTCCATTCAAGCACGGGCTCTCCTGGAAATAGGAATCGAACCACTTTGAAATGGCAATCGACATTAGCATAACATGATTCCAACCAATCCATACCCATAATTACATCAAAATCTAGCATTTCTAACTCAATTAAATTATCTTTGGTCCGACAATCGCATATCACAATTACACAATTTTTATACACTTGCCTAGCTATCATGGGATCACCAACCGGAGTAGATACCTCAAAGGGTTTGATTGGCTCAGGTTTCACCCCAATACAACCAGTAACATATGGAGTAATATAAGAGAATGTATAACCCGTATCTATCAATGCATAAACATCACGGGAAAATATAGACAATGTACCTGTAACCACATCCGGGGAGGACTTAAGATCCTTCCGTCCGGCTAAAGCATATACACGGGGATGAGTGGCACCTGAAGTAGATACTGCCCCTCTGCCTCTACCTCAGCCTGCTGACATCTGGGGAGTCTACCCTACCGGGCGCACTGAGGAAGAACCAGCTACCGAACCTGTAGGCTGAACTCCAACTCTACCACTTGCCGACGGGCATTCTTGCATCATGTGCCTAACCTGTCCACAGGCATAGGAGGCATCCGAACCCTGACGATATTGTTTGGAATGTAATCTACCGCACTGGTTGCATCGCAGTGCTGGGGGTCTCCTCTGACCATAATTTTCCCTGAACTGAGAATCTGAGGCCCTCGAACTCTGGCCCTGTCCTGAACGGAAGGAGCGATCATATCTCCTACCTGCGAATCGAGGAGGTGCACTCGTCACCGACTAGCCTGAGTATCTAGAATATGTCTGTCTTGATCCCCCTCTATAATCACTGCCTGCTCCCATAGATCTGGCCTTCTTGCTTTGCCTTCTATCACTATCACGATCACTCTTTTGTGGCTGTTGTCGCCCCTCTAAATTCTGAGCATGAGCCTGTATCCGGGAAATATTCATCCCATCTTGTAGCAAAGCTGTCAAGCAATCTTTGAATAAATGTGGCCCTAAGCCACTCACGAATCTATGTACCCGGTCTCCCATGTCAGCCACCATAGTCGGGGCATACCTAGCCAATGAATTAAATTGAAGGCTATATTCCCGGGCACTCATGTTTCCTTGCTTCAAATTTAGAAATCTATCCGCTCTAGCTCGGCGGACCTCAGGTGGCAAGTAATGGCGAATGAAAGCATCTACGAATTCTTGCCAGACCGGAGGAGGCGCATTCTCTCCTCTTCAAAATACCCAGTTATTATACCATAAGACTGCCACATCCCGGAGTCTATAAGATGCCAACTCCACGGATTTAGTTTCGAAGGCATGGACAATCCTCAATGTCCTCAACATCTCATCAATGAAACCTTGCGGGTCTTCATCCGGCTTTGACCCAAAAAACTCCGGAGGGTTTAGACTCATAAAATCACGGGCTCTGGTACTTGCGGCCCGATCACTTGAACTCACATTTTGCTGCTGTGCCTGAGCGGCAACGAACTATGTCAATAGATGTATGGCCTCAATCATTTGTTGACCCGAAGCAACCAGTGGAGGAATTGGAGCTGGAGCTCCTCCTTGTTCTTCCACATTAGGCGGGGTGGAGGAAGTATTAGATAAGGCCTCATTATGTGATTCGTCTTCTTCTATATTCATCAGAGGCTCTCTTTCTACCTGCCTCTTTGCCGTAGTCTTGCCCTTCTGGGCGGTTGTAGCTTTTCCCTTTGGCGGCATTCGGAAATCACAACACACTATTACGGAGGATAAAGTCATATACACGGCTCTATCGCACGATCTCATAAGAAGAAATATGGTCATTTTTCCTAAATGCCAGCCACTTGTTTATTGATATGGCGCGTAACACACCATAAACAAAACTCTACTAGACACGGCTCGTAGACTCTTCATAGGACTGAACTGCTCTGATACCACTTTTGTCATGACCCAGCTAGGGGCCGCGACGGGTACCCGGGGCTAACCACCGAGCACCGCTCGTTCTATTTCTCATCATGCTCATTTAATGCTTTTTTTTATCAATTTTATACTCAAATCGTAGGAAAATCATAATTCATATGGAAACATAAATACTTATATATACATATGCCTCTTGGCCATTAAAATAATATATACATATAATAGCATCTCGTGAGACCATCTAACCCACACTGCGCATCTACGAGCCTCTACTGGAGTGCTAGACATAAGGACGGGACAAGACCCCGTCATGCCCAAAAGTACATATACATGAATATACACAAAAGAATAATCAAGCACCTCCGGAACAAAGGAGTGCTTTCTATCGGCTGACAGCTACTACGGATCTGGGTCGAGCTCTCCTCCCTGTCTACCTGTGGGCATGAACACAGCGTCCAAAGAAAACGGATGTCATTACGAACATTGTACTGAGTATGAGAGGCATAAACAATGAAATAAGACATACAAAGGGAGATATCAATACGGAACATCTATATATGACTGTCAAGTATAAAGAAAATAAGTCATGCTGTCTTACTCATACTCATCATCATATCATATATGCATAATGTATAAGTTACCTGTCCATATCGGATCGGTGTATAATCAATAACACTAGCCTGCGTCCAGGCCTCCCGCGTCCGGGGTATCATCTCACGCCGCCCACTAGTGGTGTCTGCCCATTCCATTTGGCCATGGTGTATAGCTGCCCACCTTAGTGGTGACTGACCGGCTATATAGGCGCGGTGTAATATCATCATCATATGCTCATCACAATATACGCATCATAATATATGCATACATGGAAACTCAAAGACAACTATATATTATCGGGGTGACATAAGGTCGTGATCCCCCGATTTCATTATGGAGCATTCATTGACATTCTGCCTCACCTTGAAGGAATTAGAATGTAAGGTGAATGTAAAAAATAAATAACCTCACTTACGTTATAGGATTCATCAAATCATACATTTTAGAATCTCTATACTTCAACTCATCATCATTTTTATAGGGCTCATAATATGTCTCTTATCTTATATAGCCATTCATAGGCATAGGCTTTTAGCTTTCCGGAATATAAGAACTCATGAAGATGAAATAAAATCATGCTTTAGGATTCATGCCATAAGAAAGAAAGGACTAGCCTCACATACCTTTTTCGTTTAACTAAGCTATCGCTTTCTTGTTCTCCTTCGATATCACGTTTCTACCGTCAAGAGAGAATTCACACTATCGTTAGTTAATCGACTATAAGAACGCGCTACTATTTCTTGGGAAAATTGGGCAGCATTTCCTTTGTTTCTACTACTTCTCCCATATTCTATATCAACTCCCAAACGCTCACAACATTGCAATCAACAATCATCATTTATCAGTATTTACCACAATTCACCATTTCCTTCCAATTTCTCCAGAATTAGGGTCATAACTCATTATCGCGTTTTCTCATATATAATACTTATTCCATGTTCTAAATGTCATTCATAACATTTTTATAATCACAAATTATCAATGATCATGGCTCAATTCAAACCTTTACTCAACAATGCTACTATTCACACTTTCATGACCTATTTCTTATATCTTTCTATAATCCAAGTGTTTCAACTCTTTCGTACCCTAAGTAACATGTAAATACCATAAAACTTACCTTAGATGTTGTAGGAACAAGCCTTGAGTGGTATTACTCTTCTTGCACCAAAACCCTAGTTCACTTCTCTTGAAATTTCCTAACTTGGATGAACTTTGATGAGTTTCATACACTTGATTCACTTGAATTCTTGATATTTATCTTTGATTTCCTTTGTTTTCTTGTAGTTGAAGAGTGGAGAATATTCTAGAGGTTTCTAGAGAGAAGTGGTGTGGAAATGAAATGAACTAATGAGCTTGGGTCTCCTTTTTAATGACTTAAAATCTGATTTGAAATGAACAGTAGTTGAAAGTGCAATAGTGGTCGTAAACTCAGTTTACGGTCCATATTCCAGTTTACGGTCTGTATTCTGTGGGCGTATTAAAGGATGATAGAACCAGAAAGTCAGGCTGAGGACATGGTGGTTTACGAACTCAGTTTGCGGTCCGTAATTCAGTTTACAGCCCGTATTCCAAGTTGTATTTAACTACTCAAGCATTTGACAGAAAGTCGAAGTTTTGGAATTTGAAATACGACATGGCAGTTTATGGCCCGTAAACTACTTTACGGTCCGTATTTCACTTTACGATCGACTGGGCCAAAGTGAAAATCTACAACTTTCACGTTTTCAGAATCAATAAATAGTCATTATGGAGCATAACCCATCTCTTATTGCAATTGCCTTTGAAATCTTACTTAGGGTCGTCAAATGTCGTTCCCTTCTTATTAGAACATCTCATACTCGTATTCTTCGTTAGCCTATTCTCTATATGTTCGCGGGGAAATTTTCGAGGTGTAACATTGAGTTAGTATGACTTTGGGAGACGATGAGCGCTACTTTGAACAACAAGAATAAGCCAACTTGGGGAAAGAATATCTTTTAGGATATGAAGAGTTTTGAAGTAAAGTAAAATCCTAACTTGAAGCCTAATATGAAGTTCATGAGGTCTAGTTTCCAACGCAACAAACTGCTTGTCGCTATGACATCGGAGTAGAGAGTTATGGACATTACAAGTTAGGCTGGCGGAGCAGGGATTACTCTGGGCGAATGCCCCAGCACAGTGCACGAACGAGCAGAGGCGCGTCCAGCTACAGCGCTCGAACGCACTAGCGCAGTGCGCGATCATGCTAAAGAAAATCCTAGTTCAGTGCAACCGAACTCTAGAAGCTATTTAAGGACAAAATCTGACCCTAAACCTTATTTTCTCCACTTCTCTTCACCCAAAACACTTGAGAGACTCTAGAAACATTGAGGGATCATTTTGTTAGTGGATTAAAGTGACGGGACTATATACGAGGCTCGGGAAGCGTGTAAGGTCTTGTAGTCCTTATTCTAAACATCGAATCTCGACAAATCTGTTACACCCCTCGTGTTCGTAGTGGTAGAACCTATGGTTTCCTAATAGGGTGTGCCCTTCGAATAGAGACCTGAGCCCGAGTTTAGAGGTATAAAATGTCTTACCCCGTGTACAAGGGTACCAACAGATATTCCTGGCAATTTATAGTGTTAAAAGTTGAACGAATCGAATCGACATGATCCGAACTGAACTAGAAAAACCTGCAGGACACCAGTCATCGTCTACCGGTCGTCGACATGTTCGAGGGACCGTCGATGTGCGATGTTGATGGGATCCCGCAGCCATGCATCTGCAGGCGCAGGTCGACGGATCGGCGACACGTCGACGGGCCGTCGACCCGCTCGTCGAACCGGACCGTTGTATCCTTTTTGGCTTCCAAGTATAAATAGGTGGTCCACGATCCTATTTGATATTTTCCTCCTTCCAAAAATCAGAAAACCCTAATATTTTCCATCATATTAGTGAAAATTTACCAAGACCCGGACCCCGTAAACCCGAGATGGTGAAGAAGAAGGTTGCTTCTAAGGTTTATTCAAGTTGTGGAGTTTAGGGAGTTGAAGTTGAAGTGATTCTTTGCATTCTTAACCCCTCAAAGTATGTAAATGATTTCTACCCTTATATTTTATTTGGTTATCAAGAGTTTAGTGATGTTAAGTGAAGAGAAGGTAATTGTGGAAGTGTTAAGTTGATGAAGGGCAATGTAGTGATATAGGGTTGTTTTAGGGGATGATTGGAAACGGGTTTACGTGTGTATATATATATTGTTGTCATTGTTGATGTGAGTATTGTAGTTGATGTGGGATCGAATGAGAAGTTGGAGAGTTGTAAGCTTACAAGGATATTATTGTCTATAGTTCATTGAGCTTTATGTGCATTTGAGGATGGCTAGTAAGCGATGTAAATAGCTTAATTATGCCCTATGTTATCTTAATTGTAGACTTGCAAGTTCAAGAGGTAGAAGTTGGGTGATTGCGTATAATTCAACGTATGATAAGACTAACCTTTCCTTCTTTTGGCATGATCCTAAGATATGATCTAACAAGCGAGTAAGCGAGATTTCATATTACTCTACTCTTAGAAGTATTAGGAGTACTTCAATCTTTGATATTCAGGTACCCCATTTATGAGTGATCCTTCTGTTCATGGGTCCAGTCTTATGTAGCCTATTCTCTGCATACAGTCTATTCATGTATTACATTCATTATATACTATGTATATTGACCCGTGACTAGAAGGCGTTATATGCGCACACATATCAAGCGCTATACACGTGAATATTAGATATATGCAAAGTATGAGAAGAGGTAGAGGCGTTATATACCCATTACTACACTGATGATGATATTGATTATGGCCACAGAGGAACCAATATAATATGACGAGATGCCATAGAGGCTTACAGGCGTTATATATGCACATACATCCGGCGTTATACATGCACTCATGTAGATGCACGGTCATCATTGATAGGTATGAGCATTCATACTATGTGCCCATAGAGGCATTATCAGTTATGCAGATTTATGCAGGTTTAAGCAGATACTAGTTC
This sequence comes from Lycium barbarum, assembly GCF_019175385.1. Classification (NCBI taxonomy): domain Eukaryota; kingdom Viridiplantae; phylum Streptophyta; class Magnoliopsida; order Solanales; family Solanaceae; genus Lycium; species Lycium barbarum. Next base: position 48,426,589 of record NC_083338.1, on the reverse strand, counting down.
ATACAAGTACATGCAGTCAGTCATTTCAATTTATGAGTTCAGATTATATCCATGATTCTCATGTAAATTTATGTATATGTTGGTCTTATGCCTTACATACTCGCTACATTATCCGTACCGACTCCTCGTTGCTCGAGGGGCTGCGTTCATGCCCGCAGGTACAGGGAGACAGACAGGTGGTCTAGCTCAGTAAGACCTCTAGATCTAGCAGTTGTCAGTACGCTCCATTTGATCCGGAGCTACAGTCAGTTTTGTATACCCCTTTTGAGATATGTATGCATATGGGTATGACGGGGCCCTCTCCCGTCCTTTCTACAGATTTCATTCCAGTAGAGGTATGTAGACACTTGTATGTAGTGGTCAGATGACGTAGCCTTGTCGGCTTCTATTCTTTTGTGTACAGTATATGTAGCAGCCTAGCTGGCTTGCCCTATTCTTCTGTATGTTCTGTATATATATATATATATGCAGATTGTATAGAGTTTTGATGTTTCCTTTTTATGAGACCAGTTTGTGCCATTTATGGGCCTTTGATGTACAGTATGTCTCAGATAAGTATTTAGGTGTTTGGTCGCTAGAGGTCAGACTTCCGTCACGGCTCATCGGGTTGGGACGTGTTCAGTTTTTGATATTCAGGTACCCCATTTATGTGTGATCCTTTTGTTCATGGGTACAGTCTTATGTCGCCAGTTCTGTGCATACAGTCTATTCATGCATTACATTCATTATATATTATGTATATTGACCTATGACTAGAAGGCGTTATATGCGCACACATATCAGGCATTATATACGCGAATATTTGATGTAGGCAAAGTATGGGAGGAGGTATAGGCGTTATATACGCATTACTACTATTATGATGATATTGATTATGGCAACAGATGAGCCAATATGATATGACGAGATGTTGTAGAGGCTTACATGCATTATATACGCACCTACATCAGGCGTTGTATACACACACATATATATGCACGGTCATTGATAGGTATGAGTACTCATATTATGTGCCCATAGAGGCATTATCAGTTACGCAGATTTATGCAAGTTTAGGTAGATACTAGTTCATACAAGTACATGCAGTCAGTCATTCCAGTTTATGAGTTTGGATTTTATCCATGATTCTCATGTATATTTATGTATATGTTGTTCTTATGTCTTACATACTTGGTACATTATCCGTACTGACTCCTCATTGCTCGAGGGGCTGCGTTCATACCCGCAGGTACAGGGAGACAGACAGGTGGTCTAGCTCAGCAGGACCTCTAGATCTAGCAGTTGTCAGTACGCTCCATTCGATCCGGAGCTACAGTCAGTTTTGGTATGCCCCTTTTGAGATGTGTATGCATATTGGTGTGACGTGGCCTTGTCCCGTCCTTTCTACAGCTTTCATTCCAGTAGAGGTCTGTAGATACTTGTATGTAGTAGTCAGATGATGTAGCCTTATCAGCTTCTATTCTTTTGCGTACAGTATATGTAGCAGCCTAGCTGGCTTGCACTGGTCTTCCGTATGTTCTGTCTATATATGCAGATTGTACAGAGTTCTGATGTTTCCCTTTTATGAGATTAGTTTGTGCCATTTATTGGCCTTTGATGTTCAGTATGTCTCAGATAAGCATTTAGAGGTGTTTGGTCACTGGTCAGACTCCCATCACGGCTCATCGGTTTGGGTCGTGACAGAAGTGGTATCAGAGCAGTTCCGTCTTAGGATTGTCTACAGACCGTGTCTAGTAGAGTCTTGTTTATGGGCGTGTTGGGCACCACACATATAAACACGAGGCTACAAGACATTTTGGATGAAGTCATTCTTTTTCTCCTAGATTGTGCGATAGAGCCATGTGTTTGGCGTTCACTTTCTGATGAATTATTATGATTTTACCTATGCCCCTCAAGAAAGATACAGCTGCCCAGAAAAGCAAGAAAGCCACAGGTGAGGCTACTAGCCGCACTCGACAGGCCACAAGAGCCCAGGATGAGATTCAGAGTGACGGGCCGTCTGAGACATCGCATACACCGCCTCCAGCACCAGCCCCAATTCCTAAGCCGGATGCAGAGGGCCAGGACGTGCGGCATGCTGTACGGTTGTTGACCAGATTGGTAGCCGCCCAAGCTCAGCGGCAGGGAGTTAGTGTTGACCAGGCAGATGGGACTGGTAGTTCGAGGGTTAAGACCTTCCTTGGGTTAGGTCCTCTAGAGTTTTCCGTGGTACAACAGAATATGGACCCCCAGGATTTCATTGATGGTATGCAGAGGACTTTGAGGGTTATGTATACGGAAGAGGTCGAGTCCGTAGAGTTGGCTTTGTATAGGCTACGTGATATTGCAGTGCAGTGGTATCAGACTTGGGAGTTATCTATGGGAGGGAATTCCCCTCCAGCTGTGTGGCGAGAGTTCTCAGATGCCTTTATCCGCCATTACTTGCCTCCTGAGGTCAAGCGAGCCCGAGCAGATAGATTCCTACGTATTGAGCAGGGCAGCATGAGTGTCCAGGAATATTGTGTGTATTTTGATTATATGGCCAGATATGCTCCAGCCATGGTGGTTGAGATAGAGGATAGAGTTCATCGTTTTGTGGCTGGTCTAGGGCCATATTTGATTGATGCTTGTACGAATGCCACATTACAGCCAGGCATGGATATCTCTTGTATTCAGGCATATGCACAGAATTTGGAGGATCGCAAGCGCCCGAGAAAGACAGATCGTGATCGTGACCCGGCCATGGTAGGATGTTTAGATCTTTTGATATTGGGGGTGAATCTCCGCGGTTTCCAAGTCTGAGATTTGACCGGTCTCCTTATTTCGGAGCAGGCTAGATTTCTAGAGCATCAGGCTCTCAGTACAGACCAGAGTCAGGCTCGATGGGACCCCCTTTGTCGCGGTGTGCCCAGTGTGGAAAGTTACACGCCGGTTAGTGTCAACTGGGATCAGATGGTTGTTATGCTTGTGGCCAGCTAGGCCACAGGGTGAGGGAGTGCCCGATGAGGATTGGTACAGTTATGTTAAGCCTACAGGGTCTGTGGTTGGCTCTTCTTCTCCAGTGCGCCCTCCAGGGCAGGTTTTTCAGACGCCAACAGGGCGAGGTAGGGGAAGGAGTGAAGCATCCAGCTCGAGCGGTCCTCAGCACCGTGTGTATGCATTGGCTGGTAGACAGGATCGCAAGACGTCTCCTGATATTGTTACAGATATATTATCAGTTTCCTCCCATGATGTTTATGCACTGATTGATCTAGGATCCACTTTATCATATTTTACGCCCTTTGTTGCCGAAAAGTTTGGGTTAGAGCCCGAGTTGATTAGACCTTTCGAGGTGTCTACGCCAGTTGGTGATCCGGTTATAGCTAGGCGGGTATACCGAGACTGTGTTGTTATAGTTTGTGACAGCCATACCGTAGCAGATCTAATTGAATTAGATATGATTAATTTTAATGTTATTATGAGTATGGATTGGTTAGCTTCTTGTCATGCTAATGTTGATTGTAGAGCAAGGATAGTTCGATTTCAGTTTCTAGGCGAGCTAGTCCTAGAGTGGAAGGGAAATGCTGCTTCGCCTAGAGGTAGGTTTATTTCCTACCTTAAGGCAGAGAAAATGATCGGAAAAGGTATATTTTTCATCTAGTTCGAGTTCAAGATGTGCAAGCAGAGTCGCCGACTCTTCAGTCTGTTCCTATGGTTAATTAGTTCCCAGAAGTGTTTCCAGATGAGCTTCCAGGCATTCCTCCAGAGAGGGAGATTGATTTTGCTATTGACATATTGCCAGACACTCAGCCAATATCTATTTTTCCTTATAGGATGGCACCTGCGGAGTTTAAGGAATTGAACGAGCAGTTGAAAGATTCACTCAAGAAGGGCTTTATTAGGCCTAGTACATCGCTGTGGGGAGCCCCAGTGTTATTTGTAAGAAAGAAGGATGGTTCCTTGCGAATGTGTATCGATTATAGGCAATTGAATAAAGTGACCGTAAAGAATAAGTATCCGGTCTCGAGGATCGATGATTTGTTCTATCAGTGGCAAGGTGCTAAATATTTCTCGAAGATAGACTTGAGGTTAGGATATCACCAGGTCAGGGTCAAGGAAGAGAACATTCCGAAGACCGCATTCCGAACTAGATATGGCCACCATGAGTTTCGTGTTATGTCGTTCGGGCTAACTAATGCCCCAGCTGTATTCATGGATTTGATGAATCATGTATTCAGGCCATTTCTAGATTTGTTCATGATCGTGTTCATAGATGATATTCTGGTTTATTCGCCGTCAGATGCCGATCATGCAGAACATCTGCGGACAGTGCTTGGAGTTCTTCGAGGTAAAGAGTGGTATACCAAGTTTTCTAAGTGTGAGTTCTGGTTGAACTCTGTGGATTTTCTGGGTCACATTATTTCAGAGGAAGGCATTAGAGTGGATGCCCAGAAGATTGAGGCGGTGAAGAATTGGCCAAAGCCCACGGCACCAATGGAGATACGTAGTTTCTTGGGCTTGGCAAGTTATTATAGAAGGTTTGTAGAAGAATTTTCCTCTCTTTCAGCCCCATTGACCAAATTGACTCAAAAATCAGCTAAGTTCCAATGGACAAATACTTGTTAGCAGAGTTTTCAGACGTTAAAGGATAAGCTAACTTTCGCACCAGTTTTGACTCTTCCAGAAGGAGCAGATGCTATGTGGTATATTGTGATGCTTCAGGTGTTGGATTTGGATGTGTATTGATGCAGCATGGTAAGGTTGTCGCTTATGCTTCCAGACAGTTGAAGAAGCACAAGAAAAATTATCCAACCCGTGATCTTTAGTTAGCGGCAGTGATTCATGCCTTGAAGATATGGAGGCACTACTTATACGGTGTCCATGTTGAAATCTATACTGATCATAAGAGTCTCCAGTACATCTTTACGCAGAAGGATTTGAACTTGTATCAAAGGCGATGGTTGGAAAGGTTAAAAGATTATGATGTGTATAGTTTGTATCATCCCGAGAAGGATAATGTAGTTTCCATTGCCCTAAGTCATAAATCTATGGGTAGCTTGTCTCGCGTATAGCCAGAGAGAATATAAATGGTCTGTGAGGTTCATCGATTGGCTAGCCTCGGAGTTCGATTGCTAGATTCGGGTGATGCAGGAGTTACTTTTCAAGACACGGCGGTATCATCCTTGGTAGTTGAGATAAAGGAGCGTCAGTTCCTGTTCTAGTCTTTTACAGAGATACATCCCCTCAGAAAGAAAAGACACATTTTCTGATCACAGGTGATGGAGTACTCAGACATCGAGGTAGATTGTGTGTCCCTAGTGTTGCAGGACTCCGTCAGCAGATTATGGGGGAGGCACATTACTCCAGCTATTTTATTCATCCAGGCTCAACAAAGATGTACCATGATCTTAAGGAAGTTTATTGGTGGGATGGCATGAAGAGACATGTAGCAGAATTTGTGGTTCAGTGTCCAAATTGTCAGCAGGTCAAAATAGAGCACCGGTAGCCTGGAGGTCTATTGCAGGCTATAGAGATTTTGACATGGAAATGGGAGGTAATTAATATGAACTTCAATACAGGGTTACCCCGTACTCAGTGGAAGTGTGATTCGATATGGGTCATAGTTGATAGACTCACAAAGTCAGCACATTTTCTGCCTGTCAGAACTACTTATGTAGCCAAGGATTATGCAAGGCTTTATCTTACGGAGATTGTATGACTCCATGGTGTTCATTCAGCCATTATTTCATATAGGGGAGCACAGTTAAATTCTGGAAGTTTTTCAGCAAGGATTGGGGACTCAGGTGAGTCTTAATACTGCGTTTCACCCCCAGACAGATGGACTGGGGGAGCGTACTATACATACCTTTGAGGATATGCTTAGGGATTGTGTACTTGACTTCCAAGGCCATTAGGATGATCACTTGCTTCTTATTGAGTTTGCTTACAACAACAGTTATCATTCCAGTTTTCAGATGGCTCCTTATGAGGCCTTGTATGGGCGGAGATGCAGATCGCCCATAGGATGGTTCGATCTCGGGGAGAATCAGTTACTAGGCCCAGACCTAATTCAGTAAGTAGTTGATAAGGTGAAAGTGATTAGAGAGAGGCTGCTAACAGTTCAGAGCCGACAAAAATCCTATGCGGATAATCGGCGACGTAAGCTAGAGTTCAAGATGGGTGACTGGGTGTTCCTGAAAGTTTCACCTATGAAGGGAGTGATGAGGTTTGGTAAGAAGGGTAAGTTGAGCCCTCGATATATTGGGCCATATAAGATCATTCGCATAGTGGGTACAGTGGCATATGAACTAGAATTTCCTTCTGAGTTAGAATCAGTACATCCAGTATTTCATGTATCAATGCTTTGTAGGTGTATCGGAGATCCTTCAAGAGTGATACCAGTGAATGACATCCAGGTGACCGAGCAGTTATCATACAAGGAAGTCCAGTGGCTATATTGGACAGACAGGTCTGTCGGTTACGGACTAAGGATGTAGCTTCGGTTAAAGCCTTGTGGAGGAGTAAGAATGTTGAGGAAGTGACTTGGGAAGCGGAAGAGGCAATGAAGACGGAGTACCCGCATTTGTTCCCAGCAATACGGGAGGTTCAGTTTAAGGAATTATGGCCCCATCTATTATTTCATCTCAGTTGTTGTGATTGGTCGTGCGAGGCCATGGGCTTATTTGTTATAGTATGCGGCCCTCTGTGGCATTATTTTTTGTTGTTGCATGCAGGGTGGATTGGTATAAGTACAGGGGAAACACTGCTAAATTTTTTATAACCCGGGATTGTTCGAACATTCGAGAACGAATGTTCCTAAGGAGGAGAGAGTGTTACACCCCTAGTATTCGTAGTGGTAGAACCTATGGTTTCCTAGTCGGGTATGCCCTTGGAATAGAGACCCGAGCCTGAGTTTGGAGGTAGAAAGTGTCTTACCCCGTGTACAAGGGTACCAACAGATATTCCTAGCAATTTATAGAGTTAAAAGTTCAACGAATCGAATCGACGTGCTCCGAACTGAACCATAAAAACCTGCAGGACACCAGTCATCGTCGACAGGTCATTGACATGTTCGATGGACCGTCAACGTGTGGCATCGATTGGATCCCGCAGCCACGACGAGCAAGTCAACGGATCGTCGATGGGCCGTGGACCCACTCGTCGAACAGGACCGCTGTAGCCTTTTTGGCTTCCACGTATAAATAGGTGGTCCACGACCCTATTTGATATTTTCCTCCTTCCAAAAATCAGAAAACCCTAATATATTCTCTACTAATATTTTCCATCATATTAGTGAAAATTTGCCAAGACCCGGACACCGTAAACCCGAGATTGTGAAGAAGAAGGTTGCTTCTAGGGTTTCTTCACGTTGTGGAGTTTAGGGAGTTAAAGTTGAAGTGTTGGGATTCTTGACCCCTCAAGGTATGTAAATGATTTCTACCCTTATATTTAAGTTGGTTATCAAGAGTTTAGTGATGTTAAGTGAAGAGAAGGTAATTGTGGAAGTGTTAAGCTGATCAAGGGAAATGTAGTGATATAGGGTTGTTATAGCGAATGATTGGAAACGGGTTTACGTATATTTTGATATATATATATATATATATATGTGTGTGTGGGGGGGGGGGGGGGGATCGAATGAGAAGTTGGAGAGTTGTAAGCTTACAAGGAAATTATTGTCTATATTTCGTTGAGCTTTATGCGCATTTGAGGATGGCTAGTAAGCGAAGTAAATAGCCTAATTACGCCCTATGTTATCTAAATTGTATACTTGCAAGTTCAAGAGGTAGAAGTTGGGTGATTGCGTATACTTCAAGGTATGATAAGACTAACCTTTCCTTCTTTTGGCATGATCCTATGATATGATCCTACAAGCGAGTAAGCGAGATTTCATATTACTCTACTCTTAGAAGTATTAGGAGTACTTCAGTCTTTGATATTCAGGTACCCCATTTATGAGTGATCTTTATGTTCATGGGTCCAGTCTTATGTAGTCAGTTCTGTGCATACAGTCTATTCATGCATTACATTCATTATATATTATGTATATTTACCCGTGACTAGAAGGCGTTTTATGGGCACACATATCCGGCGTTATCCACGCGAATATTAGATATATGCAAAGTATAATAAGAGGTATAGGCGTTATATACACATTACTACTATGATGATGATATTAATTATAGCCACATAAGAGCCATTATGATATGATGAGATGCCATAGAGGCTTACAGGCGTTATATACGCACATACATCAAGTGTTATATACGCACTCATATAGATGTACGGTCATCATTGATAGGTATGAGAATTCATATTATGTTCCCACAGAGGCATTATCAGTTACGCAGAATTATGCAGGTTTAGGCAGATACTAGTTCATACAAGTACATGCAGTCAGTCATTTCAGTTTATGAGTTCAGATTTTATCCATGATTCTCGTGTATATTTATGTATATGTTGTTCTTATGCCTTACATACTCGGTACATTATCCGTACTGACTACCCGCTGCTCGGGGCACTGCGTTCATGCCCGCAGGTACAGGGAGACAGACAGGTGGTCCAGCTCAGTAGGAACTCTAGATTTAGCAGTGGTCAGTACGCTCCATTCAATCCAGAGCTACAGTCAGTTTTGGTATGCCCCTTTTGAGATGTGTATGCATTGGGTATGACGGGGTGCTGTCCTGTCCTTTCTACAACTTTCATTCTAGTAGAGGTCTGTAGGCAGTTATATGTAGTAGTCAGATGATGCAGCCTTATCGGCTTCTATTCTTTTGTGTACAGGTTATGTAGCAGCCTAGCTGGCTTGCACTGTTCTTTCGTACGTTGTGCATATATATGCAGATTGTACAGAGTTCTGATGTTTCCCTTTTATGAGATTAGTTTGTGCCATTTATGGGCCTTTGATGTTCAGTATGTCTCAGATAAGTATTTAGGGGTGTTTGGTCGCTAGAGGTCAGACTCTCGTCACGGCTCATCGGTTTGGGTCGTGACAGAATCAAAGGAGTTCGTTGAAGATAAATAAGGTTTCAAGCTCCTCCAACTTTGATTGAGGTAAGGATACTCCCGATTATTGATATTATGAATTTTATTATGGAGATTTAGTTGATAAAGCATCGTGAAGTCGATTGATTGGTTAAGACATTGGGAAAAGATCGTGTGGGATATTTTATTAAGTATATTGATGTTGATGATGATATTGTTGCTATTAGTGTTGCTATTTTTGTTATTATGTTGGTATTGTGATTTTGGGCTAAGGATATAAACAGGGGAGATGCTGCTTGAATTTCGGCAGATGCTAAGAGGATTCAATTTGAAGGCTTAAGACAAGCATATTACGATAAGCCTAACAATCGTATGAATTCTCTTGAATGTAGATTTATGAGCTTGGGAGGATAAGCGTAGTTAAGGGACCAAAAAGGTATGTTAAGGCTAATCTCTTTCTTTCTAAAGGCTTGATTCTCTTCTTATGAACCCATACATGCTTTCCATAATATCCTTATTCCCAAAAAGCTAGAAGTTCATATGATGCTAAAGATAGATGTTTTCTATGATGATGATGATTTCATTTTTGGAAATTCCAAAGCTTATGGTACTGAAGCTATTATGAGATTATTGAGCTCATTTCATGATTTTATTGATTTTACTCATTGTTGTTGATCTCACCTTAGGACAATTTATCCTTCAAGGTGAGTATAGCGATGATGATTGTTCCATAATGTAAATCTGAGGTTACTGACCGTACGTCCCTCCGATAAAGGAGTATCTTTTATTTGGGCTTTTATGCATGCTATTTATATTATATATGTATATTGCTTTTTTTATGATACCGAGCCTTACTATGGCCGGGTAAGGGTAATACCAAGCCTATATTGCCAGGTATGATATCTATTGCACTCATACCACTGCAGTTGGGTACGGATACTACCGAACCTTACTATGGTCGGGTACGGATAATACCGAGTCTATATTGCCGGGTACGACATTGTATAGGTATGTATGTGGATATATTAAATGCTTCCTCTAGAAAAAGGTTAAGTAAGAATGATGAATGTCTTAAGAGGTATCATGAGGTATAAACGGTTCTTTTATCTTATGATGTTCTTCATGCTTTTATCGTGTTACTATTCATGCCTTACATACTCAGTATATTGTTCGTACTGACGTACTTTCTTGTGGACGCTGCATAAATGCCCGCAGGAAAGCAGGGAGACAGATCAAGTCCTTAGGAGCTTCATCAGCGGAATTTCAGGAGCGCTCCATTTGCCTCGGAGCAGGGATCTCATGGTTTTACTCTTTGTGTATGTACTCGGGCATGGCAGAGTCCTGCCCCGTCTTAATGAATTCCTGTACTCTATGTAGAGGCTCATAAACAGATGTATGTAACTAGATTTCCTGTAACCCTATCAGTTCATATTGTTGTATAATATTTTGGCAGCCTTGTCGGCTTGTGATGATGGGCAAAGTTGATGATGATTATATAGAAATGTGCAGTTATCTTGTGAGATATTGTTATATCCCGTATTTTTGAACGTCATATTATTAACTGAGGTGGGGCCCACACGTCAATATTTTTTTTGGGACACGTGACAAGTTATATGAATCGCATGTGTAAAGTAAAACACAACTTGTGAACGGCCTTGGGGCCAAATCAAAGTGGAAGCCCTCCAAACGAATTTTTTTAGAAAACGTTTTTGGATGACCTGACTTGGAGGGGCAAAAACGGCATTATAAGTCTGGAATTTTGGAAAACGCCCAGAATTAAAAGTTGTAGATAATTGAAATATCTTTCCAACGGTAGGTCGTGGGCCTATAGGTGACATCGGGATAAGGCGATATGAACATTTTAAGGCGGAAAGGTCAAGCTGGGCAGTGAAATGGGCCCAACCCGATTCCAATCCGGGTCAGGCCCATTTCCTTGTTATTTAAGGGAGGTTTCAGCCTCCTCCTCCACATTTTCAGATCAGAAAAGATCCAGAAAATTCTATAGAGAGAGAGGGAGGAAAGACTTAGAGAGATAAATAAAGTTTGATCAAAATCTGAGCCCCGAATCCCGAAGCCCATGAAGAGAAAAGTGTTCTACGTCGCGTTGCCTTCGATTTGAGCTAAAAATCAACTACAAATAAGAGGGTGGACGTGGTAGCTGTGCACTTAAGGTATGATTAAGGCTCTGTTTCATTGCCAACAAGTTTATTTAAAGTTTCAACGGAATAGAACGGGAAAATAGCGATATAAATTCGTCTGTTGGCATTGAAATTGATTGTAGAAGATTATGTCATTTTAATATGATTTTATGATATTATGGAAATGAAGTTGTTAAGATGTGAATTATGATTATGGTTGATGAAATTGGAAGGTGGAAATATGTTATGAATATGTATGTTGAAGATTTGAAGTTTTGGATGGATTATGGTTTGGTGGAAAATTTGTATATTTTGTATATCATGTGAATATTGTATAGAAATGATATGAAATACTTCCAAATCACATTGTAATGGTCTTGATTAATGATGAATATGGAAATGTTGATACTAGTTTGGGTTTGTGAAGTTGAAGTGGAAGTTGTTGGACCATGTGGAAAACAAGGCTAGTTATGCCATACTATGTGTTTTGTAATGCTTGTTGTTGTTAGTGATGTTGTTGTTGGGTTGCTGTGTTGATATATTAAGCCGAGCTAAGTCTCGGGGATGTCATATATATAGGGGAAATGCTGCCGAAATTTCGGTAGGCAATTATGTGATTAAGCTTAGATTCTCGAAAAGCTTGAAATTGACAATTGGTAAACATGACCATATGTAGATTCTGGACGAAATTGGAATTGAAGCCAAGCGAGCGTAAGGCGCAATCGAGGTATGTAAAGTCTTCCCCTTTGTTCTTTGGCATGTCCTAGATGTACTAGGTCAAGATCGGAGCCTCGGGGGCGATTCTGCTCATAGAAACTCGAGATTGATTTTTGATACTATTCATTCAATTCAATTGAATTTCAAAAGGCGCATTTTGCTAGAAAAGTGGTTAAACCTCCATAACTTGTACAAATGTAACCCGATCACTATGAAACCTTCCTGGATGACTCCGTAGAGTCTAATGGGCGTGATTCTTGTCCGCCGCCTCGACTTGGCCCCGCTATTCCCCGATGCCTCTCTTATTGTTCTGTCTGTCTTATTCCCATACGATAAGTCGAGGAAACTTATGGCTATTGTTCCGACTACTAAACGGGAGTTATTTTAACGAACCTGAATTGATTTAATGTTCATGGAAACAATTACGGGGACAGAAACCCTGATATAAATTCTGTATGGATTTAGCCAATGTACTCGTGTCCGGAGCTCGCAGGTAGCTCCTGGTTATTATGTTGTTTACTATAAGATAGGTGCTATGACCACCTTTATAAGCTTTATAAAATATTTTTTTGACATCTAAAACGTTTTGAAAATATTACCCTGATATTTTGGATAAACTACTTACCTCCCGTACTTACTGATATACGATTTTGGTATACCTGAATCTTGTGTGATGTATGATCCTGGCGTGTGTGATTATGTTGGGAAAGTGATAATTTGACATTCTGTATGGTTGTTTTCTGTTTTACCGAGTCCCGGGCCGGTTATGTGAATATGCGCATATGTAATATTGGCCGCTGGACCCTCGACCGCGGCGTGTCCGACATTGACAGCTGGACCCTTGACCGCATCATGCCGGACGTGTGGCATTGACTGCTGGACCCTTCACCGCGTCTGCCGCACTTGTGATTGTGCCTGACATAGACCGCTGGACCCTTGACCGCGGTATGTCAAATGTGTGATTGTGACCGCTGGACCCTCGACCGCGGTATGTGTGATTGTAACCGCTGGACTTTTGGTCGCGGTATGTGTGATTGTAACCGCTGGACTTTTGGTCGTGGTATGTGTGATTATAACCGCTGGACCCTTGGCCGCGGTACGTGTGATAATGACCGCTGGGTACTTGGCCGCGGTATGCGTGGTAGCGACCGCTGGACTTATGGCCGCGGAAATTGTGCGTTGATTCCTTTATATGTGTGAAACAAAAATGTTTTTCAAAAGAAAGTAAAGCATTTTGACATTCTAACTGCCGTATTTTCCTGCTGGAACCTCTTGGGTATGACTTGTGCACTAGAGGCGACCCTGTGGCGACCTGGTTATTCGTGCACACCCCAGTGCACTGTCCATTGCGCCCCTCACTAAAGGGCCGAAACCTGAGGTAAATCTATACTACCTGTGCTTGTGTAAGTTTATGATTCTGCATGCATGTTTCTGCCTTATACATTTCTGGACAGCGGATTCGGAGAATGATTCTGTTGGTGTTGCTTCTGCATGATTGAGCCGGACTATGCTTCAGTCGGCTATAGTTCTACACCCCTAGCTTCGGTTGCGGGTATGTCAGTAGCACTCTGTGCCCCGATCCGCACGATGATCCTGCCAGTTAGGCTTTGTACCTCTGTTTCATATCACGATTCAGACGGCTACACCCCGTGCTTATGATATATATCGTGGTCCTGGCCACACACTCTGTATTTCCATTTCGGACTTGGATCTGATACTACCTGTTCTATTTCTATACTTCTGGCTCGGTTTTGCTTATATTGTTATATTTCCGCTTTACATACTCGGTACATTTCCGTACTGATCCCCTGTTCTTCGGGGGCTGCGTTTCATGCCGCGCAAGTACTCCCAGTTGAGTTGAGGACAGATGGAAGATGTTCCAGTGCATATGGCAAGCTCCATTTGTTCCCGGAGTGCTGCCGAGTCAGATTCTGTATGTTATGCTTTTGGGATCTTATTAGAGACTTTGCAGACAGTGTCGTGGGTATTGGTTTTCGGTCTGTGTACGTAATGAATTTTGTATGATCACAAGTTTGTTCGGCTTGAAAGCCACGAGAAAGAATATTTCTGAAAGAAAAGTTTTGCTATGTACTTTATTATTTGTTTTAAAAAAAAAAAGAAGAGTTGACGTGATTTTATGTGCAGCGAGAGTCTGAGGGTTCGCTCGGCCCTAAGTAAGGGTCGGGTGCCCATCACACCCCAGCGAGGTCGGGGTGTGACAGATATGCCCTTACAGATCATGATACCCATGAGCTAGCTTTGTGGCCGACCTAAAAATGATTATGAGATGTATGTTCAGAGGTGCTCGGTAGGTTAGCTTCGGGTTCCCGTCACTACAAGAAATTAGAATTATAGCGATCATTTCCTAACGACGGCATATGAATCCAGTCGTTATAAGTATATTTTAGCGATTAATAATTTTTCCGGTCGTTGAAGTTAATTTTTAGTTTTGTGTTAGCGAAGGGAATATATCCGGCCATAAATACTTAAAAATTCGGCCATTAATACAATTATTAATTTGGCAGAAGATATATTTCGGAAAAATAAAGGTGTCAATACTCTCAAGCCAATTTTAGATACTATAATTTTTTCTCTCCACTCAAATAACCAGAAGTCGTCCCCCATTCCTCATCCCAGTGTCTAATAAGAAATTAAAAAAAAATAGGCTCGATCCTACTCGTTTAGTCAACAAGACGTACGTAAGTCGACATAGCTCCATGTATATGTTCTTTGGACTCCGATCGAGAAAGCCCTATCCTCGACCTACTTCCATCTTAAAGCATTGAAAGAAAGGCAAGAAATTCCTAACCAGTAAAGGGAGGTTACTTCTATTGCCTCGCCGAACACCTACTATTGGAGGATGAGTTTGATTCGACGGCGGTGGTGTTACACTCCGTAGTTTTGTATGTTGAGGTTCGAGCTACCTTTCAAGAGGTATATGAGATTATATGCGCTTATCTTATGATTTTGAGGGTTTAAGTCCATATAATAAGACATGAAAGAATTGAAGGGCAAGTGAATCAAGAAAATTAAATTTGTTGGAACTTTGAAGAAAATATGAGGGGCAATTTTGGCCCAAACTGGAGGAAGAATATCTTTTAGTATATCAGGAGTTTTGAAGCAAAGCAAAGCCTAAATTGAAGTTCATGAAGTCTAGTTTCCAACACGACAAACCGTTCGTTGATAGGACATCAGAGTAGAGAGTTATGGACGTTACAAGTTAGGCCGCTAGAGCAGAAAATTTTCCCTGCGCGAACGCGACCCAAGGCCGCGAACGCGAAGGGAAAATTTAAGTAGGTTTCCACCGACTTTAGCTCACTATATAATGGTTAAAACCCTCATTTTTCTCCATATTATTGGCCCTAAAATCTCAGCAACATATGAGAGCATACACACAACACAAAAGTAAGGATTTTGAGAGATTTCAAGTGACGGAGTATTAATAGAGGTCCGGGTAAAGTGTAGTCGCGATTATAGTTTTGTTTTGCTACGGAGTTGGTTCGGATTCAACATAAATATTGCGGATCTTGTTATTCTTGTAAGAATAAGGTATGAATCTCTCTTTATTAATGTTGATTTAGGAATATTTATGAGAATAAAAGTTATAGTTTGTTGTGTTGATGTTGTTGGCTTATGGATTGAGTTTTAAGAACGTTTTGGATGGAATTGTGCATATTTGTCATTTAGGATCTTGATGATATTGTTTTTGATGTCGTTGGTATTGTTGGGAGTTGTTTTGGTATTTGGAGAAAGTAGATAATATAAAGGAGATGCTGCCCAAAATTTTCGTAACCTAAATTAGTCTTCGATAACTAGTGCATATAAGTTGATGGGAAATATGATGAAAGTATGATTAAAGATGTATTTTTTGATATATAGGTTCGGGTGAAGGGCAAGCATCGGAGCAAGGGATTGCTTAAGTGGTGGCTTGACGGGTAAGGTATGTAAGGTGTTCCATAATAAAATCACTCCATTCCTATGTCATGTAGCTCAAATCTTAATGTCTTAGTTATTTGATTGATTCTTCGTATATTATCATGTTTATCATCGTTAAGTTATTTCTTTGGATTCGACACGAATTCCATAATATAAATCGGAGGTTACCGACCTTACGCCACTCCGATAAAGTTATAGCTTTCATATGAGCTTTCATGCATACTATTTACATTATGTATATCTAAAATATGATATTTGTGGATTGTGTTGTACGTTCCTCGGCACTAACATATGATATTTATGGATCGGGTCGTACGTTTATCGGTACTAACATATGATATTTGTGGATCAGATCGTGCGCTCCTCGGCACTAACATACGATATTTATGGATCGGGTCGTACGTTCCTCGGCACTAACATATGATATTTATGAATCGGACCGTGCGTTCCTCGACACTGACATACGATATTTATGGATCAGACCGTACGTTCCTCGGCACTAACATATGATATTTATGGATCGAGCTGTACGTTCCTCAGTACTAACATGTGATATATTTATGGTTTAGGCCGTACGTTTCTTGGCATTAACATGTGATATATATATATATACATATATATATATATATATATATATATATATATATATATATATATATATATATATATATATATATATATATATATATGGATCATCTCGTACGTTCCTTGGCACTAACATTTATGGATTGGGTCACACGTTCCGCCACACTAACTCCTATATGATATATCTATATGTGATTACTTACATATGATTTTTTAAGATTCATGCATTACATATTGTACTTTCTCAGATGACAGGTTTCCTCTACTCTCTTTATATTTCCATCCTACCTATGTTATTGCTTCCAGCCTTACATGCTCAGTACTTTTACCCGTATTGACATCCCATTGCGCGGGACACTGCATTTCGTGCTGCAGGCTCTGATCGAGTTATTGGAGATTAACCGCAGTAGGACTTTCAGCTTCAGCGATATCAGCAAGTGCCACTACTCCAGACTTGCTATATTTTTGTACTTTCAATTTAATGTAATATATGTTTATATGTATATTCTTAGAGGCTCATAGACATAGTGAGGTATGTAGATAATATGTATAGGTTTGCCGGCCTTTTCTAAGTTGTGATATTTTCCTGTAAGCCTTGCCGGCTTTATGATACTCGTGATGTTATAGCGACCTTGTAGGTTCGCGTATGTACATATATATTGGATTATAGGATATTTTTATATTGGGCCTTTTTTGCGTGCAGGTGTACACTAAGTTATAGTACATTGTATTCAAGGAAATCGTTAAGTCAGGTGGTTCCGGGCCTGTGAATCAGAGCCCGTCATACTCCTCGTTGGAGGTGTGACAAATTGGTAGCAGAGTAGTTAGTCCTAGGGATGTCTATGGGCCGTGTCCAGCAGAGTCCTGGTTATCGGTATGTCGTGCACCATATCTATAGCCAGGATGCTACAGGGCATTTAAAATGACGCATTTCTTCATGATCTCGATCGTGCGATAGAGCCAAGTAAGGATGACATTATCTAATCTTTTCCTGTTTAAATTTCAGCAATGCCTCAAAGAAAGAAGAATGCCAGCAAAATACCGGCGCTGCGGGGCAAGGCCTGATCCGAGTATCACCAGCCGAGTTATGGAATGGCGAGGCCCAGAGTGCTACCCCTCGCATGCTACCTCTACTCCATCAGTTGCTGAAGAGCATGATAGAGCCCCAGTTTCAGATCAGGACATGCGAGATGCAGTCCAGTTATTGACTAGATTGGTGGCTACTCAGATTCATTGGCAGGCTGGCCTTTCGGACAGAGTTGTTAGTTCTCGCGTGCGTGAGTTTCTTACTTTGGACCATCCGATTTTCAAGGGGACAAACCCGAAAGATGATCCTCAGAACTTTGTAGATCGAATAGGCTGCGCTTTGAGGGTAATGCATGCTTTTGATAAGAATCAGTGAAGCTAGCTTCTTATAGACTGTGGGATGTGGTGCCAGTATGGTATGAGTCCTGGCAACAGTCGAGAGGGCAGAATGTACCTCCAGCAGTATGGTTCGAATTCACTCGGGCCTTTTTAGATCATTATCTACCCGCTAAGGTTCGCAGGGCCAGAGCTGATGAGTTTCTATTGCTTCGCCAGAATAATATGACCGTTCGGGCATATAGTTTGAAGTTTAACTCCTTGGCTAGGTTAGAATAACTTCTAGGTCAGGCAGCGGTCAGAATCGTATTTATGCACTTACAGGGCGACAGGATCTTGAGTCGTCCTCGGATGTTGTGACAGGTATTTTATCCATCTGTTCTTATGATATCTATGCCTTGATTGATCCGGGCTCCACACTATCTTATATAACTCTTTATATTGCTGATAAGTTTGACATTAAGCCCGAATCTTTGTCCAAGTCTTTCTTAGTTTCTACTCCGGTCAGGAAACCTGTTTTTGCGAGACGAATTTATCGTAAGTGTGTGGTTACAATATGTGACCGTGAAACTTTTGCTAGTTTAGTGGAATTAGAAATGGTGGATTTTGATGCTATTATGGTTATAGATTGGCTAGCCTCTTGCTATGCCAATGTTGAATTTTGGTCCAAAACTGTGAAATTTAAGTTTCCGGGTGAACCGGTTCTTAAATGGAAGGGCAATACTCCAGTTCCAAAGGGTAGATTTGTTTCCTACCTTAAGGCGCAGAAAATGATTTCTAAAGGCTATATTTATCATTTGGCTCGAGTTAGGAGTACTGAAGTTGAACTGCCAACCTTGCAATCTATTCCAGTAGTTAATGAATTTCATGATGTATTTCCCTGATGAATTACCAGGTCTGCCTCCCGAAAGGGAAATTGACTTTGCGATTGATGCGTATCCGGGCACTCAGCCCATTTCCATTCCTTCTTATCGTATGTCCCTGCTGAATTGCGGGAATTGAAGGTGCAATTGTAGGACTTACTGGATAAGTGCTTCATTAGGCCCAGTACGTCACCGTGGGGAGCACCGGTATTATTTTTGCGCAAGAATGATGGCTTACTAAGAATGTGTATTGACTACCGACAATTGAATAAGGTGACTATCAAGAACAAATATCCATTGCCTAGAATTGATGATTTGTTCGATCAACTACAGGGTGCTAAATGCTTCTCGAAGATTAATTTAAGGTCAGGGTATCATCAACTACGTGTAAAAGGGGAAGATATTGCAAAGACAGCCTTCCGAATGAGATATGGGCATTTTGAATTCTTAGTTATATCATTCGGATTGACAAATACCCCTGCAGCATTTATGGCACTAATGAACAGAGTATTCCGGCCCTTCTTGGATGTTTTTGTTATAGTATTAATTGAGGATGTCTTGGTATATTCTCATTCGAAAACGGAACATGCTGATCATCTCCGAAGGTTGTTGCAAACATTGTGAGATCAAAGGTTGTATACAAAATTTTTCCAAATGTGAATTATGGCTGACCTCAGTGGCTTTTCTAGGCCATATTGTGTCTGATAAGGGTATTAAAGTTGATGATCAGAAGATCGAAGCCATTAAGAATTGGCCCCAGCAAACAACAGCTTCAGAAATTTGAAGTTTCTTTGGCCTTGCGGGGTATTATCGGAGATTTGCAGAAGGATTTTCTTCTATTGCAGTTTCCCTTACAAAATTAACTCAGAAAGGGGCCAAGTTTCAATAGTTAGAAGCGTGTAAGCGGAGTTTCCAGAAATTGAAACGTAAGTTGATATCCGCTGCTGTTCTCACCCTTCCAGAAGGCACTGAGGGTTAAACTATATACTATGATGCGACACGCACTGGCCTGGTATGTGTGCTGATGCAAAATGGTAAGGTGATCGCTTATGCCTCACAATAACTATGGAAACACGAGCAAAATTATCCAACCCATGATTTGGAGCTTGCAGCAGTGATTCACGCTCTGAAGATATGGTGGCATTACTTATACGGAGTTCATGTTGATATCAATACAGATCATAAAAGCCTTCAATATATATTCAGGCAAAAGGAGTTAAATTTGAGGCAACGAATATGGCTCAAATTGCTAAAGGATTACGATGCCAAATTGTTATATCACCCTGGCAAAGCTAATATTGTAGCTGGTGCTCTAAGTCACAAATCAATGGAAAGTCTATTGTATGTGCCAACGAAAAAATTGGAAATGACTAGAGAACTTTATCGCTTAGCAAATCTAGGAGTTCGCCTACTAGATTCAGAAGACACTGGGATTACCCTGCAGAATATATCTCAATCGACTCTTGGCTTGGACGTAAAGGCTCAACAGTATGCGGATCCAGTTCTAATCAATATTAAGGAAGGAGTTCAACAAAATCGGATCTTAGCTTTTGAACTTGACTCAAATGGGGTTCTCAAATATCGAGACCGACGGTGCGTTCTAAATGTAACCGGGCTTCGGGATAGGATCATGTCAGAATTTCATTATTCCCGGTATTCAATCCATCCTCAAAGGCTTTTATTGGTGGAATGGTATAAAGAAAGATATTGCTAATTTTGTAGCTCAACGCCCCACTTGCCAATAGGTAAAGATTGAACATCATAAACCCAGTGGATTATTACAAGAAATTGAGATCCCAATATGGAAATGGGAAGTGAATAATATGGATTTCATCATGGGATTGCCCCGTTCTCATCGCAAATTAGATTCTATTTGGATAATCGTTGATACGTTAACCAAATTAGCCAGTTTCTTGTAGGTAAGGACCACCTATGCTGCTGAAGACTATGCTAAATTGTATCTTAAGGAGATTGTGCGTCTTCATGGTATTCCTATGTCTATTATTTCTGATAGAGGTGCGCAGTTTACGGCAAAGTTCTGGAAATCTTTTCCGGAAAGTCTTGGTACTCGAGTAAATCTTAGCATAGCCTTCCATCCGCAGGCAGACGGGCAAGCTGAGTAGATTATTCAGACTTTGGATGATATGTTACGAGCCTGTGTACTGGATTTCCAAGGAAGTTAGGATGATCATTTGCCTCTGATAGAGTTTGCGTATAACAATAGCTACATGCTAGTATCAGAATGGCTCCATATGAGGCTCTATATGGTAGGAAGTGTAGATCTCCGGCCGGATGGTTTGAAGCTGGAGAAAAAAGCTGGTTTGGGCCAAACCTTGTTCATCAGGCTATTTAAAAGGTAAAGCTTATTCAAGAACAGTTACGTACAGCACCGAGTCGTCAGAAATCTTATGCAGATGTACGACGACGAGAATTGGAGTTTCAAGTAGGTGATTGGGTGTTTCTGAAAATATCACCTGTGAAGGGTGTGATGCGGTTTGGAAAGAAAGGGAAACTCCACCCCCGATATATCGGACCTTATAGGATCGTTCGAAGGGTAGGCTAGGTAGCTTATAAATTGGAGCTACCATAAGAACTGCAAGCAGTTCATCCAGTTTTTCATGTATCCATGCCTAGAAAATGTATTGGAAATCCCTCCAGAATCGTACCTGTTGATGATATACAAGTTATAGAGAATCTGACATACAAGGAAGAACCAATTGCCATTCTTGACAGAAAGGTCTGCAGACTCAGGACCAAGGATGTGGCGTGAGTAAAGGTTCTATGGAGGAGCAAGGATAGGGAAGAGATGACGCGGGAAGCTGAAGCGGAAATTAAGTCAAAGTACCCTCACTTATTCGCTGCTACAGATGATGTTGTTCCAGAAGAAATCTTACGAGAGTCCGCCCTATCAATAAATAACTTACAAGGTAAAAGTCATATCTCAGCTCCTTGAGAGCCAATGTGATAGGAAATGTTATTTTAATTATTGTTTGATTTTGTGTTGTTGATTACGATATCCGTTAGGGCCTATAAATTGGAACTTGCGGTATACAAGTGTTTGTAGTCCTCAAATTATGAGGGAGACTTTACTAAAGCTTTTGAAAGTTTGATATATATGATTATACACCAAGTATCCCAAAATTCGAGGACAAATGTTTTTAAAGGGGGGAGAATGTCAAACCCCGTAGTTATGTATGTTGAGATTCAAACTACATTTCAAGAGATATATGAGATTATATGAGCTTATCTTATGATTGTGAGGGTTTAAGTTCATATAATAAGCTATGGAAGTATTGAACGACAAGTGAATCAAGGAAATTAAGTTTGTTGGAACTTTGAAGAAAATATGAGAGGCAATTTTGGCCCAACTCAGAGAAAGAATATCTTTTAGTATATGAGGAGTTTTGAAGCAAACCAAAAGCCTAAATTGAAGTTCATGAAGTCTAGTTTCCAACGCAACAAAATGTTCATCGATAGGAAATCAGAGTAGAGAGTTATGGACGTTACATGTTAGGCCGCCAAAGCAAAAAAAATTCCCTGCGCAAATGGGACCCTAGGGCCGAGAACGCAAAGAGTAACCCTGAGAAACCCTTCGCGAAAGCGACCCAAGGCCACGAACGCAAAGGGAAAATTTAAGCCGGTTTCCGCCGGCTTTTGCTCACTATATAATGGTTAGAACAATCATTTTTCTCCATATTATTGGCCCTAAAAGCTCAGCAACATATGAGAGCATACATACAATAAAAAAGTGAGGATTTTGAGAGATTTCAAGTGACGAAGTATTAATTGAGGTCCGGGTAACGTGTAGTCACGATTATAGTTTTGTTTTGCTACAGAGTTAGTTCGGATTCAACATAACTATTGAAGATCTTGCTATTCTGGTAAGCATAAGGTATGACTATCTCTTTATTAATGTTGATTTAGGAATACTTACGAGAATAAAAGTTATAGTTTTTTGTGTTGATATTGTTGGCTTATGGATTGAGGTTTGAAGAAAGTTTTGGATGGAATTATGCATATTTGTTATGTAGGATCCTTATGATATTGTTGTTGATGTTGTTGGTATTGTTTGGAGTTGTTTTGGTATTTGGAGGAAGTAGATAATATAGGGGAGATGTTGCCCAAATTTTCGTAACCCAAATTAGTGTTCGATAACTAGTGCATATAAGTTGATGGGAAATATGATGAAAGTATAATTAAAGATGTATTTCTCGATGTATAGGCTCAGGTAAAGGGCAAGCATCAGAGCAAGGGATTCTTTAAGTGGTGGCTTGACGGATAAGGTATGTAAGGTGTTCGTTTTTCTCTCTTTCCTTGGCACAAAACCAACTAGAGCATGAATATGAACGTTCCATAATAAAATCACTCCATTCGTATGTCATGCAGCTCAAATCTTAATGTCTTAGTTATTTGATTGATTTTTGGTATATTATCATGTTTATCATCGTTAAGTTATTTCTTTGGATTCGACACGAATTCCATACTATAAATCAGAGGTTACCGACCTTACGTCACTCCAATAAAGTTGTAGCTTTCATATGAACTTTAATGCATACTATTTACATTATGTATATCTAACATATGATATTTATGGTCGTACGTTCCTCGGCACTAACATATGATATTTATGGATCGGGCCATACGTTTCTCGGCACTAACATATGATATTTATGGATTGGGCAGTACGTTCCTCGGCACTAACATATGATATTTATGGATCGGGCCGTATGTTTCTCGGCACTAACATATGATAATAATGGATCGAGCCGTACGTTCCTTGGCCCTAACATGTGATATATTTATGGATCGGGTCGTATGTTCGTCGGCACTAACATGTGATATATATATATATATATATATAGATCGGTCCGCACGTTCCTCGGCACTAACATTTATGGATCGGGTTACACGTTCCGCAACACTAACACCCATAAGATATATCTATATGTTCTTAGTTACATATGATTTTTTAAGATTCACGAATTATATATTGTACGTTCTCAGATGACAGGTTACCTCTACTCTCTTTGTATTTCCGTCTTGCCTATGTTATTGCTTCCAACCTTACATACTCAGTACTTTTATCCGTACTGACGTGCCATTGCACGGGACGCTGCATTTCGTGCTGCAGGCTCTGACAGAGTTATTGGAGAGCAACCACAGTAGGACTTCTAGCTTCTGCGGTATCAAAAAGTGCCACCACTCCGGACTTGCTATCATTTGGTATTTCAAGTTAATATAATATATGTTTATGTCACGACCCAACTAGGGGCCATGATGGGTACCTGGGGTTAACCATCGAGCATCACTCATTCTGCGTACAATCGTATTTCTTATGCTCATAATCGTAGGAAAACCATTTTCATTGGAAACATATTTACCTTTATATACATAAGCTCTTTGGCTATCCACATAATACATATATACACGTTGAAAATTGTGAGACCATACTACCCACACATACGTATCTACGAGCCTCTACTAGAGTACTAGACATACGGACGGGACAGGACCCCGCCGTTCCCAAAACATATATGTGCACAAAATAGTAAATCAATGGCACCTCCGGAATAATGGAGTGCTCTCAAAAGTCTGCTCATCGGCTTCTATAAATCTGGGTCGCCTCCCTGTCAACCTATGGGCATGAACACAGTGTCCAAATAAAACGGACGTCAGTACGAATATTGTACTGAGTATGTAAGGCATGAATGAAATGTACATAATAGAGAAATCATAAGACATAAGATGAAGATATAACCTGCGTAACTCTTAAGGGTGGATACCTTTCATGCCTATATCATATATAATCATAGTACATGTATCATCATAGCGCATACATCATCGAATCATATATATAGTACCGTATCTGCTCATACACATTAAACATTATCCGTATTCGGCCACGTAGTGTCTCGACAATGTCACATACATGCCTCCCGGGCTTTTCATACATTTGAATACATAGTAGTATCGTACCCGACTATATAGATTCGGTGTCTTACATACCCAGCTATAATAAAGCTTGGTGTTATGCGTGCCTAGCCTACCAAGGCTCAGTGTTGTCCGTACCTGGCACTACCAAGGCTCAGTGTTGTCCGTACACAACTGCAGTGGTGCGCGCGTATTATATATATATATATATATATATATATATATATATATTCTATCCGGCCATATAAGCTCGGGGTTTCATAATAGCCACACATTGGCACATATACATAAAAGCCCATAAACATCTTTAGCGTCATAACTATTATCACCGTCATCATTGTCATCATCACTATCGACATCGTCATCGTTATCATCACATATAACTCACAAGCTTATCATAGCCTTTTATAGAGCATGCATTTGAATTTAAAGACAATCTATGAAAATCATATAATATTCGCAGCATGAACTTCGTAAAAAAATATCGCATGATAGACTTTATAATCTCTAAATTTAGGCTCATCATTACCATCATCGTATGTATGGCATATCTCTTACATTTATCCCATATGGAACCCACTATGAACATAGACTCGTAACTATTCGGAACATTGGTCATAGATCATACATTAGAGCTTATAGGCAATCTATAACGATATCGGGGTGACATAAGGTCAAGAACCCCCGATTACATTATGGAGTAATCATATTCATCATATCTCACCTTCAAGGAACTAACATTTTAAGGTGAGTGTACACCATGAACAACATCAAGGGATTGTAAGTAGGATATTTAACTTCATAGACATCATATCATGCTTTAGAATTTCTAGGCTTAAACTATCCATCATTTTTTCCATATTCATGACATATTTCTCATCTTTATCCTATAAGAAGCTCTTTATCAGTGTTGACTCACAGTTCTCGAAATGTAAGAAAGTCATGGAGAGGTAGGGAAATAATATCATAGGAATCATATAAGGATCATTAGCTTCGTAGGAATATCGTATCATGAGCTTTAGGATTTCTAGACTTAGATTCATCATCAGTATTGTCATGCTCGTAACGTATCTCTTTTCTTTATCTTATATGAAGCTCTTTATAATCGTAGACTCATAATTTCCGATACGTAGGAAAATCGTGGAAAGATCGGAGGATTCATACCATAGGAATCATGCCTTAGAAAAAAGGGACTAGCCTTACATACCTCTTTCGTTTAACAATTTCCATCGCTTGATTGTTCTCCTTTAATGCTCACGTTTCTACCTTCAACAGAATTCACATTCATATTAGCTAATCGATTATATGAACGTGCTTACTAAAGCTAGAGAAAATTGGGAAGCATTTCCTTTGTCTATACAACCTTCCCCATATTGTATATCAACTCCTAAACATTTATAATAACATTCACAATATCATAACCAACAATCTTCATTTATCTACATTACCCTCATTTCACAATTCCACTTCAATTCATCCATATTCATGGTCATAGTATACTTGTCACAACCCGACTAGGGGCCGCGACGGGTACCCGGGGCTAACCACCGAGCACCGCTCATCCTATTACTCATCATAAGAAAATCATATTTCATTTGGGAACATAAATACTTTTATATACATAAGCCTTTCGGCTATCAAAATGATACTAATATATTTATACACATAATAGAAACCTCGTGAGACCATATAACCCACACTGCGTATCTATGAGCCTCTACTAGAGTACTAGACATATGGATGGGACAGGACCCCGTCGTGCCCAAAATATACAAATATACACAAAAGAATAATTGAGCACCTCCGGAACAATGGAGTGCTCTCAATCAGCTAACAACTCCTACGAGTCTGGATCAAGCTCACCTCCCTGTCAACCTGTGGGCATGAACACAACGTCAAAAGAAAACGGACGTCAGTACGAACATTGTACTGAGTATGTAAGACAAGAATGAAATAAATATAATAGAAGGATCATGTGCCATAAGAGAAAGATATGACCTGCATGAATTTCATAGGTGAACACATTTCGTACACATATCGTATATTTATATAATCATGGTACATATGTCATCCCATCACATATATCATCACATCATAATCCTCATCGTTAACCCGCGTCCGGGTAACCATCGTATGCCGCCCACTAGTGGTGATCATGCCCGGCCCTCTAGGCTCGATGTAAACATAGCAGCCCGCCTTAGCGGTGACATGCCCGGCCATTGAGGCACAGTGGAATCATATGCAGCCCGCCTTAGCGGTGACATGCCCGGCCATTTTGGCGCGGTGGAATCATATCATCGTATAATCAATCATAAATTCATCAGTTTTACACATCTCATAGGCATAACATAATCTTACATTATTGATCGTCCCATAGACATATCAGGACTTAGCATCATTATACGTTTATCATTAAGAGCATACATTAGACTTTGAAGACAACTATGGCTATGTCGGGGTGAAGGAACTAACAATTTAAGTTGAGTGTGCGCAAAAAGAAGCATCGATGAAACCATACTTTGAATTATTAGCTTCATGGACACCCTTATATTGCACTAAGATTCCTCATACTTATATTCATCATCATCATTATCATGCTCATATCGTCTTTCCTTTCTTAATCATGTACGTATGTAGTTTTGTATATTTACGGACACATAGTCTCCATCGTATAGGATGATCATGGAAAACTTGGAAGATTCATGCCATTGAAGGAAAGGATTAGTTTTACATACCTTTTTCCGTTTAACTAGTTTATCGCTTGCTTTCTCTCCTTCAACGCTCACGTTTCTACCTTCAAGAGAATTCGCATTAACATTAGTTAATCGACTATACGAATGTGTTACTATTTCTAGGGGAAATTGGGCAGCGTTTCCCTTGTTTCTACTAATTTTCCCATATTCTATATCAACTCCCAAACGTTCATAACAACATTCACAATATCGCAACAACAATCATCATTTATCTACATTTACCACAATTTACCGTTTCCCTTCAATTTCTCCACAATTATGGTTATAGCTCATTATCGCGTTTTCTCATGTATAATACTTACTCCATGGTCTAAATCTAATTCATAACATATTTACAATCACAACACACAAATACTCATAATTCACCCCAACTACTACTCAACAATGACACTATTCACTCATTTATGACCCATTTTCTATGTCTTTCTACAATTCAAGTGTCTTAGCCTTCCAATACCTTCAAAAACATGGAATGACCATAAAACCCACCTTAGATGATGGATGAACAACCCTTGAGTGGAACTTCTCTTCTTGCAGCAAAACCCTAATTCACTTCCCTTGAGTTTTCTCGGTGTAGTTGAAGTTTTACTAGGTTTCATACACTTGATTTCATGGTTTTGATGTAGTTGATCATGGATTTCCTTTTATTTTGTTGTGGATGAATATTAGAGAGTGTTCTAGTGGTTTCTTGAAGAGAACAGAGTGAAAATGAAATGAATTAATGAGGGAATGGTCCTTATATTAAATGTTGAAACCTGTCCTGACCAAGTTATACGGTCCGTACATTTTATACGGGCCGTATGTGTGGAAGTATGGTTTTTCCAGTTGGTGGAGCCCCTCTTGGATAATTATACGGCCTAACAGATGGCCAGTATAATTTATACGGCCAGTATGTTGGGCCGTATAATACCCAGCCATTCCGATTTCGTTCTCGTTGACTCGTTTGATCTCCAATCCTTATGGAACCTTCTTGACACTTGTTTAACACCTCAATACCAATCTAAGGGATATTACCACTCTTCTCTAAGACATCATTACGCCATCATTAACTCATCGTCCATAATTCCTACCCGACACATAACATGTCCTTTACTTTCATTGGCAAATTCCTTCCTTTTAGTCAAATGTCTTCGAATCTCGATTAGGATCATCAAATGCTATTTCTTACTTATACAAATCATCGTATACCTTGTGTTCCTCGCTAGCCTATTCACTGTACATTAACGGGGAATTTTCCAAGGTGTAACATTCTTCACCCTTTTTGGAGCATTCGTCCTCGAATGTTAAACACTCGGGAATTCTATGAAAATTTCGCCAGAGTTTCCCCTTTAATATGGAACTACCATCCTGTCACAACAACCCATAATAATATTGCCTCACGGGGCCACAACACAATAAAATTAAAATTTGGCCACACACGACCTATATACATAATCATGTAAGTATACATACCTCAAAATCTTGGTGTTTCATCATGAACCTCTTTTGGGGGTTGGAATAAATGCGGGTACGTGGATTTCATTTTCTCTTCCGCCTCCCAAGTCATTTCTTCCCGGTTGTTGTTTCGCCACAGGACTTTGACTGAAGCTACTTCCTTGTTTCGAAGTCTTCGTACTTGTCTATCCAGGATGGCAATGGGTACTTCTTCATACGTTAGCTTTTCTGTCACCTGAACATCATCAATCGGAACAATTCTCGTGGGATCTCCAACACACTTGCGGAGCATTGAGACATGAAAGACTGGGTGAACTGATTCAAGCTCTGAAGGCAAGTCCAACTCGTAGGCTACATGACCCACCTTGCGAATAATTTTATAGGGTCCAATGTATCGTGGACTTAGCTTCCCTTTCTTGCCAAATCTCATCAACCCTTTTATTGGCGACACTTTCAAAAATA
Source organism: Lycium barbarum (assembly GCF_019175385.1). Lineage (NCBI taxonomy): Eukaryota > Viridiplantae > Streptophyta > Magnoliopsida > Solanales > Solanaceae > Lycium > Lycium barbarum. The sequence continues at coordinate 48,397,468 of NC_083338.1, read as the reverse complement.
CCCAGTCATCGACCTGAAATTCCAAATCTCGCCGGCGGTTGTCCACATAAGATTTTTGGCGACTTTGAGCTGTCAACAATCGATCTTGAATCACCTTGACTTTTTCTACCGCTTGCTTAATAAATTCAGGGACTATTAACTATGCTTCTCCTATTTCAAACCATCCGATTGGGGACCTACTCTTTCTTCCGTTTAATGCTTCATACAGAGCCATTTGGATACTAGAATGGTAGCTGTTGTTATATGCAAACTCAATCAAAGGTAAATGATCATCCCAACTACCACCAAAGTATAAAACACATGCCCTTAGCATATCCTCCAAGGTCTGTTTAGTACGTTCGGCTTGTCCATCAGTCTGCGGATGAAATGTTGTGCTAAGTTTCACTTGGGTACCTAGACCTTCTTGAAAGGATTTCCAGAACTTGGTTGTAAACTGTGCTCCTCTATCTGTGATAATGGATAGTGGAATACCATGGAGTCGCACAATTTCCTTGAGATACAACCTTGCATAGTCTTCCGCTGAGTATGTGGTTCTGATTGGAAGAAAATGAGCTGCTTTCGTGAGTCTGTCCACAATCACCTGTCACGACCCAGCCCCGTGGGCCGCGACTGGTGCCCTACTGGGACACCCCAAACGAACTCACACCCAGACCATCACAATTCAAACTCAACCGAACTCAGCATACGCTATTCGAACTCAACATCGCAATCAGACATCTACCGAACACTTATTCTAAGCAGACGCCCGTACAGATCAGACAAATTACAAATCAGAAAGGAGGCGGAATGTTCATCGCCAAATTTCACACACACACATCAGAAGGGTGGCGGAATGCATATCGCCCCCAAATGCATACACATACATACAAACTCAGAGGCCGACTTGGCCATAGTAGCGTACGGGCCGCTTAAGACCGCAAAACAGACTCACATACAAACACACCAGACCCACGACCCACAAATCTGACTACAGGCCTCTAGACAAAACAGAACATAAGAACATAGGACGGGACAGGGCCCCGCCGTACCCACTCATCCAAATGTACAGAATACAGACACAACAAAAGATATGTACCAAAAGTAGGCTCCGGATCAAGGGGAGCTTTCCAACACAGCAGAATGAGTAGCCTAAACTGGAGAACCACCCAAACGAGCTTCTGTACCTGCGGGCATGAAACACAGCCCCCGAAGAAACGGGGGTCAGTACGGGAGAAGTACTGAGTATGTAAAGCAGAAGGTACAGAAATCACAAACACAGCTAGAGTCAGAAAGAGCAAACACACCAACATCGCAAACAAAGCAAACCTGTGCGGGAGGCGAACGTACAAATGCAAATCAAATCATGTATAGGGTTTAGGAACGTGGTCACCACCCGACGCTGGTGCCACAACACATCATAACTCCAGAAGTTTTCAAATCTCCGTACAGTCTCCAGACACATCATATCACACACACATCATATCATAAGAACATATCAAATGCCATATCACATCATAACTCCATAAGCGGTAACCGGCCCTATGGCGAGGCCTCGGAAACCGTAACACATCATAACTCCCGAATATATAATGGCGCGCACGATCACAAAGTCGGCCCGGGTACCGACGAACGAAATCATAGCAGACAGCACGAACAGAGTAGTGCAGAAACCATATGCATATCAAAAATAATTTGTCGGACTCAACATATAATTTACGTATAGGCATATACTGACACCCGAAGGCTCGGAGTAGGAATCAGATTGATCAAGGTTTGCGTATAAAAGTTACGAAGTCCCAAACTGCCAAATTCTCAAGAAAAATTGTTCATAAGTCATTTTCCGAAAATCTCACATCATGCAGAGTACAAAACGTACATTAATGGCATAAGAAGTTTCAAACACATCCTTGGGTCACAAACAGACAGTTGCGGAGCATAACGTACACAAACGAATCAAACAAACCGAATAAGGGGAGCCTCGGGGCTCGCGGGCCCACCTCGGGTCAAATTGAGGCGGCGGACACAAATCACAGACTTTCGGCTCCATAGAGCCATCTACGAAAGTTTCGAAGAGTTTCGGGCACAACAGCACAAGTTATGGAGGTACGAACATTCTTTTAACCAAAAGCGACAAAAAGGGTTCAATCGCGCTGAGTGAATAGTGCTCGAACTTGAACTTCGATTTCCAGGAGCAGGGTTATTCCCGAGATTCCGAAATTTACCTAGTGGGTCTAGGACATGCCAAAAGAATGAGAGGTAGGCTTTACATACCTGGTTGGCGCCTTACGCTCCTCAAATCGCAATTCCCGTTTCGTCCAGAAACTGCAAATGGTCACCTTTACCAGTTACTATTCATGAGAATTAACATATTCATCTTTGGGGCTAAACTTGGCTACCGAAATTTCGGCAGCACTTCCCCTATAATTATAACACCCCCGAGACTTAGCTCGGCTCAGAATACAACAACAACAACAACCCAAACGTCATTAAGCCATACAAACCACAATTACACTACATTAACTTCAAAATTTCACTTTAATACATAAGTTGGCAATTCTTGATTCAACTTCAAAAGTCCAAATCTATTCCCACATTAGTGTATTCATTCACTCATTCCCAATTACTCAAACACACTACATACAAGTTCCAAATCACATACATACATCCCCAAAGTTCACTACTTTCCAATTTTCATTCAAAACACCAAAAGTTACGACGAACGTTCTAACTTACGTCGTTTCATTCCAAATTCGTTATCATCAACCATAAATCTTAATTAAGGTCTTTAGTATCATAAATATACTATGATATACACAAATATACCAAAAGTATACACTTTCCGATAACGTCCGAAATTATTTTCTAACACCAACTCAATTCTTTAATCGATCCTTTACGACATAATGATCACAACAACACATTATTCAAACTAAACAAGATAAAATTCTTATGGGTAGCACCACATGGATCTCACGGCCAACACACCCTTTTTTACACACACACACCATGCACAAACACATCCTCATCCCAAAATCTTCACACTAATCCAATCACTAACACACATATATCCATTTCATAACATTAAAACATAAAAATCTTACCTTTTTCTTGAATTTCCGACTTGTCGCAAATGTCGCTCTTTCTCCAAACTACTTGTATCACGTCGGAGAGCGTCTTGAGTACTTCACAACTATGTAAAACTTGAGATTTTTGGATCAACAATCAAGCTTGGAATTTTTTTTTCTTTCTTTTCTTTCTCTCTAGGCCGAAACCCCTTTTTTTTGTGTTCTTGAATTTATGATCAAATTCTTGATAATTACCAAGTGCTAGCATGATATTTATCCAAATAGAAGTCATGTGCTTAGCACATGACTCTTTAAAAGTGGGCTTGGGCCTCACTTGGCCGGCCACTTCACCTATTTTTGGGCCTCCATTTTTGTTCAAATTTTCTTGGCCCAATTCATAAAATGTCCCGTTTTGTAATTCCCGAAACTAATTTCCGAAATTCCAAATTTACCCTCGGCCTTCCCCGAGGTCTTAACATTAACGACTCCATAACCAACATAGTCATACTTACCAAAATCAAAATATTTCCTCCACACACCCAAGTCTTATTTATTTCTTGATTTCTCGTTATACGAAAATACGGGACATAACATTCTCCCCCCCTTAAGAACATTCGTCCTCGAATGTTGAATCGACCTCATGGGTGTCGTACTACTCCGGGAGGGTTCTCTTGATAGTTGTCCTTTATTGATTTCTCCGACATGTCTTCTTTACCAATACTAGGGTAGATTTTTCACATCACTGACTCAAATACCTTCGTACTACATCTTCTCATACTCAACGTAATCCCCGAACTCTGCACTATATTCTTGTAAGGGACGGACGCTTTCCAGACATCATCGTCAATATCATCTTCTTTTCACACTCCTGAGTTTCCTTACCACATCGTCGTAATCTCACTTTACATCATATCAGACACTTCATGCCAAACAGATTCACAGTCGAAGTCAGACGTACGGACTCATATCGAACGGATCCGAAATCAAAAGCAATATACAGAATTGTTTCATCCCGAATCGTGATCAGACAAACCGAAATGTATCACACACACACGCGGTCAAAATCAAACGCACAGAAGTATATCAGACGGATTTATATACAGAGTCGGACATACAGAGGTGTGCCAGACAGAAACGGATTCAGAATCAAACGCACAAAAGGTTCATCGAACAGGAACATAGTCGAACTCAGAAATACAGAGGCGTACTAGGCAGAGCCTCATCGGAATCGGAAGTGCAGAAGCACCACAGACAGATTGTCAATTTAGAATCAAACCATTCATATTAAGGTTCCAATAATTCATGAGAATTTCCCTTTATTTGCAAACTCACTCACCAAGTCGTCCCACAACTCGTCTTGCATCTTACGTATCGACTCTTCCAAAAATTCCAACTACTCATACTGCTTATCTTTTCTTTATCACAACATTAGTTTCCGGGGCTCGGCTCTTAGCCCTCATAGGCCCTGAATGGAAATCATACACACACACATACACATACACATACACATACACACGTTTACTCATACCTTACCGGCGAACATCTCTGACTGTTATTCAAATTCGTTCAATTTTCCAAGAGGTGTTGTACCCTTTCCCTTTTGCCCATTTAGTCCGCCTCCTTCCGCGCGACTCTCGAAAGGGCACTAATTACTTCACACACATCCTATTTGCCTTTGGTTACCCCAAGTTTTCGTTTATTTTGATCACACTCTTACTCAGGAAAAAAAAACTCTACATTACTTCCCAGGGGGTCACCCATCCCAGAATTGCTCTGGCTTGAGCACGCTTAACCCCGAAACTTTCACGCATTTTGATGCGTTAGGGCTGATATAATTCCGTCAATTGCCCCGCACGACCTTTGTCACGCAGTTTTAGGCCAAACGGGGTCTTAGCAAATTTTTCGGAGCGGGTCCCACTCTGTCCCAAAGAGGTCGTTAGCTTCTTTTTTTTTTTTTTTTTTTTTTGGCTGAGTGGTCTATCATTCTAGCCTTCCAAATCCTATATATTTTCCTCCCACATGTACAGATAACTGTCTCGGATATTTTCATTAATTCGGATTCTTACCCCACCTTTACTGACACACACAAAAAGAATATCGCATAATACTGAGGTACAAACCTATCATTGCACATATTTATTCAGAGAAGGGGTAGTAATATACCTGGGTCTGTGTCTGGGGGTGCCTCTGGGTCCCGGCGACCAGTCAAAGCATAGATGCGGTTTGAGGGACCGCTAGAGTCTGAAGCCCCACCACGGCCTCTACCGCGGCCCGCTGGTGCTGGCATACCTCGCCCCGTAGAGCGCATGGCCGAAGGGGTAGATGACGAACCCGCAACAGATCTCATCGGCGGTGCTGCGCTACCGGAACTACCTGCCCACGGGCAATCCCGCATGATATGGCCCTGGCGGCCGCAAGCAAAACAAGCCCCCGTGGCCCTGAAGCACTCACCTGGGTGCGATCTCCCACAATACGAACACTGGGGTATGGGTGGCCTAGACTGACTGGGACCCCTGCTCGCCTGAGGACCTGGGGCTCTGGAACTCTGGTCTGCCCTGGACGGTCCCGCTCCGTCAACCCTCTTACCAACAGACTGTATGTCCCGGCCTGACGGAGGAAAGTACCCACTGGACTGATACTGAGGCTGCCCGCCCCGGGAATCTCCAGAATACCCTGCTGATCTGGCCCTCTTGGGCCGTCTCCCATCATACTCTCTACTGGGCCGATCTGCTCGGTGCCGGTTCTCCATCCCCTGGGCGTAGGCCTGTAGACGGGCAATGTCCATATCTGTCTGCAATGACACCGCCATACACCCGTCAATCAAGTAACGATCTAGCCCCATAAGATATCTATGCATCCGATCTGTCATATCTGCCACTACGGCAGGGGCATACCGGGCCAGGGAATCAAACTCCAAATTATATTCACGGACGCTCCGACCCCTCTGCTGCAGATGCAAAAACCGATCAGCTCGCTCCCGTCGTAACTCTGGGGGCAGGAAGTGGCGGGTGAAAGCAGTCACAAACTGATCCCACATGGCTGGAGGAGCACCCTCACCCCGGGATAGCTCCCAAGTCTCATACCAATGCGCGGCAACATCCCGAAGTCTATGCGAAGCTAGCTCAACCGACTCGGTCTCTGACGCCCTGACCAAGTCTAATGCACGCCGCATCCCCCGAATGAAGTCATGGGGGTCCTCGTCGGGCTTAGACCCGAAAAACTCTGGAGGGCCGCATAACAAGAACTCCCGAACTCTTAGGCTGTCCCGCCTGTCCTCATCATCATCGTCCCTCCGCCCGCGCCTGCGAGCCTGTCCGGCTACAATCGTGGTCAACAACTGTACAGCCTCCCTCAGGGTCCTATCCTCCGCCCCTGGCTGAGAAGCTGGAGTCTCAGGAGCGGGCACACGGACCTCTGGAGCTGCTGAAGGTCCCGCTCCAGGCTGTACTAATGGGGGTGTAGCAGACCCCTCAGAATGAGGTGTAACCTCAGGCAAATCATAAACACGAGCCCGAGTAGCCCGTTGTGCCTGACTGGTCTCTCCCACCTTCGCCTTGCCCTTCTGGGCCGCCGTTGCCTTCTTCGGAGGCATCGCTGCAAACACAACAACGGGTCAGATCAGAATGACCCTAATAACACAGCTCTATCGCACGATCTAAGATTCCAAAGAAAGGGCAACACAACATCCTAGATGTCCTGTAGCTCCCTGTTTATAGATGTGGTGCACAACACATCGATAAACAAGACTCTACTAGACACGGCCTGTAGACATTCCGAGGACAAACCGCTCTGATACCACTTTTTGTCACGACCCAGCCCCGTGGGCCGCGACTGGTGCCCTACTGGGACGCCCCAAACGAACTCACACCCAGACCATCACAATTCAAACTCAACCGAACTCAGCATACGCCATTCGAACTCAACATTGCAATCAGACATCTACTGAACACTTATTCTAAGCAGACGCCCGTACAGATCAGACAAATTACAAATCAGAAAGGAGGCGGAATGTTCATCGCCAAATTTCACACACACACATCAGAAGGGTGGCGGAATGCACATCGCCCCCAAATGCATACACATACATACAAACTCAGAGGCCGACTTGGCCATAGTAGCGTACGGGCCGCTTAAGACCGCAAAACAGACTCACATACAAACACACCAGACCCACGACCCACAAATCTGACTACAGGCCTCTAGACAAAACAGAACATAAGAACATAGGACGGGACAGGGCCCCGCCGTACCCACTCATCCAAATGTACAGAATACAGACACAACAAAAGATATGTACCAAAAGTAGGCTCCGGATCAAGGGGAGCTTTCCAACACAGCAGAATGAGTAGCCTAAACTGGAGAACCACCCAAACGAGCTTCTGTACCTGCGGGCATGAAACACAGCCCCCGAAGAAACGGGGGTCAGTACGGGAGAAGTACTGAGTATGTAAAGCAGAAGGTACAGAAATCACAAACACAGCTAGAGTCAGAAAGAGCAAACACACCAACATCGCAAACAAAGCAAACCTGTGCGGGAGGCGAACGTACAAATGCAAATCAAATCATGTATAGGGTTTAGGAACGTGGTCACCCCCCGACGCTGGTGCCACAACACATCATAACTCCAGAAGTTTTCAAATCTCCGTACAGTCTCCAGACACATCATATCACACACACATCATATCATAAGAACATATCAAATGCCATATCACATCATAACTCCATAAGCGGTAACCGGCCCTATGGCGAGGCCTCGGAAACCGTAACACATCATAACTCCCGAATATATAATGGCGCGCACGATCACAAAGTCGGCCCGGGTACCGACGAACGAAATCATAGCAGACAGCACGAACAGAGTAGTGCAGAAACCATATGCATATCAAAAATAATTTGTCGGACTCAACATATAATTTACGTATAGGCATATACTGACACCCGAAGGCTCGGAGTAGGAATCAGATTGATCAAGGTTTGCGTATAAAAGTTACGAAGTCCCAAACTGCCAAATTCTCAAGAAAAATTATTCATAAGTCATTTTCTGAAAATCTCACATCATGCAGAGTACAAAACGTACATTAATGGCATAAGAAGTTTCAAACACATCCTTGGGTCACAAACAGACAGTTGCGGAGCATAACAGACACAAACGAATCAAACAAACCGAATAAGGGGAGCCTCGGGGCTCGCGGGCCCACCTCGGGTCAAATTGAGGCGGCGGACACAAATCACAGACTTTCGGCTCCATAGAGCCATCTACGAAAGTTTCGAAGAGTTTCGGGCACAACAGCACAAGTTATGGAGGTACGAACATTCTTTTAACCAAAAGCGACAAAAAGGGTTCAATCGCGCTGAGTGAATAGTGCTCGAACTTGAACTTCGATTTCCAGGAGCAGGGTTATTCCCGAGATTCCGAAATTTACCTAGTGGGTCTAGGACATGCCAAAAGAATGAGAGGTAGGCTTTACATACCTGGTTGGCGCCTTACGCTCCTCAAATCGCAATTCCCGTTTCGTCCAGAAACTGCAAATGGTCACCTTTACCAGTTACTATTCATGAGAATTAACATATTCATCTTTGGGGCTAAACTTGGCTACCGAAATTTCGGCAGCACTTCCCCTATAATTATAACACCCCCGAGACTTAGCTCGGCTCAGAATACAACAACAACAACAACCCAAACGTCATTAAGCCATACAAACCACAATTACACTACATTAACTTCAAAATTTCACTTTAATACATAAGTTGGCAATTCTTGATTCAACTTCAAAAGTCCAAATCTATTCCCACATTAGTGTATTCATTCACTCATTCCCAATTACTCAAACACACTACATACAAGTTCCAAATCACATACATACATCCCCAAAGTTCACTACTTTCCAATTTTCATTCAAAACACCAAAAGTTACGACGAACGTTCTAACTTACGTCGTTTCATTCCAAATTCGTTATCATCAACCATAAATCTTAATTAAGGTCTTTAGTATCATAAATATACTATGATATACACAAATATACCAAAAGTATACACTTTCCGATAACGTCCGAAATTATTTTCTAACACCAACTCAATTCTTTAATCGATCCTTTACGACATAATGATCACAACAACACATTATTCAAACTAAACAAGATAAAATTCTTATGGGTAGCACCACATGGATCTCACGGCCAACACACCCTTTTTTACACACACACACCATGCACAAACACATCCTCATCCCAAAATCTTCACACTAATCCAATCACTAACACACATATATCCATTTCATAACATTAAAACATAAAAATCTTACCTTTTTCTTGAATTTCCGACTTGTCGCAAATGTCGCTTTTTCTCCAAACTACTTGTATCACGTCGGAGAGCGTCTTGAGTACTTCACAACTATGTAAAACTTGAGATTTTTGGATCAACAATCAAGCTTGGAAATTTTTTTTCTTTCTTTTCTTTCTCTCTAGGCCGAAACCCCTTTTTTTTTGTGTTCTTGAATTTATGATCAAATTCTTGATAATTACCAAGTGCTAGCATGATATTTATCCAAATAGAAGTCATGTGCTTAGCACATGACTCTTTAAAAGTGGGCTTGGGCCTCACTTGGCCGGCCACTTCACCTATTTTTGGGCCTCCATTTTTGTTCAAATTTTCTTGGCCCAATTCATAAAATGTCCCGTTTTGTAATTCCCGAAACTAATTTCCGAAATTCCAAATTTACCCTCGGCCTTCCCCGAGGTCTTAACATTAACGACTCCATAACCAACATAGTCATACTTACCAAAATCAAAATATTTCCTCCACACACCCAAGTCTTATTTATTTCTTGATTTCTCGTTATACGAAAATACGGGACATAACATCACCCATATGGAATCGTACTTGTCTCGAGAACGAGGTAACCCCACAATAAAATCCATATTGATCACTTCCCTTTTCCAAGTTGGGATTTCCATTGCTTGTAATAACCCTCCTGGCTTTTGATGTTCGATTTTCACTTGTTGGCAATTTAGACATTAGGCTACAAATTCCGCTATGTCTCTCTTCATGCCATCCCACCAACATATCAATATAAGATCATGATACATCTTGTTGCACCTGTGTGAATAGAATACTGAGAGTAATGGGCTTCTTCTAGAATTCTACGACGTAGTTCTGCAACATTCGAAACACATAGCTTGCCTCGGTACCTAAGAATTCCATCCGTAGAAACATCAAATGGGGACTTCACTTTTCCATGAAATACGTCTCTATAATGGCTCAACTGAGGATCTTTATATTTTCGCTCTTTCACTTCCATATTCAGAGATGAAACTGTGGGATCATTAATACTAATCCCTGCACTACCTGAATCAATTACACGCACTCCAAGATTGGTTAATTGGTGGAGCTCATGAACCATTTCTTTATTTTCTGGAGGAACTTCACTTAGACTGCCCGTTGATTGGCGGCTAAGCGCATCGGCTACTACATTTGCTTTTCCGGGGTGATATAAAATGTTCACATCATAATCTTTCAATAGTTCTAGCCACCGCCTTTGCCACAGATTCAACTCCTTTTGCTTGAAGAGGTACTGTAGACTCTTGTGATCTGTATAAATGACGACATGCATACCATACAAGTAATGTCTCCACATTTTTAATGCATGAATGACTGTAGCCAATTCAAGGTCGTGAGTTGGATAGTTCTTTTCATGTTTCCGCAGCTGTCTCGAAGCATAAGCAATGACTCTACCGTGCTGCATTAACACACATCCTAACCCAACACCGGAAGCATCACAGTACACCAGATAACCATCCGACCCTTCTGGAAGTGTTAAGACTGGAGCTAAGGTTAATCTGTCCTTCAACTCTTAGAAGCTGCGTTCACAAGCATCATTCCATTGAAATTTAACTGACTTCTGGGTTAGCTTCGTCAATGGAGCTGAAATAGAGGAAAATCCCTCTACGAATCTTCTATAGTAGCCTGCCAATCCCAGAAAGCTACAGACTTTTGTAGGCGTTGTAGGCCTTGGCCAAGTCTTCACAGCTTCAATTTTCTGAGTGTCGACACAAATGCCATCATCTGAAACAACATGGCCCAGAAATGTTACAGAATTCAACCAAAACTCGCACTTTGAAAATTTTGCATACAATTCTCGGCTTCGAAGAATTCCAAGAACAATACGCAAGTGATCGGCATGTTCTGATTCTGTGCGAGAATATACCAGAATATCATCAATGAATACTATCACGGATAAATCCAAGAGTGGCCTGAATACATTATTCATCAAATTCATGAACACTGCCGGAGCATTAGTCAGCCCAAACGACATCACCCGGAATTCATAATGGCCATATCTCGTTCTGAAGGCTGTTTTAGGAATATCTGCTTCCCTAATTCTCACTTGATGATAACCCGACCTCAAGTCTATTTTAGAAAACCACTTGGCACCCTGTAGTTGATCAAATAAATCATCAATCCTTGGGAGAGGATGTTTGTTCTTTATCGTCATCTTGTTCAACTGCCTATAATCGATGCACATTCATAGAGAACCATCTTTCTTTCTCACGAACAAGACTGGTGCTCCCCACAGAGATGAACTGGGTATAATAAACCCTTTCTCAAGAAAATCTTTCAACTGTGCCTTTAACTCTTTCAATTCCGCCGGAGCCATTCGATAAGGAGGAATAGAAATAGGCTTGGTGTTCGGCAACACATCAATGGTGAAGTCAATTTCTCATTCTGGAGGAAGACCTAGAAGCTCATCAAGAAATACATCCGGAAATTCATTCACTACCGGAACGGATTGGAAAGTTGGCGACTTTGCTTCGGTGTTATGAACTCGGACTAGATGATAAATATAGCCTTTATCTATCATCTTTCTTGCCTTGAGGTAGGAAATAAACCTACCTTTTGGAGATGTTGTATTACCCTTCCATTCAAGCACGGGCTCTCCTAGAAATTGAAATCGAACTACTTTCATTCGGCAATCAAGATTAGCATAACATGAGGCCAACTAATCCATACCCATAATCACGTCAAAATCTAGCATTTCCAGCTCAATTAGATCAGCTTTGGTCTAGCGATTGCATATCACAAGTACACAATTTTTATACACTTGTCTTGCTATCACGGGATCACAAACCGGAGTAGATACCTCAAAAGGTTTAATTGGCTCAGGTTTCACCCCAATGTGACCAGCAACATATGGAGTAATATAAGAGAAAGTATAACCCAGATCTGTCAATGCATACACATCATGGGAAAATACAGATAATGTACCTGTAACCACATCCGGGGAGGACTCAAGATCCTGTCGTCCGACTAAAGCATACACACGGGGCTGAGTGGCACCTGAAGTAGATACTCCCCCTCTGCCTTTACCTTGATCTGCTGACATCTGGGGAGTCTGCCCTACCGGGCGCACTGAAGAAGAACTAGTTGCTGAACCTGTGGGCTGAAACCCACCTGTACCATACCGCGAGGGACAATCTCGCATCAAATGCCCAGTCTGTCCACAAACATAACAAGCATCTGTGTCCTGGCGACATGGCCCCGAGTGTAATTTCCTACACCGGCTACATCGTGGAACTGGTGGTCTCCTCTGACTATAATCACCCCCAAACTGAGAACCCGAAGCTCTCGAGCTCTGACCCTGCCCTGAAGGAAAAGAGCGATCAAATCTCTTATTTGCAAATCGTGGAGGCGCACTAGTCACCAACTGGCCTAAATGTCGGGAATAAGTCTGCCTTGATCCCCATCTATAGTCGCTACCTACCCCCATAGATCTGGCCCTCTTGCTTTGCCTTCTATCAATGTCGCGATCACCCCTTTGTGGTTGCTGTCGTCCCTCTAAGTTCTGGGCATGGGCTTGTATTCGGCAAATATCCATCCCTTCTTGCAACGAAGCCGTCAAACAATACTTGAACAAATGTGGCCTCGAGCCACTCACAAAGCGATGCACTCTATCTCCCATGTCGACCACCATCGTCGGGGCATATCTAGCCAATGGATTAAATTGAAGGCTATATTCCCGGGCACTCATATTTCCTTGCTTTAGATTTAAGAACCTATCCGCTCCAGCTCGGCGGAGCTCGGGCGGCAAAAAGTGACGGATGAAAGCATCTACAAATTCTTGCCACACGGGAGAAGGCACATTTTCCTTACTTGATGCTAACCAATTGTTGTACCACAACACCGCTACATCTCGGAGTGTATACGATGCCAACTCCACATATTCAGTCTCGGAGGCATGGATAATCCTCAATGTTCTTAGCATCTCATCAATAAAACCTTGTGGGTCTTCATTCGGCTTTGACCCGAAAAACTCCAGAGGATTAAGACTCATAAAATCACGGGCTCTGGTACTAGCTGGCCGATCACTTGAACTCACATTCTGCCGCTATGCCTGGGTGGCAACCAACTGTGTCATTAGATGAATGGCCTGAGTCACTTGTTGACCCGAAGCAACCGGTGGAGGAATCGGAGCTGAAGCTCCTCCTTGTTCTTCTACATTGGGCGGGGTGAAGGAAGTATTATATGGGGCCTCATTTTGTGACTCGCCCTCTTCTACATTCATTGGCACCCCTTTCTGCCCACCTTTTTGTCGTAGTCTTGCCCTTCTAGGCGGCTGTAGCTTTTGCTTTTGGCGGCATTTCTAAAATCATAACACACTATTAAGAGGGGAAAAATCTTATAACACAGCTCTATCGCACGATCTCTTAACATGAAAGATGGTCATTTTTTCCTAAATGCCCTGTAGCCTTTTGTTTATTAGTTCGGCGCCCAACACACCATAAACAAGACTCTACTAGACACGGCTCGTAGACACTTCCTAGGACTGAACTGCTCTGATACCACTTTTGTCACGACCTGACTAGGGGCCGCGACGGGTACCCGGGGCTAACTACCGAGCACCGCTCATCCTATTAATCATCATAAGAAAATCATATTTCATTTGGGAACATAAATACTTTTATATACATAAGCCTTTCGGCTATCAAAATGATACTATATATATATACACATAACAGCAACCTCGTGAGACCATGTAACCCACACTGCGTATCTACGAGCGTCTACTAGAGTACTAGACATATGGACGGGACAGGACCCCGTCGTACCCAAAATATACAAATATACACCAAAGAATAATCGAGCACCTCCGGAACAATGGAGTGCTCTCAATCAGCTAACAACTCCTACGAGTCTGGATCAAGCTCACCTCCCTGTCTACCTGTGGGCATGAACACAGCGTCCAAAGAAAATGGATGTCAGTACGAACATTGTACTGAGTATGTAAGCCAAGAATGAAATAAATATAATAGAAGGATCATGTTCCATAAGAGAAAGATATGACCTGCATGAGTTTCATAGGTGAACAAATTTCGTACACATATCGTATATTTATATAATCATGGTACATATGCCATCCCATCACATATTCATAACATCATAATCCTCATCGTTAACCCGCGTTCGGGTAACCATCGTATGCCGCCCACTAGTGGTGATCATGCCCGGCCCTCTAGGCTCGGTGTAAACATAGCAGCCCGCCTAAGCGGTGACATGCCTGGGAAATGAGGCACGGTGGAATCATATGCAGCCCGCCTTAGCGGTGACATGCCCGGCCATTTTGGCGCGGTGGAATCATATCATCGTATAATCAATCATAAATTTATCATTTTTACACATCTCATAGGCATAACATAATCTTACCTTATTGATCGTCCCATAGACATATCATGACTTAGCATCATTATACGTTTATCATTAAGAGCATACATTAGACTTTGAAGGCAACTATGGCTATGTCGGGGTGACGTAAGGTCGTGAGCCCCCGATTATATTATGGAGTAATCATTACCATCATATCTCACCTTGAAGGAACTAACAATTTAAGGTGAGTGTGCGCAAAGAGAAGCATCGATGAAACCATACTTAGAATTATTAGCTTCATGGACACCCTTATATTGCACTAAGATTCCTCATACTTATATTCATCATCATCATTATCATGCTCGTATCGTATTTCCTTTCTTAATCATGTACGTATGTAGTTTGGTATATTTACGGACTCATAGTCTCCATCGTATAGGATGATCATGGAAAACTTGGAAGATTCATGCCATTGAAGGAAGGGATTAGTTTTACATACCTTTTTCCGTTTAACTAGTTTATCGCTTGCTTGCTCTCCTTCAACGCCCACGTTTCTACCTTCAAGAGAATTCGCATTAACATTAGTTAATCGACTATACTAATGTGTTACTATTTCTAGGGGAAATTGGGAAGCGTTTCCCTTGTTTCTACTACTTTTCCCATATTCTATATAAACTCCCAAACGTTCATAACAACATTCACAATATCGCAACAACAATCATCATTTATCTACATTTACCACAATTCACCGTTTCCCTTCAATTTCTCCACAATTATGGTTATAGCTCATTATCGCATTTTCTCATGTATAATACTTACTCCATGGTCTAAATGTCATTCATAACATATTTACAATCACAACACGCCAATACTCATAATTCACCCCAACTACTACTCAACAATGACACTATTCACTCATTTATGACCCATTTTCTATGTCTTTCTACAATTCGAGTGTCTTAGCCTTCCAATACCTTAAACAACATGGAATGACCATAAAACTCACCTTAGATGATGGATGAACAACCCTTGAGTGGAACTTCTCTTCTTGCAGCAAAACCCTACTAGGCTTCATACCCTTGATTTCATGGTTTTGATGTAGTTGATCATGGATTTCCTTTGATTTCTTGTGGATGAATATTAGAGAGTGTTCTAGAGGTTTCTTGAAGATAGGAGAGTGAAAATGAAATTAATTAATGAGGGAATGGTCCTTATATTGAATGTTTAAACCTGTCCCGACCAAGTTATACGGACCAACATATGGTCCGTACATTTTATACAGACCAACATATGGTCCGTACATTTTATATGGGCCGTATGTGTGGCTGTATGTTTGGTCCACTAGGTGGAGCCCCTCTTGGATAATTATACGGCCTAACATACGGCTAGTATAATTTATACGGCCAGTATGTTGGGCCGTGTAATGCCCAGCCGTTCCGATTTCATTCTCGTCGACTCGTTTGATCTTCAATCCTTATGGAACCTTCTTGTCACTTGTTTAACACCTCAATACCAATCTAAGGGACATTATCACTCTTCTCTAAGACGTCATTACGCCATCATTAACTCGTCGTCCATAATTCCTACCCGACACATAACATCTCCTTTACTTTCTTTGGCAAACTTCTTCCTTTTAGTCAAATGTCTTTGAATCTCGATTAGGATCATCAAATGCTATTTCTTATTTATCAAAATCATCGTATACCTTGTGTTCCTCGCTAGCCTATTCACTGTACATTAACGGGGAATTATCCAAGGTGTAACAATACTAGTACGTTTTCTCACATATAATGCTTATCCCACGTCCTTAATATCATTTATAGAATAATCATAATCACAACACATCAAGAATCATGACTCATGTTAAACTACTACTCAAAAATGTCACTATTCTAATATTTGTAACCCATTTTCTATTTCCTTCTATAATCCAAGTCTTTCAACTTCTCAATACCTTAAACAACATAGGAATACCATAAATCTTACCTTAGATGGTGTATGAATAAGCCTGGGTGGAAATACTTTTCTTGAGCAAAACCCTAGTTCCACTTCCAAAGAGATTTCTTGTCTTGGATAAATCCTAATGAGTTTCTTGCACTTGATTCTCTTGGATTTATGATATGAACCATTGATTTGTCTTGAATTTGTGTTGATGACATAGTTAGAACCCTCTATAACTCTTAAGAGAGATGAAGAAGTGGAAAGAATGAGAAAATAAAAGTGGGAACATGTATTTATACTTGCAAATTAATCAGTCCATCGGGCATTATACGGACCACTTATACGGTCCGTATAAGTGTCTGTGTTTCATTGGCATGGAAAACATTCTTTCTGTTGGGTTATACGGACCCTTATATGGTCCGTATAAAGTTCTGAGGTCCGTATAAGATGGTCGTGTTACTCACAGTTTTTCCGAAGTTGTCCTCGTCATTTCGTTTTATCTCCAATCCTTATACAACCTTCTTAACACTTATTTGACACTTCATTAAGCCCTCATTAATTCGATACACGCAAATCTTTCCAAAACACAACATATGCTTTGCCTTCCTTAACATCTTCCGTCTCCTACCTCACATGTCTTTGAAATCTCATTTAGAATCATCAATTGTTATTTCTTACTCATCAAAACATCGTATGCATCGTGCCCTTCGTCAGTCTATTCATTGTGCATGAACAGAAAATTTTTCGAGGTGTAACATTCTTCCCCCCTTAGGAACATTCCTCTTCGAATGTTAAACTATCCGGGATTCTACGAAAATTTGCCATATATTTTCCTTCAACTGACCTGGAGTATCATGACCACGCTATTCTTGCTTACCTCTTACTCCTCTTTTTAAGTACCCAGTTGGTTTCATTGGCGACGTATAAATACTTGCAAGTTACATAATCGTTCTTATGTGATTCGTGTACATACATATCTATACATATACAAGTATCCTCATCCGAATTCGTATTCATAATCGTACTCATTTACATATCGTATCCATAGTCATATTCATATACATATCATTTACATAGCATACCCAACCAAGAAGGTTTGGTGGTTTCGCACATCCGGCCACAACAAGGCTCGGTGTCATTCATACAAAAAATCTTTTGTCTATCTGTAGTAACTTATCTCGCCATGCTCTTTTCCTTCCTTTATTTTTCCCTTGATTATCATATCTTATGTTCTACTATAGAAAACCTTAGGTCTCTTTCTAAATTGTTGCTTATAAATCGCAATGTCATTAATTACGACTTTATCGTTAGTGCCTTTGCCTCTATTCTAGTATAACATCGCCATCCTTTACAATACCCCTTGAGTTATTCGCTCTCAATGTCATGTGGTTCAAGGTCTTCATGAATGATTTCCCGTACAGTCTCATATGCTTGCTCAATTCGTGTTCGTTTATTTACTAGTTATTAGACTCATTTCTACATAACTCTCACTCTTTGTTTTAGAGTCTATATCTGTCACATCTTAGGGTCCATCGTTTCAATCTCTACACTTGTATTCTCTTTACTCGCTTCCCCCCTTTAAGGATTTTACTTGTACCATTCTCAAATCCGTTGCTTCACCTTCAAATCTTGAATTCCTATATCCTTTGCGATACTACATCTCATTTATGCCGTTCCCCATAATCTATAGCTACGTTAATTCATGCGTGAAGTCTTAACATACTTATCTTGCAGCTTTGTAATCAAGTAATAAACCCGACATAGCAATCCGGACAAGAATGTATTTTACTTAGCTCATCTAGTAGTTATGAGTCAATGTCTAAATCCGCTCTAATTAACAACTTCTATCCCATAGGGATGCTCAAAATAGTAGTATGCCTAGTTATCCATACCATCCATGTAATGTCACTTGCTTTCTCCATCGGCGCGTAAAATTTCACTTGTAATGTCATCTTTGTTTTCCAGGGCCTAAGTCTCATGCGCACTAATACCCCTTATGCCTCATACTCTTTTACTCTTGTGTTGGACTCAACATTGGTTTCAAAACCAATCATAATAATATTGTATTTGTCGTTAATGATAGCTTTACTTTATCGCTTTATCGTCGTACGGTAAACTCATAACTCATGGCCACCTTTTTCTTTTCAACTCATTACTTCATATGCTTTACTCGTTCTAACTTGGTGCAGGATATTCGTTGGAGATGCATCTTCCTTTAATCATAACACGATTACTTCTTAAGCACGCGTACATCATATATTTCCTTTTCTCTCTTTATCTGTACTTATTCCTTTATATTCTTTCCTCCTCAATTTATCTCATTACCTACCTTTTTATAATTAATTCTTTATTCCTCGCACAAGGAATCCTATTCTTAACTCAGTACCGCTTTGTCCTTTAGAATATATTACCTCTTTACAATCCGCTCTTCGCTTCCAAAACTTATTCTGTTCATTCTGATCATCCCCTCTCATCCTTATTGTGTTGATCCTTTTTCTAACAATCGTCCTATTTCGTTATTCATCTTTCTGTAGTCTTGGTCTTTTACATCCGGCTAAACATATCACTTATACTCTTGATTATACCAATCACAAACTACTACTACTTTGCCATATCACAGTTCTATGATTTCTATTTTTTTTTTTAAGTTGACTTCCCCCTTTTTCTTTCTATCATTCCTGTCATTGAGGAACCCCTATGCTGGACATTTCCCCTAACAAGGTCTTATAAGCTTTCTCATCTACTGCCCCATGGCTCGCTTGTTGGTTTCACACTTGCATTCACTCTTTATTCATATAGAGCATGTCACATCTTTAGTCGTTTCCTCACTATACTTTGTATTACAGTTATTGTTACGTTCTCATTATACCCTGATCATAATCAACTCTATAGGGTAACACTTCTTGATCTCATTCACGCGCCCGCTTATGAAATAGAATAAACCTCGTGAAGTAAGCATACTTAACCTGTTACTCTTTTCTAATCAGCGCAATTACACTTACCATATAAGTCATTTGTTCAAGGTATCTTCATTCGTTATACCCCTTTGTACTTCACACCCCTGTCTCAATCATGTTGTTACTCTATTTTGCTAATATACTTATCGTATCTTTCTCGTGCTCATCCATCCAATCAATACTCCAGTATCTCACTCTATTAGAGTTACCATTCCTCTTCTATGCCGTGTTTTAGCACTACTAGTCTCCTTAAATTACTATAGCATTTCTCTTTACCGTATCAATGTCACTCTTATAATTGCCATTACTATCAATTCAACAACATTTATCTCATCTCTTGTAATCGTCAATGATACACCTAACTTAATCTCGTCCTGCCATTATTTTTTGCACAACATCTTTTTCCCGTTAGGACATATTACAAGCTTATATTTTATCTCCTTTAGACTCTAGGAAAATTTCAGCGGAGTTTCCTCTATATTTCTTACTATCCCAAACCCTGCACGCAGTAATTACAAACAATGCCTCATAGGGCCAATATATATGTACGATATATTTCAGCCACACAGGGCTCCCACTTTCAAGTAAAAGCACAAAGATGTCGAAACTTACCTCATATATTATACTTCGAGATGTACCTGATCCTTTAGCGACCTGCCCTGTTATCCCTTCCTATTTACTTTCCCTTTCATCCTTCAGCTTTACATTTCAATTATACCTCAATATTCTTACCTTACTCGACACACATCTTTCATACCGTCACTTACCTTTGTTCTGATTCATTCAATTTGTTTCGTTCACAAGCTTATATCTGAACTTATCATTAAGAGATATCTTTACTCAATTTCTCTTTTGTACTTACATCGATTTACCTCTTATGATAACCAATCCATTATCATATAAATACATATTCCGATAACGTAGCCTCAACGAAGGGGCTTACCTCCGTAACTTCCAATGTCATCAATCACATTCTTCTGTCATTACCGTTCTTCTGCTGCAATCAAGGGTGAGTATAAGGAATCTCATTTCTTATGGCTTAGCTATACCACACAATCTTAGGGATGAAAGAAGAGTAACCATCCTAAATGCCCTGTAGCCTCCTGTTTATAGATGTGGCGCGCAACACACCATAAACAAGAATCTACTAGACACGGCTCGTAGACAATTCCGAGGACTGAACTGCTCTGATACCACTTTTGTCACGACCCAACTAGGGGCCATGACGGGTACCCGGGGATAACCACCGAGCACCACTCATTCTATTACTCATTCGGCGTACAATCGTATTTCTTATGCTCATAATCGTAGGAAAACCATTTTCATTGGAAACATATTTACCTTTATATACATAAGCTCTTTGGCTATCCACATAATACATATATACATGTGGAAAATCGTGAGACCATAGAACCAACACATACGTATGTACGAGCCTCTACTAGAGTACTAGATATATGGATGGGACAGGACCCCGTCGTGCCAAAAACGTGTATGTGCACAAAATAGTAAATTAATGGCACCTCCGGAATAATGGAGTGCTCTCAAAAGTCTTCTCATCGGCTTCTATAAATCTGGGTCGCCTCCCTGTCTACCTGTGGGAATGACCACAGCGTCCAAATAAAACGGACCTCAGTACGAATACTGAGTATGTAAGGCATGAATGAAATGAACATAATAGAGAAATCATAAGATATAAGATGAAGATATATCATATATAATCATAGTACATGTATCATCATAGCGCATACATCATCGTATCATATATATAGTAACGTATCTACCCATACACATTAAACATTATCCGTATTCGGCCACGTAGTGGCTCGACAATATCACATACATGCCTCCCGGGCTTTTCATACATTTGAATACATAGTAGTATCGTACCCGACTATATAGATTCGGTATCTTACGTACCCAGCTATAATAAAGCTTGGTGTTATGCATGCCTGGACCTACCAAGGCTCAGTGTTGTCAGTACCTGGCCCTACCAAGGCTCAGTGTTGTCCGTACCCAACTGCAGTGGTGCGCGTGCATTAATTAATTATATATATATATATATATATATATTCTACCCGGCCATATAAACTCGGGGTTTCATATACGCCACACATAGGCACATATACATAAAAGCCCATAAACATCTTTAGCGGCATAACTATTATCCTCGTCATTATTATCATCATTACTATCGACATCGTCATCGTTATCATCACATATATCTCATAAGCTTATCATAACCTTTCATAGATCATGCATTTGAATTTAAAGACAATCTATGAAAATCATATCATATTCGTAGCATGAACTTCGTAAAAAAATATCGCATGATAGACTTTATAATCTCTAAATTTAGGCTAATCATTACCATAATCGTATTTATGGCATATCTCTTACCTTTATCCCATATGGAACCCCCTATGAACATAGACTCTTAACTATTCGGAACATTGGTCAGAAGTCATACATTAGAGCTTATAGAAAATCTATAATGATGTCGGGGTGACATAAGGTCAAGAACCCCCGATTACATTATGGAGTAATCATATTCATCATATCTCACCTTGAAGGAACTAACAATTTAAGGTGAGTGTACACCATGAACAACATCAAGGGATTGTAAGTAGGATCTTTAACTTTATAGACATTATATCTTGATTTAGAATCTCTATGCTTAAACTTACCATCATTTTTTCCGTATTCATGACATATTTCTCATCTTTATCCCATAAGAAGCTCTTTATAAGTGTTGACTCACAGTTCCCGAAATGTAAGAAAGTAATGGAGAGGTAGGGAAACAATATCATAGGATTCATATAAGGATATTAGCTTCGTAGGAATATCATATCATGAGCTTTAGGATTTCTAGACTTAGATTCATCATCAGTATTGTCATGCTCGTAACGTATCTCTTTTCTTTATCTTATATGAAGCTCTTTATAATCATAGACTCATAATTTCCGATACGTAGGAAAATCATGGAAAGATAGGAGGATTCATACCATAGGAATCATGCCTTAGAAATAAGGGACTAGCCTTACTTACCTCTTTCGTTTAACAATTTCCATCGCTTGATTGTTCTCTTTTAATGCTCACGTTTCTACCTTCAAGAGATTTCGCATTCATATTAGCTAATCGATTATAGGAACGTGCTTACTAAAGCTAGAGAAAAATGGGAAGCGTTTCCATTGTTTATACAAACTTCCCCATATTGTATATCAACTCCTAAACATTTATAATAACATTCACAATATCATAACCAACAATCTTCATTCATCTACATTACCCTCATTTCACAATTCCACTTCAATTCATCCATATTATTGGTCATAGTATACTAGTACGTTTTCTCACATATCATGCTTAACCCACGTCCTTAATATCATTTATAGCATAATCATAATCACAACACATCAAGAATCACGACTCATGTTAAGCTACTACTCAAAAATGTCACTATTCTCATATTTGTAACCCATTTTCTATTTCCTTCTATAATCCAAGTCTTTCAACTTCTCAATACCTTAAACAACATAGGAATACCATAAAACTTACCTTAGATGGTGTAGGAATAAGCCTGGGTGGAAATACTTTTCTTGAGCAAAACCCTAGTTCCACTTCCAAAGAGATTTCTTGTCTTGGATAAACCCTAATGAGTTTCTTGCACTTGATTCTCTTGGATTTATGATATGAACCTTTGATTTGTCTTGAATTTGTGTTGATGACATAGTTAGAACCCTCTAGAACTCTTGAGAGATGAAGAAGTGGAAAGAATGAGAAAATAAAAGTAGGAACATATATTTATACTTGCAAATTAATCAGTCCGTCGGGCATTATACGGACCACTTATACGGTCCCTATAACCATGTACGGTTCGTATAAGTGTCTGTGGTTCATTTCCATGGAAAACATTCTTTCTGTTGGGTTAAATGGACCCTTATACGGTCCGTATAAAGTTCTACGGTCTGTATAAGGTGTTCGTGTAACTCAAAGTTTTTTCGAAGAAGTCCTCGTCGTTTCGTTTGATCTCCAATCCTTATACAACCTTCTTAAAACTTATTTAATACTTCATAAATCATCATTAATTCGATACTCGTAAATCTTTCCAAAACACAACATATGCTTTTCCTTCCTTAACATCGTCCGTCTCCTACCTCATATGTCTTTGAAATCTCATTTAGAATCATCAAATGTTATTTCTTACTCATCAAAACATCGTATGCATCGTTCCCTTCGTCAGTCTATTCACTATGCCTGAACGAAAATTTTTTCGAGGTGTAACAGTTTATATGTACATTCTTAGAGTCTCATAGACATAATGGGTATGTAGATACTATGTATGGTTTTGCCGGCCTTGTCGAAGTTGTGATATTTTCCTGTAAACCTTGCCGTCTTTATGATACTCGTGATCTTGTAGTGACCTTGTCGGTTTGCATATGTACATATATATTGGATTATTGGATATTTCTATGTTGGGCCTTTTCTGCGTGCAGGTGTACGCTAAGTTATAGTATATGGTATTTAAGGAAATCGTTAAGTCAGGTGGTTCCAGGCCTGTGAGTCAGAGCCCGTCATACTCCTCGTTGGGGGTGTGACAGGTGGGGAAGAGATTGACCGATTAGAGAGATTTTAGGGGGTTAGGGTTTTGGAAAGCAGAGGAATCTTGGCAGGCGTATCTGCAACCGCAGCTCCAGTGGAATCAGGTGAAAGAAGATTGCAGTAGCAGTGACTCACTGCAAGCGCGGTTCAAGCAGATCCTTTGGTACAAGGCCCACTAGGGCCCGTCCTTTCACCACTCAGGATTTCTCTCCGGGTATTCCTCCATTTCTCAATTAAAATTTTGAATGGAAAGAGAAGAAGGAGAAATTAGAATAGCATACATTCTAGGCTTTAATAAACAAATTAATGCAATTTTGGAATTTCTTTGGTGTTTTTTGTTTTCTAAAATTAGGAAAACATCTAAGGTTTACTCGGCAGACGTGAAACATACATGGGATTTTTTGGATAATAACAGGGGAGGTGATTATATCGGAAGAGCCATATGTTTCAGTTCTCAATAAATCAGCAAAATGTGAATGTTGTTTCACTTCAAGTAACCTTAAAAAATATTCTGCATGCCATGTTGTTCACTACTGTGTCAACACATGCCAGGAACACATTGTGGTTCAATAAATTTAACTGAATGCTGATTTTTAGATATTTTTTGGGGGACAAGAAGTGTTTAGTTCCTGTAGACATGACCATTTAATCAAGAACTAGGTAACGTTACCTCAATACTGTTTCCACAATTAGCTATTGGTCTTTTTAATTATAGTGAAGCTAATTGCAGAAATCAGATTGGACGTTGCATAGGGTTGAATTTCAGGCCTTTCCTTCTTAGAATTTGGTTGATCTTTCTCTTCCTAATTCCTTTTTGCAGTACTGATACTTAGATTTTGATTCTGCTGATAAATTATTCTTCGGATGATATATTTGAAGATTAATTGTACAGAATTGTACTATGTTTTTTTGTGATGTAATGGAAGAAGTGGAGGAAAATACATATGAGAAATGTTAAGCACCTAATTTTTGAAGAAAAAATGAATTTGTGAACTAGGATGTTCTTGAGGGTGTTGATTTCTAACAGATGGTTGTTTAGATATGTAAAGTAGAAAGATAATGGTGTAGATATGTTGCTTTCCCTAGACGATGCAGTGCAGTAAATGACATGGTATAATAATTCTACTTTTGATAGATAAAGATATGAAAAAAGCTGAATCAATTTTAAAGTTAGAAGTGGAAATCACGCAATTTTTTCCATTTGGTGTAGAAAAATATTTCTCAAAGGTTTTTTAGTTGAAAATCCAAGACTTTTGTGCTTTTTCGTTGGACATTCGACTGGCGCAGCAATAATTCATAAGGTATGTTTAAATCATAATTATATTTTACTGCTCTGTTATTTTTTATACGTTGTTGAAGACTATAATCTGTTATTGTTAC
This sequence comes from Lycium barbarum, assembly GCF_019175385.1. Taxonomy (NCBI): domain Eukaryota; kingdom Viridiplantae; phylum Streptophyta; class Magnoliopsida; order Solanales; family Solanaceae; genus Lycium; species Lycium barbarum. Next base: position 48,371,906 of record NC_083338.1, on the reverse strand, counting down.
TTGTAGGCATACTTGACGTGAAAGTTGTATACGGTAAAAACCGGATATAAGCAAGATCGGTGAGACCGGGGACCGGAGATAAGAAGAGACAGGCATGATCACCGAGTCTTCCCTTGGAACTGGTGATAATGCACCGGCTGCGGTTGACCTGAGAAAAGTGAAGCGAATTTGATTGGTCTGGTATCACCGAACCAAAATCCACATCACAGCCAGCCCGGTTTCAGCATGAACGAGTTGATCGTGGCCGTTGGTCCGGTTTCAGCATGACCGAGTTAATCGTGGCTGTTAGTCCGGTTAAGTAGTTATAAAATCACCACGCGTCAACATCGTTCTGTCACATTGTACCGACGACGGTACGGGTGTCAGACCGTATGGCCCAACCTTATCCTATTAGGGTTTACTTTATTCTGAAAAAGGTTTTATGTTGTATGCAAGACCCATAAGGCAAAACTATAAATAGGAGGTATTTCCCTACTTTTAAGGGTTAGCTTTTTCGAGATCAAGAACATTTTAATAGAAATTATATATTGAATCTCTTTCTCCTTTGGTCCGGATCAGTGGCATTTTATGCTTATTCTTCCAATATAGTTGGCTTAATCATAAATATTTGTATCTTGATTCGAATCACTAACACATATGTTCACATATACATGCTATAACACTCAAATCTATAATTATTTCCTATAAACCCAAAATAGATTAAAGTTCATCCACATATCCTATACCTCACTTACAAATTCAATTGATTACCTAAATTCGGGGTAAACAGTTTGGCGCCCACCGTGGGGCTAGGATAATAGTGGTCTTTGATCGTGGTTTCTATCTCTTACCCATTAAGATTGAAAAAATCTTTTATTCGTCTCTGTGAAAACGGACAAAATGGCAAGCAGTGGACAATCTGGTCATGTCAACAACAACGAGATTGTGGCCGAAAATGAGAACAGTGGGCTATGGGGCTTACCAGCAGAACCCATTAACCCAAACTCCGTTGATTCGAGGGAGGGCCTCAACCGACAGAACACCATGAACCAGGATAATGTCGCCCCACGGCCACCGATCCCTTAAATATTCCCAATTCAATTACTTTGTCCCGGGCACAAGGCCGAAAAGTGCTGGATACCCCGGATGATATTAACTTACGTTTAATTTTTGAAATGTTGCAGGGACAGAGGGAAGCTATTGCCGAACAAGGAGTCGCAATAGCCCAGTTGCAAAGCAAAAATGATGAAACGTCCCCGGAGAGGACGAAAGGTGTCGCCGAACCTAGAAGGGACGAAACACGGATGGTCGAGAGTAACGGGTCTGGAGCTGGTTCATCCACCGAAGTTCTGAGAATGCTCGAAACATTGGCGAAGCGGGTAGACTCAACTGAGAAGAGGATGGAAACATATAACTCTCGGGTGGACCAGATCTCGGGGGCTCTGCCTATTCTGAAAGGACCGGATTCGAAGAGGTACATTCAGAGGCCTTTTCCTCCGAGTGCGGCTCCGAGATAGATCCCGAAGAGGTTTAAAATGCCGGATATCCAGAAATATGATGGCACAACGGACCCTCAGGAACACGTGACTTCACACACCTGTGCCATAAAAGGCAATGATGTTAAAGAGGATGAAATTGAATCCGTGTTATTGAAAAGGTTTGGGGAAGCTCTGTCGAAGGGAGCATTGACTTGGTACGACCATCTGTCCGAGCATTCAATCACTTCTTTCGAAATGCTCACGGATGCGTTCATAAAAGCTCATGTCGGTGCCAAAAAGGTGCAGGCCCGTAAGGCGGATATTTTCCGTATAGCCCAAAGGGATGATGAGTTATTGCGTGAATTTGTCAACTGGTTCCAAAGGAAATGGATGGAGCTCCCTCTAGTTCCGGAGGAATGGGCTGCACAAGCTTTTACCAAAGGGCTTAATCCTCAGAGCTCGACGGCCTCGTTCAAACTAAAGGAAAACTTGCTGGAATACGAGGTTGTGACCTGGGCAGATGTCCATAATAGATAATAATCAAAGATTCGGGTAGAGGATGACCAACTCGAACTTCCCCCGGGGCCTGTAAATATGAACAAAAGCTCTGAGAGATCGAGAAAAAATTACAATCTGGAGTCAAGACCATCGAGGGAAAGATATTGGCCATACTCTCATTCGGAAAGGCCAAGCTTTATGCCAGAAAAATCTAGGGTTTTCCCGAGCCAATCATCTGGTCGGGATGATAAACGGACCAAGCGCCCATCAAACAGTTGAGGTCTCTCATTTAGGAGTGATGTCGGAAGCTCAGCCAGCAACAAAGACTTGCCAAAGATATCGGAGTACAACTTCAACGTTAACACTTCGAACCTCGTCTCGGCTATTGGCCGTATCGCAGAAGCAAGATGGCCGAGATCACTAAGGTCAGACTTGGGCCAACGGGACCCGAGCGTTATGTGTGAATATCATGGAACCCATGGGCACAGAACTGAGGACTGTCGCTAACTAAGAGAGGAGGTGGATCGGTTACTGAAGAATGGCCACCTTCAAGAATTGTTAAGTGAACGAGCTAAGGGCCACTACAAGGAAAGACAATCTCATAAACGGCCCGAACCAGTGGAACCTCAGCATAAAATCAACATGATAATCGGGGATACCGATACCCCTCGAGGGCCGGTGATGAAACGGACAAAGGTTTCCATTATGCGTGAGAAGCGTAGCCGGGATTACGTACCCGAGGGTTCCATCTCTTTTAACAACGAGGATGCAGAAGGCATCATTCAACCGCACAATGATGCATTGGTAATCTCTATTCTTATTTTTAAATCGCAAGTTAAATGTATTTTGATTGACCTAGGTTGCTCGGCCAACATCATCCGCTGGAGAGTGGTTGAACAACTAAGGCTACTCGATCAGATCGTACCGGTAGCCCGAGTGCTCAGTAGATTCAATATGGCAAGTGAAACCACGAAGAGGGAGATTTCTTTGCCGGTAACCATTGACGGCACCATTCAGCAAACAGTGTTCTATGTAATCGAAGGGGATATGAAGTATAATGCATTGCTGGGTAGACCGTGGATACATAGCATGAGGGACGTGCCATCGACATTACATCAGCTGCTGAAATTTCTAACCCCGGAGGGGATAAAAACCATTCGGGGAGAACAACCCACTGCAAGAGAGATGTTCATGGTCGAGGAAGCGTCACCCCTTCCCAAAAATCTGAATAAAAAAGAAGATGAATCAGTCGGTGGCAAGGACCCTATATAGCAACTAAAGTACATAGGTTCGACAACGGAGCACAATAGGTCTGACCCGAGGCATGAAGAGGATGATTTCGGTGTGCCCAGATCATTCGTCTTGCCGGATGACTCAGATGCAACCAAGTCAACAGTAGAGGAGTTGGAGCAAATCATCTTGTTCGAATATCTACCGGATAGAAAGGTATACCTGGGCACGGGGTTAACCTTGGAGCTCAGGAACAAGTAAATCAAATTTCTTCAAGCTAATGCCGATTGTTTCACATGATCCCATATAGATATGACAGGTGTACCACCGGAAGTGACGGCTCACAACTCAGCCTTGATGGGAGGTTCCCCCCGGTGAAGCAGAAGAGAAACTCCATGGCAGAGGCAAAACAAGCATTCCTAAAGGATGAGGTAACAAAGCTTTTGAAAATAGGCTCTATCCAGGAGGTAAAATACCCGGACTGGCTAGCTAACGTAGTAGTGGTGCTGAAAAAGGTAATAAACTTCGAATGTGCGTTGATTATAAGGATCTAAACAAAGCATGCCCGAAGGATTCATTTCCGATGCCTCACATCGATAGAATGATCGATGTGACGGCCGGACATGAGATGTTAAGTTTTCTCGATGCTTACTTCGGGTATAACCAAATCCGGATGCACCCGGAGGATCAAGAGAAAACATCCTTTATTACCCGGTATGGGACTTACTATTACAATGTCATGCCCTTCGGATTAAAAAACGTCGGTACAACTTACCAAAACCTAGTTAATGGAATGTTCGAAGAACAAATAGGGAAAAGAATAGAAGTTTATATTGACGACATGGTGGTCATGTCCCAGGAAACAGAGGACCATTTAAAGCATTTGCAGGAAACCTTCGATGTACTCCGCAAGTACAACATGAAGCTTAACCCAGAAAAATGTGCCTTCGGTGTCCGATCTGGCAAATTTTTGGGTATCATGGTGTCAAACCGGGGGATTAAAATCAACTCGGATAAGATCAAAGCCATTGAGGATATTGAGGTGGTGAATAACGTCAAAGGAGTGCAGAGGCTCACTGAAAGAATAGCGGCGCTGAGTCATTTCATATCGAGGTCTTCAGATAAAAGTCACCGTTTTTTCTCCTTACTAAGGAAGAAGAATGACTTCTTTTGGACACCGGAGTGCCAAAGAGTTTTGCAAGAATTGAAAAGGTACTTGTCCAGCCCGCCTCTACTGCACACACCGAAAGTGGACGAGCAACCTTTTCTCTACCTTGCCATATCCGAGGTAGCTGTAAGTGAAGTTTTGGTCTGAGAATAATCAGGTACACAATTCCCTATATATTATGTGAGTAGAACTTTAGGGGATGCGGAGACCCGTTATCCCCACCTAGAAAAGTTGTCATTGGCGTTGATAAGTGCTTCTAGAAAGCTCAAGCGTTACTTTCAATGCCATCTGATATGTGTAGTGACTACTTATCCTCTAAAGAATATCATGCACAAACCGGAATTATCAGGTAGACTAACTAAATGGGCCATAGAGATTAGCAGATATGATATCGAATATAACCCTCAGACGGCCATTAAGTCTCAAATATTGGCCGATTTTATGGCAGATTTCACTCCAGCCATGGTCCCCGAGGTTTAGAAAGAGCTTCCGCTAGCCTCGGGAAAATCTTCTGGTATTTGGTTGTTACACATGGACGGGGCCTCGAAACTCAAAGGTTCCAGGCTAGGAATCGTCCTCAGAACTCCCGCCGGGGATGCCATTCGACAATCCATTAGAACTATTAAATTGATTAACAATGAAGCCGAGTATGAGGACATGAATGCAGGTTTGGAATTAGCTCAGAGTATGGGGGCCGAAATAATTGAAGCAAAATGCGACTCTCTCTTGGTCGTTAGCCAGGTGAATGGCGTCTTCGAGGTTAAGGACGAACGGATGCAAAGGTAGCTGGAAAAAATCCAAGTGATACTATACCATTTTAAAGAATGGACCGTGCAGCATGTACCCAGGGAGCAGAACAGCGAAGCCGATGCATTGGCCATTTTGGGATCTTCAGTCAAAGGGGAAGAAATCAACCCTGGAACTATGGTGCACTTGATGAATTCGGCGATAGAAAATGGACATGCTGAAATAAACACAATGGGTTTAACTTGGGATTGGCGCAACAAATACATCGACTACTTGCAAGATGGAAAGCTCCCGAGTTTCCCAAAAGAATCATGGTCACTAAGGACAAAAGCAGCACGATTCTGCTTGGTAGACGGCCAACTATATCGACGGTCTTTCTTCGGACCCCTGGCCAAGTGTTTGGGTCACGAAGAAACCGAGTATGTGATAAAAGAAGTACACGAGGGGACCTGTGGCAATCACTCCGGTGCTGAAGCCTTAGTCTAAAAAATTATCAGAGCCGGTTACTACTGGAACCGGATGGAGGAAGATTCAAAGAATTTTGTCCGGAAATGTGACGGGTGTCAAAGACATGCCCCGATGATTCATCAGCCCGAGGAGTTTCTGCACTCGGTGATATCACTTTGGCCCTTCATGAAGTGGGGAATGGACATTGTTGGTCCATTGCCATGGGCACTAGGTAAGGCCTGTTTTATTTTGTTTATGACTGACTATTTCTCCAAATGGGTTGAAGCGCAGGCCTTCGAAAAGATTAGAGAAAAGGAAGTTATTGACTTCATATGGGACCACATTATTTGTCGTTTCGGCATCCCGGCCGAGATAACTTGTCATAACGGTCCTCAGTTCGTTGGAAGCAAAGTCAATGATTTCCTCAAAGGGTTGAAGATCAAGAAAATCGTATCAACTCCGTATCACCCGAGTGCGAACGGACAGGCGAAATCCACGAATAAAACAGTAATTCAAAATTTGAGGAAAAGACTTGAAACATCAAAGCGTCACTGGAGGAAAGTGCTACCGGAGGAATTGTGGACTTACAGAACCACATTGAAATCAAGCACGGGAGAAACACCTTTCTCGTTGGTCTACGGGGCCGATGCCCTCATTTCGTAGAACTTGGTGAACCGAGTCTCCGATTCAGGTACTCCATCGAGGAATCAAACGAACAGGCCCTGGCCGTAAAACTCGATCTCACGGATGAACTTCGCGAAAATGCGTTGGTCCGTATTGCAGCCCAAAAGCAGAGAATGGAAAGGTACTACAACCAGAGGGCCAATTTTTGACATTTCCATGTTGGGGACTTGGTGCTTCGGAAAATTACCTTGAACACCAAGAATCCCAACGATGGAAAACTAGGTCCGAACTAGGAAGGGCCGTACAAGATAACCGAGGTAACGGGAAAAGGATTGTATCAGCTAGAATCCATGGACGGGCAACGGTTGCGTAATAACTGGAATGTAGCTCATTTGAAGAGATACTACTGCTAAGGTATGGACACTTGTGTTTATTTATTAACCTTTTTTTTTGGAGGAAGTCGAGTGCCGGATAAAGTTAGGTGCTAGGTTTGAAAATACGTGTTGCACTCTTTTCCTTAGTACGGTTTTGTCCCAAAATGGGTTTTCTGACAAGGTTTTTAATGAGGCAACAAGTACAACGTGTTACTAGGTAAAGACAAGGACAAATGCGCGGAAACTCGGGGCCACACCCTACGAGTGGGGACTTGATAGTTCTTACCCGATCTTGCAGCTTGAATAAGTACTAGGGGACTACTATACCCACATCAAGGTTTACCCCAGTTAGTCGAAAACGGAGGTGCTCAACAAAGCAAATGAACACTAATAGATGCTACCTCAGAAAAATCCTCGAAATTTTTTTATTTGCCATCTTCTCCTAAATCCGGACCTTCTGTATTAGGTTTCGAAATAAGGACAAAACTACCAGAATGAATCGTGTCCACTTAGTGCTTGCTTCGGCAAAAACAGAAGGAAACGGACGAAGTCTTCATATCATGTACATGCAAATAGTTGTACTATTAAGATCATTAAAAATTCATTGCGGATGTGTCTTCTTGTTAAAACGGCCTACCCTGGTGATTACTACCGAAATTTGGCATCATTTTTAACTAGACACCCTATACCGGGTATTATAGTCGAAATTCGACAAAGGCAACAAGGTCACATTGAACCGAGCCAAAATCTTGTACACACCCCAAATGGGGACTGCTGTATTAAAAATTGGTACGGCCAAAAAAATATCAGCCCTAAAAATGCCTAACGTGATTCGGAGACTTCTGAATTCACAAAGCATAAATAAGTCCCACGGGTAAACCACTTGATCAAATTCCCGGACAAAACGTACCGGACGAAGAGAAAAGCCAATATTCAGGCACAGTCCGAAAAAATGACTCCGAGTGTTAGACCCCGTATTTTATATGTCGAGTTATTCGCGAAAGAATCGACGTGAGATAGAAACCTCGGATTTTTAATTTCTAAACTAGAACTAATCGGTTATAAATTTTACTTAGTATAAGAATGTTGTTGGAAATTAGGAACTACTTAATTGTGGTATTAAGTAAAAATTAGTGGCAACAATGAGCCAATATGAACATTAACATGCCATGTCCAAAAGATGACTCAAAGTCATCTAAAATAAAGCTATTATGGAAGACATACAAATATGCATTTAAATGTTGATTCATCCACTACATTTTCATCATATTGTGGACAACTAAATTGGAAGAAAAATACATGTGAATTTCGGCCAAGGTGGCTAAAAAAAGAAGACATCCATGTGAGGCATGCATTTGAATATGGAAGGCATCTATTACTTTATAAAAGCATGCATTATTTTATGAAGACACACATGTTAGGAAGAATCCTTGCACACTTAAATATTGACATTCATCTTTGTATGATTGAAATGGACAAAGGTTAGTGTATGAATCATCCACTACACATGCAATTGTCTTGTAAACAATAAAAAGGAAAGGAAGAAGGAGAGCCTGTGTGTGTGTGTGGGGGGGGGGGGGGTCGGCCAAGGCATATAGCCGAAAGTGAGGGAGAAAACAAATTGAATTTTGGTGTAAAGTTAATGGAGTGACTCATTGTCAAGAGTGGAGCATGTGTCCACCTTGTAGGAATCATAATTTAACCAAATAATGACTAAGGAATCAGCCATTACAATTCATTTCAACTTGACAACACAAAGAAAGAAAACTAGAAAACCCTAGAGAGAGAGAGAGAAAGCTCACGGCCAAAGGGCTGATTTTGGAGCTCCTTGTGTGTTGATCAAAAAAAATATTTCTTCAAGCATTTCAACCCTTTAGAAGGTCCCTAGAAACGTGAAGATATTCGTTTGAGCAACAAGAACCATTATCATTTCAATTCACAAACTCTAGCCAAGTTGAGAAGTCGGATTGTCAAGGTAAGATCTAACTTTCTTTTACATGTGTTGAGGGTGATGTAGTTGTGTGAATATAAGTTTCATGCATGAAATGATGTGTGTTGATGTTGGAACATTATAGTAGACATGAACTTATATATGTTGATGTTGAAGTATGGTTGTAACTTGATGAACATGAATTGCATGCATAAGATCATGAATGTTGGTGTTGGAATGTTAATGTGGTCGTAGGGGTTGTTTAAGTGGCCATGGTGGACTGATTTTCTTTAGTAATTATGGATGATGCTATCATATATTGCATGTTAAAAAGAATGAAAGGAATTGGAAGGTTAAAGGTGAAGTTGTGTTAGTATGAAAATAATTGAATCCATGATTTTATGTGTGTGATGTTGAAGCATGGTTAAGCCATGTAGTGGACTGTTTTGTGTGGAAGTTAGTGAACTGATTTTACTTGATATTTTGATTGTTATTGTCATGAATTTTATGATGGAAATAAAGGTTTTTAATGGTTGGAGTTGGAACTAAAGTCGTTTGTGAGTTGTTGTAAGGATTATAGAGATGACGATGTAGCTTAGTTGCGTATGAATTGATGATGTAGTTTTCATGTGATTGCTGGTCATAACTTACTGAAATTATATGAAAATAAGACATGAAATAATGTGTAAGAATCATATGTGGTTTGCTTAGTATGTTCGTAAACGTTTGCAAGAATTCCGAACATTGTTATGTTGTCGGTTAGGGACTGTTTTGGACGTGTTGTTGGTTAGGGACTGTTTTGGACGTGTTTTTTTGGCTAAGTTGGAAAAACTAATTATAGTTAAGAATATACATCATGTTGTCATAGTGGTTGGGATGTTATAGAATCGTTTCGACGAAATGTTATGACTATAGACTAACAAGAATAAATTGGACGTGTCATAATCGCATGTAGACTATTATTGGGTGTTGTAATGTACGGACTGTTTTGACACATTGTTGTGGTTCTTATTGAGCTTGGAAGATTAATGATAATTAAGGTTATGCATTATGTTGTATGTTGGATGGGCTGTTATAAAGTTGTTACATGCAAACGTTAAGGCTACAAACTATTACGAATAACTTGAGAATGTAGTAGCCGTATGTTAATCGCGATTGAATGTTGTGAATGCGGACTGTTTGGAATGTTATGTGGGCTGTCCGGATTGGTATTGAACGTATAATTATTGATGTGGGATTGGTTGTATGTAGTTGGTTTGACTACAAGAGAAAATGTCGTCTAAACATCTAGAAAGGAGTTACTAACGTTAGAATACGTTTTGAATCTTCCCGTAGCTTAACCGTAGTTGTAGGCGTCTTAATATAGGTTGAAGTTTTATTGGGCAGCGTATACATATTGTGTGACAAATAAGAGCTAAAGGTATGTGAAGCTAACCCTTCTTTCGTTTTGGCATGATCGTTATGAAATGAGTATACGACATATATACGATTCCAAAGGAAATTCCGATTCCTAGAGCCACTAGGATGGCTATTGACCTTGATTCACATAATTTATGTTTTGCTTCATATATATTGATATGTACACATGATTTTAAAGTTCCATTTTGATATAATCTACAGGGACATCCGAAAGGTAAATGATATGACTATTATTGAAATTGCGAACGATGATTCGCATTGACTATTCAATTGAGTCCTTAAAAACGACGTTTTTAATTACATATGGTTCTCACTACTCTACTCGTGCATACCTCGATGTATCTTTCACCGAGTCCCGGGCCGGGTATGTTATCGTGCACAGTTTCACTGCATTGTTCACCGAGTCCCTCACTAGAGGGTCGGGTACAGTATATATATATATATATATATGATGATATGATGATATGATGATATGACCATATGATGATATAATGATATGATGACATGTCATGGCGGCCAGGAGGGCATATGATGATCTTATTCACCGAGTCCCTCATTAAAGGGCCGGGTACGATATATGAATATGCATACGATATATGATATTGACAAATATGATTATGTTACAAAGGCAAGTGTTTTGATACTCTGGATATTGTACATATTTACTGTACTCCATATGTTAGTTATGATCCTTCTACTGTATTTCATTCTTTATATGCTCAGTACATATTCCATACTGACCCCCTTTCTTTGGGGGGCTGCGTTTCATGCCCGCAGGTACAGATATGCGCTTTGGTGAACCGCCAGTTTAAGACTTCCCTTCTGCTATCTTGGAGAGTTCCGTTGTTCCGGAGCCCAGACTTTGGTATAGATCCTGTTTGATCTAAATATATGCATATGTTGTTTAAGGGTACGACGGGGCCCTGTCCTGTCATATGTTACTTTACTGTTGATACTCTTAGAGGTCTGTGGACATATGTGTGGGTTGTGTATGGGTTCTGTTCAGCTGTGTCTATATGATGTGTTGTGGTATGATGTTCGTCTATAGTGGCAGCCTTGTCGGCTTCCACATGATATTGATATGTGATGGTAGCCTTGTCGGCTTGCTTTTATATGAATAATTATGCGACAAATCTGAGACCATGGTTTGGTCTTTATGAATTCCATATGGTGTCTATTGTGGACTGAACATGTAGCTGACGAGAGTGTATATAGGTGCCCATCTTGGGTACTAGTCACGGCCTACGGGGTTGGGTCGTGACACCGATTCTCTGCTTGTCCTTAAAACGAACCGACAATTCGGGCAAAAGTCATAACAAGCATTCAAGCAAAAGAATAAAGAGAATCGGAACGGAAAATGCACATTTCATATATGGAGGTCTTTTACACCCGAAATTCCGACGAAGTAAAGAAAAAAAAACCAAAATGGAAAAGGCAAAATAAAGGCTAAGCACAGGCTCTGATCTATCCGGTACAGCTGGAACCAGAACGCTCGGATACTGTCTGCTCGGAATCCTCGGAATCGGTATCAAGAGCTCTCTTAGCTTCTTCCTCGGTCTTTCTGGCTTCTTCCTCGGTCTTTCTGGCTTCATCCTCGATTCGCAAAACCATGTTAGACTTGCTCAAGGGTGGCCCTCCGGGACTTCCACCGTTCATACTCCACCGCAATCGTGGTATGAGCTTCGGCAGCCTCCACACTCCTAAGGGCTTCTGCCAAATCGGCCTCAGCGTGAGCTAGCTTGGCCACTAATTCATCTCTCTCTTCATCGAGGACTCCTTGGATTTGAGTGGCCGATTCGAGCTCGGCTCTGAGAAGGTCATTAGCCTCGGCTGTCTCCTCGAGTTTGATTTTCAGCTAGTCACATATCCGGGCCCTATCCTCGGCTTTTTGCTCGAATACCCTCATCCTCTCCTTATACTTAGCACTCTCGGATTCAAGCAGCCAATGCCTCTCGGCCATGTTCACGGCATCAGTCTTGACCAAGTCAAGCTCCCCCCAGAGTTGAGAGATAATGGTTTCGAGTTCACCAAGGCCTGAAGAAAAACGAGTATTATCTTGGCTAAGGCCGACCTTGTTTTCTTCCAGAAGCCAGTTCTTCTCGACCATCCCGGCCAATTCATCCTTTAACCGAAGTTTTTCGACTTTCGCTGCTTCGAGCTCGGGTTGAAGGTTGGAAAGGGCAACAACTCGGTTTAATTCATCCTCCTTTACTTGCAAAATGTGCTGGAAATTCTCCATTTCTCGACCCTGGGCATCCAGCTGGCCCATAAGGTCATTAAATTCTTGCGGAGCATGGATGAAGGCTTCATTGACGAGCACCACACTCTGCAAAAGAAATGAGAAGTTAAACTGGGATAAACGAGAAGCTAAAATTCACATTGAATTATGCAAGGATAGGCTGATAAGCTAACTCGATTTCCCGCGTGCATGCCCACATTAATGAGACTCTGCCAGGGGACTCCGATCATCTTCCTCTTATCCGAGTCCGAGACGAGGGGCCTCAGAGAGCTAGCTACTCCCACCGGACGAGACAAAAAGCTGCAATCCTCAGGGAAGGTGACCATGACCGATCTGGTCCTTCTAGGTTCCACACTCGGGGTCGGGAAGATACGCACCAGGCTATCTCTTGAACCAGTCTCGGTGGCCCGACCGACTTCCCTCGTGATTCAAGGGATAGGTTTCACGACCCAACCCCGTAGGCCGTGACTGGTGCCCGAACTGGGCACCCGTATACCAACCAGTTACATATAACATCAAACTGAAACAACGACAATACGGAAACTTATAAAGGAAATCCAAAGTTCGTAACATCATATATATATATATATATACTTCCAGATCAATGGTCTCCTGAGGAGTCACAACTAATCATATCATGAAATAATACGCAAGCCGACAAGGCTGCCATCACATATCAATATCGTATGCAAGCCGACAAGGCTGCTACTAGAGATGAACATCATACCACATCACATCGCATAGACACAGCTGAACAGAACCCATACACAACCCACACATATGTCTACAGACCTCGAAAAGTATCAACAGTGAAATATGACGGGACAGGGCCCCGCCGTACCCCTGGATAAACATATACATATACATTATAAGATCTGAACCAAAAATCTAGACTCCGGAACAACGGAGCTCTCTAAAACAGCTGAGTAGAAGTCCTATGCCGAAGGGTCACAAAACCAACTATCTGTACCTGCGGGCATGAAACGCAGCCCCCCGAAGAAAGGGGGTTAGTACGGGATATGTACTGAGTATATACAGCATGAAATACAGTAAAAAAGATCATAACTGAAATAGGGATTACCAGAAACAAGTATGACTTTTAAAACATCAATACCCTTGCCTTATGAAATGAAAATCATACATATCAATATCATATATCATATATATAACGTGTCCCGGCCCTCTAGTGAGGGACTCAGTGAATAAAGTCATCATATGCCCTCCTGGCCGCCATAACATATCATCATATCATCACATCATATATATATATATATATAACGTGTCCCGGCCCTTTAGTGAGGGACTCGGTGAACAATGCAGTGAAACTGTGCACGAAAACATGTCCTGGCCCGGGACTCAGTGAAAGACATATTGAGGCACGCACGAGCAGAGTAGTGAGCAACTATATGCAAATTAAAACATTTTCAAAGACTCAATGGAATAATCAACACGCGTTATCATTTGAAAATCAAGACAATAGTCGTATCAAATATCTTTCGAATGTCACTCGGTACCATATCAAACATCCTTCAAATGTCATCATAAAGTATATCAAAGAGCTTTAGGAATCATAGTCATATGTCGATATAGTATGAAACGCCTTAAAGAAATCCGAACATTAGTTATCATAGAGTTCCTAAGAATAGGAGCTTATATATTGAATATTACCCAACGTACAGAAAACTAAAAAGGGAGGCTCAATCACTTGAGAGTTCTAACATCAAGAAGTGAATACATAAATCACACTCAAAACTTATGAATAGAATTACCCCAAAGCTCATATCATTCATCACTTAAATCTAGGACATGCTAAAAGAAAGAAGGGACAGCTTTACATACATGTTAACGACTATTCATAAATCCGTTAACTTCGTCGCTCTTTTAGCCTATTTAATATAAGAGTAACGTTATCGTTAGTAACTATATTTTCTAGTTCGTAAATCCGTAGGCCATCGCTTATAGAATTTATTCTTTAACTTATACTTTCTCGTTAAGAGTTTTCCATTATTAAGGACTTAACGAAAATCGGGCAGCATTTCCCCTATATATTCGCTTAACCCGAATTTCTAATTATCGTCCTGTCAACACAGAAATACCAATAACAACAATATACATATAAAACTCTTACAATTCAGCCCATAACAATTCCAACAACCCAATAACTTCTCTAAATTCATTTCAGCCCACAATTTCCTATAACATCGATTTCATGCATTTTCTTAATTCCAATTTCGTCCAATCCAATTTTAATAACTCCATTACAATACTATTAACACAATTACACCATAAAACAAGAAAATCTTACCTTAATTTTCTCGGAGGAATTTCTACTCTTAATTGCTCCAATTTCGCAATTTCTTCTTCCTCGATTCAATATCCAATGTTGTTATCATCTCCTTGAACTTGTAAATCGCCTTGGAATTAAATCAAAGTGAAAAAAATAATAATTTAAACAGCCATGGCTGGCCATGAACAGTGGCAGCCATGGCTGCTCCTTTTTTTTTTTGTTTCTAAGTTTCAATTCTTGGAAATGAGATGAAAATGTTTGTTGATTCACTAATCAACCATTTATATATGGTTCCCTTTAAGTTGACACGTCCCCCTCTCCTTGTTACTCACCATGTTTTGTTTTATATATTTTATTTTATTATATATTTTTTTTTAAATCGGGTGGGGTCCACTTCTATTAATTAAATTAATTAATTTTAAATCACTAATGTTTACTTAATAATCTAATCACAATTATTTAATCCCTAATCTCCAATAATATTTTTACACTAAATAAAATTTATAAATAATTCATGTTCTAATTTAAAATTGAAATTTAAAGGTTTCTATCTCGTGTCCGAAAATGACTTCGCCTTTAACTTGAGTGGACTTGCTTGCGAATAATTTAACGTATAAATATACGGGGTATAACATCCTTCCCCCCTTTAGAACATTCGTCCTCGAATGTTGGACTGATTCTGAATTCCCAATACTTTCTCAAGTCTCCTCTTAATTAATTATACCCTTCACATACCTCTTTCGTTTGTCGGTTCACTATAATTCACTATAACGCATTCCAGGCCTCTTACATAGTCATTCCTGTAATATATCCTCTTTCTGTTGCTTTCCGAGGTAATAATTCCACGTCATTGCCTTTACTCTCCTCTTACTTCGCACTCTGTTGTCAGTTGTATTGCGAGCTCTTCCGTTGAAATCTTACTTTCTTCCTTGTGCGCTTAGTCTTAACTTGACTCCTTCTTCTCCTATAGTTATTACCTTAAGATATCGTTCCCTTCATCTTACCTCTCAATCTTTAAATGTGCTTCTAATAACGCGCAGACGTCCTTCGTCGGTTTATTAGACTTTAATATCCCTGGAGTATCGTATGACTCTGGTAACTTGTGGACCCTTCGCAGGTTCTACGGGTAAAACAAAATTTCCCAGAGGGTAACATTTTTGTACTCCAATATCTTTGCTTTACTCCGCTGTGACTGTCCGTATTCTGAAATCCTCAGCATCATGTGTCACTTTCTGACTTTCTTTTAAAGGTCTTCAACTTCTTGATCCCGATCTTTAGGGTTGGCTATCAAATATTGCTAGGTTCCCCTTATATTATAGCTTTACTGTCATCCAGTAACCAATAACCTGCTTGTCCTATTTGTCTCGGTTAACTCATTTAGTAATTCCTTTACCCTAACTGGCAATAGTTTAGGCATATTATCTCGTGTTGTTTCTCTATTTTTGACTCAAACTCTTTATTGCCTCGTTACTTTAATTTGCTCTTAGTTCTCCTATCACGCATCATATTGCAATCTTTACACGCGTATGTGTAGGTGCTCAATTCAGCCCAGAAAATATATCTTAGCATCGCCACGCTAGTCTTTATGCAAACCCTATATTTTTCTCTTATCCCTTTCAATTGATGTCAAGGCTCAATTATGGCTATTGCTCTCAGTACTAATTATATCTCTGTAGTTTTGCCTTAAACCATCTTACATCTTTCTTTGATGTATCCAAAATATCGCAATCGCATTGTCGTTACTGAATTCTTACCCTTCTTATAAAGTACTTACTTGGTCCCATTCTCAGCACACAAATATTCATAGGTTGCATAACTATTCTTGTACAACTTGTATAAAGTGTATCTACTCTTAGTCAGAGTCTTCTTTTTTCCTGGTTCACTCTGCTTTACATATCCGTACTAAAACTCGTTTGTAGCCTTTCTTGTCATACTCCTTTCCTTTCCCTTCTCCTTTGTTACTTATGTGTCACAATGTCATTAGCCAGTAACTCTGTTGCCAATATCTTAACCTCTAATCAAGTATAGCATTGCTATCCTTCATAACATCTCTTAAGTTATCCGTTACCATTCTCTTGTCGTATTCTCCCTTTTTATAAGCATCCACCTTCTGATGTCATATTATCCAAGATCCTTTCCAATAATTCTCAGCACTGTCGCAAATACCATCTTGGCTTCTATCCGTTTATCGCTGGCTTTCAGATCTTACCAACTTGTTTCAACATGGGATCTCACTTGAAGTTTAAGTTTTCACACTAAATGTATTGCAGTGTCAGTTGATTTCATCTTACACTTGCATTTCTCTCATCCGCTTCCCCTCTTTTGGGTGTACTCACATCATTCTCTATTTATATTCTACTCTATATCCCTATTTCCATTTCCGAATTCATATGATTCTTTTCCAATATAGTTGGTATACTGCACCATATCCATGTCTTCCTTTGTATCATCTATAATTTATATTACCCATGTATGAAACTCCAACACAATCACGAGGCGATGAGAACTCTCGGTATATAGTGCAAAATCTTATCTGATGGTTGGTACCCGAGTAATGTAATTAATGTAGCAATTTATCCAAAGCCACATTCCATTCATTCCAATCAGTAATTAGCTAGTGCTTATAATCATTTCCAATTCTCCATTCGGTAGCACTTATATTCTGATGGTAGGGGTTCCCAGCTTTCCTATAACACCATCTTTATCCCAACAGATATCATCTGTTTCTTCTAATAAATTCGCAATACATCAGTTTTTTCGCAAGTCCACAATCCTTGTCCTTTAAGGATCTCACTATTTCCGAGGTGTAGTCATATACACGCAGTACTCCTTTATGCCTTATGCTCTTTTACCCTTGTTGTGTACCCAACACTAACTTCTGACTTACTCGGAATCACATCAAATTCGTCTTAATAATGGTTTATGTTATCACCTTGTCGTCGTACTACACCTTTAAGTTTGTAGCTATACATTTCCCTTTTATCCTATACTCATACTCAATTAATTACATCTGTCTTGAGTGCTTCCTTCAATATTCTTTTCATTTCTCCAATCTGTGTCCATCTTATATTCTGTGCACGAGGAATCCCATGCTACCTCTATATCCTTCGAAGACACTACTTGTACATAATCTCTTCCTCATTTTCAAAACACATTCTGTTCATCCCTATTTGTTCGCATCATACCGGTCATTTCTGGCATTCATTCTGTCCCATTGCTCATCCTTCTTTAGTTTGGGCTTTCACAATTCTGTCGCTCATATTACTTGTTTTCCAAGCTATACATGTCATAACGCATCTCTACACAGTAATCCCACTCACTTTATTCTTATCTTCCTCTTTCTATTAACTCCTTCTATTCCTGTGCTCGCTTTCACTTTCGTTACCATTTGACTTTTTATTCTGAACATTCCCTATAGAACTCTGTGAGTCTTTCTTATTCATTCTACATTTGCTTTTCCTATTCAGACCAATCACATCGCATTCTTTAGTTACTTCCTTGTTAGGCTTTACTCATTTCTATAACCATCCTTATGGTATTCACATCACATCCTGTTCGTAATCCATCCTATAATGTAACACTTCTTAATCTTATTCGCGATTCTTACTATGTTTTACTTACATTCTGCGGACTAGGCGTACTTAATCCTTCACCCTTTCTGATCGATCCTACCCTTATTATCTCACAAGCTGTCTTATCAATACCTTTATGACTTGTCATACTCTTCCTTCTCCGTACTTTTTTCTCACTCATACTATTATTCCTTTAACTGTAAATTCGTCGTAATTTATCACTACTTATCGGTTCACTCGATACCTCAGTAAAATGTTTTGTTAAGAGTTGCCACCTTTTCCTAAATCATCCCTTAGTATCACAAGCCCTTCCGAATCATCCTAGCATTTCATCAACAATATATGAAATACATGATCCTAGATAGCCCATAAGTTTAAGTCTTTCTGCCACAAATTCCATCTCCAATTAGTTGATTAAGAACCAATAAAATGTCACCATGAAGCATTCTCCAACCACCACCAAAAGGAAACTAGAATCGGACAAGCACCACAGGACTTCTAGTGCTTGATTCACATGGTTTACCCCCAGGTTTATTCTTGAGTCGTGAACGAATTGTTTAGTTCATAAACTACTGGTTGTATGCTTTGTACTTTTCAATAAAAGTGAAACTTAATCGCTGGACGTTTTTACCCTTCAACATGAGCTTTTCTAAGGCAAAACGTGGTTGGAAAGTATTCTGCTCTGTCCAAATGAATTCCAAACTTTGCTGCTCATATATGCTTTTTCGAAATAAAATTTCCCAATTAAGAATGGTGCCCCTTACGGATGCCATGGAGGATATCCCTTACGGCTTTAGTCCAATCATAATAACTTTACCCTATCGGTATCGACTTTCAAGACATATTATGAACCTATATCTTATTCTCTTCCCTTTTCTCTTTCTGGGAAAATTTGGGCAGAGTTTCCTCTGTACTTCTTACTATCCCAAAACCTGCACGCAGGAAATACCAACAATGCCTCACAGGGCCAACATATATACGCATATATCATATCGTATCATAGCCACACAGGGCTCCCAATTTCCAGTAAAAAGTATAAAGGTGTCAGGACTTACCTCACATATCGCACCTCGAGACGTACCTGATCCTTTGACGATCTGTTATGTTATACTTTCCTATCAACCTTGTCTTTCATCCTCCAACTTTACATGTCAATCATACGTCAATATTCTTACCTTATCCAACATGCCTCTTTCGCACCGTTACTTACCTGTGTACATTGTAACTGCCAATATCATCAGTCGCTTTCTTCTGTCGAGGTCGTTTCTAAGCTGAAATGAAAGGTTAGTATAAGGAATTTAATTTCCTATGGCTGGGCTCTATCGCACGATCTTAGATATGAAAGAAAGGTAACATCCTAAATGTCCTGTAGCTTCTTGTTTATAGATGTGGTGCACAACACACCGATAAACAAGACTCTACTAGACACGGTCTGTAGACACTCCGAGGATGAACTGCTCTGATACCACTTTTGTCACGACCCAACCCCGTAGGCCGTGACTGGTGCCCGAACTGGGCACCCGTATACCAACCTGTTACATATAACATCAAACTGAAACAACAACAATACGGAAACTTATAAAGGAACTCCAAAGTTCGTAACATCATCATCATATATATATATATATATATATATACTTCCAGATCAACGGTCTCCTGAGGAGTCACAACTAATCATATCATGAAATAATACGCAAGCTGACAAGGCTGCCATCACATATCAATATCGTATGCAAGCCGACAAGGCTGCTACTAGAGATGAACATCATACCACAGCACATCGTATAGACACAGCTAAACAGAACCCATACACAACCCACACATATGTCTACAGACCTCTAAGAGTAGCAACGGTGAAATATGACGGGACAGGGCCCCGCCGTATCATTGGATAAAAATATACATATACATTATAAGATCTGAACCAAAAGTCTAGAATCCGGAACAACGGAGCTCTCCAAAACACATGAGTAGAAGTCCTATGCTGAAGGGTCACCAAACCGACTATCTGCACATGCGGGCATGAAACGCAGCCCCACGAAGAAAGGGGGTCAGTACGGGATATGTACTGAGTATATACAGCATGAAATACAGTAAAAAGGATCATAACTGAAATAGGGATTACCAGAAACAAGTATGACTTTTAAAACATCAATACCCTTGCCTTATGAAATGAAGATCATGCATATCAATATCATATATCATATATATAACTGCAAATTAAAATATTTTCAAAGACTCAATGGAATAATCAACACGCGTTATCATTTGAAAATCAAGACAATAGTCGTATCAAATATCTTTCGAATGTCACTCGGTACCATATCAAACATTCTTCAAATGTCATCATAAAGTATATCAAAGAGCTTTAGGAATCATAGTCATATGTCAATATAGTATGAAACTCCTTATAGAAATTCGAACATTAGTTATCATAGAGTTCCTAAGAATAGGAGCTTATATATTGAATATTACCCAACGTACAGAAAACTAAAAAGGGAGGCTCAATCACTTGAGAGTTCTAACATCAAGAAGTGAATAAGAATAATAAATCACACTCAAAACTTATGAATATAATTACCCCAAAGCTCATATCATTCATCACTTAAATCTAGGACATGCCAAAAGAAAGAAGGGACAGCTTTACATACATGTTAACGACTATTCGTAAATCCGTTCGCCTCGTCGCTCTTTTAGCCTATTTAATATAAGAGTAACGTTATCGTTAGTAACTATATTTTCTTGTTCGTAAATCCGTAGGCCATCGCTTATAGAATTTATTCTTTAACTTATACTTTCTCGTTAAGAGTTTTCCATTATTAAGGACTTAACGAAAATCGGGCAGCATTTCCCCTATATATTCGCTTAACCCGAATTTCTAATTATCCTCCTGTCATAATAGAAATACCAATAACAACAATATACATATAAAACTCTTATAATTCAGCCCATAACAATTCCAACAACCCAACAACTTCTCTAAATTCATTTCAGCCCACAATTTCCTATAACATCGATTTCATGCATTTTCTTAATTCCAATTTCGTCCAATCCAATTTTAATAACTCCATTACAATACTATTAACACAATTACACCATAAAACAAGAAAATCTTACCTTAATTTTCTCGGAGGAATTTCTACTCTTAATTGCTCCAATTTCGCAATTTCTTCTTCCTCGATTCAATATCCAATGTTGTTATCATCGCCTTGAACTTGTAAATCACCTTGGAATTAAATCAAAGCAAAAAAAAAAAAATTAAACAACAATGGCTGGCCGTGAACAGTGGCAGCCATGGCTGCTCCTTTTTTGTTTTTGTTTCTAAGTTTCAATTCTTGGAAATGAGATGAAAATGTTTGTTGATTCACTAATCAACCATTTTATATATGGTTCCCTTTAAGTTGACACGTCCCCCTCTCCTTGTTACTCACCATGTTTTGTTTTATATATTTTATTTTATTATATTTTGTTTTTTAAAATCGGGTGGGGTCCACTTATATTAATTAAATTAATTAATTCTAAATCACTAATGTTTGCTTAATAATCTAATCACAATTAATTAATCCCTAATCTCCAATAATATTTTTACACTAAATAAAATTTATAAATATTCATGTTCTAATTTAAAATTGAAATTTAAAGGTTTCTGTCTCGTGTCCGAAAATGACTTCGCCTTTAACTTGAGTCGACTTTCTTGCGAATAATTTAACGTATAAATATACGGGGTATAACAATAGGGAGATGTCCGAAACCGACAACTTCCCCGGTTGCAGTAAGGGTATCCAAGAACATATCATCGAGGTTGTCCGACCTCGGAGCAGCAGTAGGAGAAGCCGGAACAGCTCCGGTAGCCTCAGCAGGAGCGGGTGCCTCGGGTGTTATAGTTGGGTCCCCAGTAGGTGTTGAACCGGTATCTAATGGAACCTCGGTCTCGGGGACCGGCTCAGCCCTCTGTTCGGCCTCGGCAGTTGGTGCATGCCCGGATCTTCTGGCCCTTTGCAGGGGGATCTCCTCGGATGAAGCAACACCTGAAATGTCAACATATTTAATTGAACTTAGAGGAGTTGGGCAAAGAACTTCTTCCCCACCTATGTGCAATGCCGGAGCTGACGGTTCTTCCTCGGCTGAAAGAAACGGCGGAATGGTTCTATCTTCCTCCGGTATAGAGTCAATAGAGGGAGTCACACCGACCCTCCGAACAAGGAAATCGGGCTTTATTTCGCCTCTTAGAGTCCGAACGACACTTCTTGCCCTCTTTTTCGGTTTCTGCCTTTTGTCCGAGGGGTTTCTCCTCCTTTTGTTGGCACCAGCAATAATAAGGGATGTACCCGCTGAATCAAATTCGGGTGCCAGTGCAGCGGGTTCGGCTGCTGGCTCCAGTCTTGGGTCCACCGAGCCCTTGGGTAAACCTGAATACCGAAGATGTTATAAAAAGGAAAAGAAAAAAATGAGGATATAATGTGTTCCAAATCAAGCAGAATATTACCGTGGTTTTGGGCGATCCATCGGCCACGCGACAGGATTCCCCATGTCAGTCTCCATGGGTGTGTTGATCGAGGAGAGCTCAAACCATTCATTCATGTTCCGGACAGCCAGAGGTATCCATGCCATGGCTGATATAAAGAAGGGGAGAAACCATTTTAATACGAGGGGGCAAGTGTTTAACAAAGCGTTCAAGGGTAGTTATTGAAGAAGGAACTAAGGAACTTACAATTATCATTCCACCTCTCTGGAAAGGTCATATAGTCTGCTGAAATAATGTCTGCGGTCCTCACCCGGACGTAGCGCTCTAGCCAACCTTGGTCCCTGTCTTCGTCCATCTTCGAAAAGATCGAATTTCGGCTTCGCTTGGCGAGCTTGATCACACCCCCTCGGAACAACCTCGGAGAATATAAACGGATGAAGTGAGCCATCGTAAATGTTACACCTCGGAAAAATCCTCCGTTGGTACGCAAGTGAATGAACTAGCGAAATACGAGTATCGGGTTAATGATGACTTAAGGGCATTTTGGGAAAGAGTTATAACGTCCCTTAGATTAGTATTGAAGTGTTAAACAAGTGTTAAGAAGGTTCTATGAGGATCGGAGATCAAACGAAGTGGCGAAACTAAGTTCAGTGACTGATGAGTTCTACGGCTCATTATACGGACCGTATAATGTTATACGGACCGTATAGTGGACCGTAAAACCATCACAGTGAAGGTTGGTTGCTGGTGGAATTTTACGGTCAGTTATACGGACCGTATAAAATTTATACGGACCGTATAACGAACCGTCGAATGGTCACAGTGAAAGGTTGCTCACTGGTAACGTTTTACGGTCAGTTATACGGACCGTAAAACTGTTTTACGGACCGTATAACGGACCGTCAAGTAGTCACAGTGAAGGGGTGCTGGGCAGACCCATTTCACGGTCTATTATACGGACCGTATAACCATTATACGGACCGTATAATGGACCGTATAATGGAACCCGACAGTTCGGTGATGATTTAATAAATAAAGACCAAGTTCATGAAAATCATTTCCACATTTCCTCTCTCTCTCTAAAACATCTCTCTACAACTTTTGTACAAGTTTTCAAGGGTATTAATCCATCAACCACATTAAACAAGTAAATCCAAGGCAGAAACCCATCAAGGATCATCTAAAGTCAAGAAACCCAAATGGAGAAAAACTAGGGTTTTACTCAAAGTGGAGTATTATCAACAAAAGCTTGTCCCTACAACTTCTAAGGTAAGATTCATGATTTTTATATGATGTTTACGGTATTGGAGAATTAAAATGCATGGATTGTAGAAAACATGGTCCACTAGGACATGAATGATGAATAGTGACGTTTTTGAGACATAGTTTGAATTGAATCATGATTGTTGTTGTATTGTGATATGAGTGTGTTATAAATGACGTTAAGATCATGAAATAAACATTGTATATGGATGAACGAAGTTGGGTGTTGTGACCATAAATAGGGACAAATGGAAGTGAATTGAGAATGTGGATAATGTAGATGATTAATGGCCATGGAAATGATATTATAAATGTGTTGTTGACGTTTGGGGTTGAATTATGATATGGACAAATGTTGTATAGATAAAGGAGATGCTGTCCAATTTTCTCTAGTTCTAGCCATGTGCACTAGTTATCGATACTAATGATAGTATGGCCTTAATGAAGGTAGAAACGTGAGCATCGAAGGAGTACGTGCAAGTGTAGAATAATTCGACAAAGAGGTATGTAAGGCTAACCCTTCTTTCATAAGGCATGGTTCTTTGGCCAAACTCCTAATCCCTCTATATGAGCATGTTGACTACAAATGTTTCACATTCCGAGCTCATAAGCTCACTATCCTTGATTGGTACTACGAATGCGCTACGCACCTCAGGTGACGAGTAAGACTACGATATAGAAGTAACAATAACGATAATGATAGTAATGATGATGGTGATAATAATGATGCTAAAGGAGCCTATCGGCTGTTATACTCATACGTGCCTATGAAGGGCTATAATGAAACCCCGAGCTTATAACGCCGGGTAGAATATATGTGTATGAATATGTATAGAATATGTATACGATTACGAAACGCGCGCACACATCTGCAGATGGTACGGATAACCCTGAAGCCTTGGTTGGCCAAGTATGTATATGAAATACTGATCCAATGAGGTCGGGTACGTTATGTAAATGCCATGTATACGAAATGATTATGTATGTATATATTATGTAAAATAATGTGATGAGACTATGTATAAGAATACGAATGAGGACATGTACACTAATACGAGCACAAGCATGGTACGAGTTTTATTATGGGGCACGAATGACGATGTGAGTAAGTAAGCGACATGATGATGATGATATTATTGTCTCCCCTCCTATGCGATTCCATATATTGTTCATTATGTTGTATATCAATGTTAATCATGCTTTACATACTCAGTACATTCTTCGTACTGACGTCCTTTTGTTTGTGGACGCTGCGTCATGCCCGCAGGTGCACAGGGAGACAGATTTGACCCATAGCTGCCTATTTGAAGATTTCATAGAGAGACCCATTTCCTTCGGAGCCATATCTTTTGGGTACTCATTCTTTTGTGTATATAATTATGGGCATAGCGGGGTCCTGTCCCGCTCATGATATGTCATACTCTTAGAGGCTCGTAGTCATGTGTATGTGGGTAGAGATGTTTGGCCAAGTCGGCCTATGTTTTGTATATCTTTTGTTGGCCTCGTCGGCCATGTATATTTGACATGGCATAGATGCCCATGATATGTTAATTGATGATGGTCGTCCAATGGGACTAGCTTGATTAATGATTTAAAATGCATGAAATGAATTATGGTTCACCTAGATGTTATGATATGCATGATAAGGGGGTGCCCGGGTGGGGTAGCACCGGGTGCTCGTCGTGGCCCCCTAGTCGGGTCGTGACAAAAGTGGTATCAGAGCAGTTGAGTCCTAGGATGTGTCTACGAGCCGTGTCTAGTAGAGTCTTGGTTATGGTTGTGTTGCGCGCCACACTTATAAACGAGAAGCTGCGGACATCTTAGGAATATATGACCTTCTTTCTTCATAAGAATCGTGCGATAAAGCTATGATGTAAGAAATTCTTGTTCTTAGATCGTGTGTTGTGTATTTCAGAGATGCCTAAAAAGAAAAAGGCTACAGCAGCCCAAAGGGGCAAGACGGTGGCAGAAAAGCGGGCTGAAAGAGCACCGCCACCAGTAGTAGAGGAAGATGAGTCCCAGAGTGCGGCTCAATCTCAGTCCTCCCAGACAGTGCCTATTACTGAGGAGCACGTGGGAGCCTCAGCCCCAGCTCCAGCTCCTCCGCCGAATGCTTCAGGCCAAGACGTAAGAGAGGCCATTAATTTGTTGACTCAGTTGGTTGCGGCCCAGACTCAGAGGCCAAGCGCGGGGCAAGGTGACAGGACTGTTAGCGCAAGGGCCCGTGACTTCATTGCTTTGAAACCCCCGGAATTCTTTGGGTCGAAACTGGAAGAGGATCCCCAGGACTTTGTTGATGGTATGCTAAGGACGCTCCGATTGATACATGCTTCAGACACCGAATCGGTGGAGCTAGCGTCATACAGATTGAGGGATGTCTCAATCCAGTGGTACACGGTTTGGATGGCTTCGCGGGGAGCCAATGCACCTCCGCCGGTATGGCAAGAGTTTGTCGATGCTTTTCTCCGTCACTACATGCCTCCAGAAGTTCGGCGAGCTAGGGCCGATAAATTCTTGAATCTGAGGCAAGGTAGCATGAGTGCTACAGAGTATAGTCTCCGCTTCAATTCCTTGGCTAGGTATGCTTCGGCCATGGTAGCGGATATGGGCGATCGGGTGCACCGGTTTGTGAAGGGCCTAGGGCCACATTTGATGGATAAATGCTTGACTGCATCTCTTCAGGATGGCATGGATATTGCACGTATTCAGGCGCATGCTCAGGAATTGGAGGAACACCTACAGCAGCGGAGGAATGAACGTGAACAGGATAGGGGACATAGCAAGAGGGCTAGATCTTCGGGGCCGATGAGTTAGTCCAGAGGTGGGCACCGGCAGCAGCCCCCTAGGCATGCAGGCTACTCTATGACCAGTGCGCTCCCACGGTTTTCAGGCCAGAGATTGGATAGATCTGCTCATTTAGGGCCGAGCCCGAGTTATTCAGGACCTCAGTATAGAGATGATTCAGGCCAGTCTAGACCACCCGTGCCACGATGTTCCCAGTGTGGGAAGTTGCATTGGGGTCAGTGCCGATCAGGTTCAGATGCTTGCTATTCTTGTGGTCGACCAGGCCATATTATGCGTGATTGCCCCTCAGTACAGGGTAGAGGTAGGGCCCAGCCATCAGGGTCGATAGCCGGGTCTTCAGCATCTGCACGCCCTATGGGGCCAGGTTCACATGCGCCGGTTGGCCATGGTAGAGGTAGAGGCAGAGCTCCCAGTTCCAGCGGTCCTCAGCACCGTATTTATGCTTTGGCTGGACGCCAAGATCTTGAGTCTTCTCCCGATGTGGTCACAGGTATATTATCGGTATTCTCTCATGATGTATATGCTTTGATTGATCCGGGCTCCACATTGTCTTATGTTACTCCATATATTGCGGGTCGATTTATAATTGAGCCGGAGTCTATTAAGCCTTTTGAGGTGTCTACGCCCGTTGGCGAATCGGTGATAGCTAGCCGAGTGTATAGAGATTGCGTAGTGGTGATATGTGACCGCCGTACAGTAGCTGATTTGCATGAACTAAAAATGGTAGATTTTGATGTTATTATGGGCATGGATTGGTTGGCTTCTTGCTACGCCAATGTTGATTGTAGAACGAAGATGGTTCGTTTCCAGTTCCCGGGCGAACCAGTCTTAGAATGGAAAGGGAATACGGCGTCACCAAAGGGTAGGTTTATTTCCTATCTAAAAGCGAGGGAGATGATCACTAAAGGGTGTATTTATCACCTAGTGCGAGTTCGAGATGTAGAAGTTGAGTCGCCGACTCTTCAATCAGTTCCGGTAGTGAACGAATTTCCGGATGTGTTCCCGGAAGAGCTTCCAGGCCTTCCTCCCGAGCGAGAGATAGATTTTGCGATTGATGTGTTGCCAGACACTAATCCCATATCTATTCCTCCCTATAGGATGGCACCCGCAGAGTTGAAAGAGTTGAAGGAGCAATTGAAAGACTTGCTTGAAAAAGGCTTCATTCGGCCTAGTTCATCCCCGTGGGGAGCACCCGTATTGTTCGTCCGGAAGAAGGATGGCTCCTTGAGAATGTGCATTGATTATCGGCAATTGAATAAAGTGACAATTAAGAACAAGTATCCCCTCCCGAGGATTGATGATTTATTTGATCAATTGCATGGTGCCAAATGGTTTTCAAAGATTGATTTGAGGTCCGGGTATCACCAAGTAAGAGTTAGGGAGAAAGATATCCCTAAGATAGCTTTCAGAACAAGATATGGCCATTTCGAGTTCCGAGTAATGTCGTTTGGGCTAACTAATGCACCGACAGTGTTTATGGACTTAATGAACAATGTATTCAGGCCTTTTCTGGACCTATTCGTGATTGTATTCATCGACGATATCCTAGTGTACTCTAGATCCGAGGCTGAGCATGCAGAGCATTTGCGAACCGTCCTTGGAGTTCTTCGAGCTCGAGAGTTGTTTGCAAAATTCTCCAAATGTGAGTTTTGGTTGAACTCGGTATCATTCCTGGGCCATATTGTTGCAGCTGATGGTATTTGAGTGGATAGTCAAAAGATCGAGGCAGTGAAAACTTGGCCAAGGCCCACAACCCCTACAGAGGTTCGTAGCTTTTTGGGCTTAGCCGGGTATTACAGAAGATTTGTTGAGGGTTTCTCTTCTATTTCTGCACCGCTCACAAAGTTGACTCATAAGTCAGCTAAGTTTCAATGGACAGATGCTTGTGAACGTAGTTTCCAAAAGTTGAAAGACAGATTGACTTCTGCCCCAGTCTTGACACTTCCAGAGGGAGTGGAAGGATATGTTGTTTATTGTGATGCTTCAGGCGTCGGGCTAGGCTGTGTATTGATGCAAAATGGTAAGGTGATCGCGTATGCTTCTAGACAATTACGGAAACATGAACAGAATTATCCTACCCATGACTTAGAATTGGCCGCGGTGGTCCATGCTTTAAAGATATGGAGACATTACTTATATGGTGTCCACGTGGATATTTATACAGATCATAAGAGTCTCCAGTACATCTTCAAGCAGAAAGAGTTAAATTTGCGGCAACGACGATGGCTAGAGTTGCTAAAAGACTATGACGTCGAAATCCTGTACCACCCCGGAAAGGCAAATGTTGTGGCCGATGCTCTTAGCCGCAGGTCTATGGGAAGCTTATGCGATGTGCGACAAGAAAAGAGAGAAATGACCCGTGAGCTTCAGCAGCTAGCCAGCCTAGGGGTCCGAGTAGTGGACTCAGGTAGCAGCAGAGCTACCATTCAGAATTCGGCAGTTCCGTCGCTAGTAGCGGAAGTAAAAGAGCGGCAAGGTGAGGATTCCAGGCTAATGCAGTACAGAGATACGCTCGCTCAGAAAGGGGGGTCACCATTTGATATTTCGAGAGACGGAGCCCTCCGATGCCGAGGCACGCTATGTGTCCCCGATGTGGCAGACTTACGCCACCAGATTTTGAGAGAGGCTCATTGTTCCCGTTACTCCGTTCACCCTGGAACGACGAAGATGTATCATGATCTTAAGTCTATATATTGGTGGAATGGGATGAATAAAGATGTAGCGGAGTTTGTAGCCCAATGTTCCAATTGCCAACAAGTAAAAATAGAACATCAAAAGCCGGGTGGCTTATTGCAAGCTATAGAAATCCCAACTTGGAAGTGGGAAGTGATTAATATGGATTTCATTACAGGGCTACCTCGTTCTCGACGCAAGTATGATTCCATATGGGTGATTGTGGATAGACTCACTAAATCAGCTCATTTCTTACCGGTCAGGACGACCTATGTGGCAGAAGATTATACAAGGCTTTATGTTAAAGAAATAGTGAGACTCTATGGTGTCCCAGTGTCTATTATCTCTGATAGAGGAACTCAGTTTACGGCCAAATTTTGGGAGTCCTTTCAAGAGGGTCTAGGGACCCAAGTGCGCCTTAGCACGGCATTTCACCCACAGACCGATGGGCAAGCTGAACGCACCATCCAGACTCTTGAAGATATGTTACGGGCATGCATGATAGATTTTGGGGGAAATTGGGATGACCATATGCCACTCATTGAGTTTGCTTACAATAATAGTTATCACTCCAGCATCCTAATGGCACCATATGAAGCTTTATATGGGCGAAAGTGTAGATCCCCGATTGGGTGGTTTGAAACGGGAGAGGCCAAGTTAATGGGGCCCGATTTGGTCCAACAAGCCATAGAGAAAGTCAAGCTCATACAAGATCGGTTGTTGGCGGCTCAAAGTCGCCAAAAGTCTTATGCAGATAATCGTCGAAGGGACTTAGAGTTTCAAGTTAAGGATTGGGTGTTTTTGAAAGTGTCGCCGATGAAGGGCGTTATGAGATTTGGCAAAAAGGGGAAGCTTAGTCCCCGGTATATAGGGCCTTATGAAATTGTGCGAAAGATAGGCAAAGTGGCCTATGAATTAGACTTACCTCCAGACTTGGAGTCAGTTCACCCGGTTTTCCATGTCTCGATGCTTCGGAAGTGTGTTGGAGATCCTACGAGGGTCGTCCCAGTGAATGATATTCAAGTGACAGAAAAGTTAACTTATGATGAAATACCCATTGCCATATTAGATAGGCAAGTACGGAGGCTTAGAAACAAAGAAGTGGCCTCAGTTAAAGTTTTGTGGAAAAATAATAATCGAGAGGAAATGACATGGGAAGCGGAAGAAAATATGCAATCCAAGTACCCGCATTTATTTCAGCCCTTGGGAGAAGTCCAAGATGAGACGTCAAAAATCATAAGGTATGGATGTTTTCCTTTTATGCTTCTGGGTCGTGTGTGGCCAAAATTTTCATGTTGTTACGATGTGGCCCTGTGTGGCATCGATATTATGGGTTGTTGTGACAGGTTGTTAGTGCCATGTTATAGGGGAAACTCTGGCGAAATTTTTATTAAATCCCGGGTGTTCTCGACATTCGAGGACGAATGTTCTTAAGGGGGGGAGAATGTTACACCTCGGAAAAATCTTCCGTTGGTACGCAAGTGAATGAACTAGCGAAATACGAGTATCGGGTTAATGATGACTTAAGGGCATTTTGGGAAAGAGTTATAACGTCCCTTAGATTAGTATTGAAGTGTTAAACAAGTGTTAAGAAGGTTCCATGAGGATCGGAGATCAAACGAAGTGGCGAAACTAAGTTCAGTGACTGATGAGTTCTACGGCTCATTATACGGACCGTATAATGTTATACGGACCGTATAGTGGACCGTAAAACCATCACAGTGAAGGTTGGTTGCTGGTGGAATTTTACGGTCAGTTATACGGACCGTATAAAATTTATACGGACCGTATAACGAACCGTCGAATGGTCACAGTGAAAGGTTGCTCACTGGTAACGTTTTACGGTCAGTTATACGGACCGTAAAACTGTTTTACGGACCGTATAACGGACCGTCAAGTAGTCACAGTGAAGGGGTGCTGGGCAGACCCATTTCACGGTCTATTATACGGACCGTATAACCATTATACGGACCGTATAATGGACCGTATAATGGAACCCGACAGTTCGGTGATGATTTAATAAATAAAGACCAAGTTCATGAAAATCATTTCCACATTTCCTCTCTCTCTCTAAAACATCTCTCTACAACTTTTGTACAAGGTTTCAAGGGTATTAATCCATCAACCACATTAAACAAGTAAATCCAAGGTAGAAACCCATCAAGGATCATCTAAAGTCAAGAAACCCAAATGGAGAAAAACTAGGGTTTTACTCAAAGTGGAGTATTATCAACAAAAGCTTGTCCCTACAACTTCTAAGGTAAGATTCATGATTTTTATATGATGTTTACGGTATTGGAGAATTAAAATGCATGGATTGTAGAAAACATGGTCCACTAGGACATGAATGATGAATAGTGACGTTTTTGAGACATAGTTTGAATTGAATCATGATTGTTGTTGTATTGTGATATGAGTGTGTTATAAATGACGTTAAGATCATGAAATAAACATTGTATATGGATGAACGAAGTTGGGTGTTGTGACCATAAATAGGGACAAATGGAAGTGAATTGAGAATGTGGATAATGTAGATGATTAATGGCCATGGAAATGATATTATAAATGTGTTGTTGACGTTTGGGGTTGAATTATGATATGGACAAATGTTGTATAGATAAAGGAGATGCTGTCCAATTTTCTCTAGTTCTAGCCATGTGCACTAGTTATCGATACTAATGATAGTATGGCCTTAATGAAGGTAGAAACGTGAGCATCGAAGGAGTACGTGCAAGTGTAGAATAATTCGACAAAGAGGTATGTAAGGCTAACCCTTCTTTCATAAGGCATGGTTCTTTGGCCAAACTCCTAATCCCTCTATATGAGCATGTTGACTACAAATGTTTCACATTCCGAGCTCATAAGCTCACTATCCTTGATTGGTACTATGAATGCGCTACGCACCTCAGGTGACGAGTAAGACTACGATATAGAAGTAACAATAACGATAATGATAGTAATGATGATGGTGATAATAATGATGCTAAAGGTGCCTATGGGCTGTTATACTTATACGTGCCTATGAAGGGCTATAATGAAACCCCGAGCTTATAAATATGTATACGATTACGAAACGCGCGCACACATCTGCAGATGGTACGGATAACCCTGAAGCCTTGGTAGGGCCAGGTATGAGTAACATTGAGCCTTGGTTGGCCAAGTATGTATATGAAATACTGATCCAATGAGGTCGGGTACGTTATGTAAATGCCATGTATACGAAATGATTATGTATGTATATATTATGTAAAAGAATGTGATGAGACTATGTATAAGAATACGAATGAGGACATGTACACTAATACGAGCACAAGCATGGTACGAGTTTTATTATGGGGCACGAATGACGATGTGAGTAAGTAAGCGACATGATGATGATGATATTATTGTCTCCCCTCCTATGCGATTCCATATATTGTTCATTATGTTGTATATCAATGTTAATCATGCTTTACATACTCAGTACATTCTTCGTACTGACGTCCTTTTGTTTGTGGACGCTGCGTCATGCCCGCAGGTGCACAGGGAGACAGATTTGACCCATAGCTGCCTATTTGAAGATTTCATAGAGAGCTCCATTTCCTTCGGAGCCATATCTTTTGGGTACTCATTCTTTTGTGTATATAATTATGGGCATAGCGGGGTCCTGTCCCGCTCATGATATGTCATACTCTTAGAGGCTCGTAGTCATGTGTATGTGGGTAGAGATGTTTGGCCATGTCGGCCTATGTTTTGTATATCTTTTGTTGGCCTCGTCGGCCTTGTATATTTGACATGGCATAGATGCCCATGATATGTTAATTGATGATGGTCGTCCAATGGGACTAGCTTGATTAATGATTTAAAATGCATGAAATGAATTATGGTTCACCTAGATGTTATGATATGCATGATAAGGGGGTGCCCGGGTGGGGTAGCACCGGGTGCTCGTCGTGGCCCCCTAGTCGGGTCGTGACAGTAAACTCCCTTTTTATGTCGTTTATCAACAACCGGAGGCAGGCCAGAGTCCTCCAGACTATCGGGCCAATTTGGGCTAGGGTCATATTATATGTCCGGCACATATCCAATATAACCGGGTCGATCAGGGGGTCGAACTTGAGTGTAAAGGGATAGGTATAAACGTACAAGAATCCCTCCTTGTAATCGGTGATCGATTCGTCAGGCCCGGGTGCAAACACTTGCACCGAACGGTTATCCCATCCGCAGTCAGCCCGGACTTGGTCAAGTTTATCCTCGGTAATAGACGGTGGGTATCGCCTTACATATAACCCTCTATCCGCAACCGGAGAAGGTTTCTCAACTTCAAACTCTTTGTTATAATTGGGTTTGGACGGTACTATGTCCAAAGCAGTGGGCTCAACGACGGTTTTGCCCCTGGGTTGTGAAGTTGGCTCGGCCCCTTGAGAGGAAACCGAAGGAACATCCTGGGAGGTGATTTCAGTGTTAGCAGACATTTGAATTAGATAATAAAAAAGGAGGTTCGGTGAACTCGAATGAGGGAGAAGGAACAAGTTACAAAAAAAAAAAAAGTGAACAGGCAGTTGAGAGAAAATTTCAAAATAGCAAAGTGAGAGGAGAAACGCAACAACACTTTCGATCAAAGATGGAGAAGTTGACCAAGTTAGTCTGTTTTGGCAATCAAAATAAGTAAGAAAATGGAAGAGGAAGACGATCAGAGGTGGAGAAGTAAGAAGTAGAAGTGAAAGTGGTAAAATGAGAGTGTTAAAAGCCTTACATAGGCATGGGGGACTGAAACGGTTACAGAAGCGATCCAACCGGGGGGTGCCACGTGTCCCATAATTAATGAGACATGAGTCGAAGAGACGTGCGTTATGGTGGTTGCCAAAGTCGACCACTCGGGGTGAGACACGTGGCTGACGGCTGAGGGACGTGACACAACTGTTCCCGCCAAAAATTTAAAGATAAGAACGGGCTTATGGAACCACCGGTTTGTTGGTTTATCCACTTCCCGTTACTCTGGTAAAACTATGGTCCGGGAAGTGTGGGGACTATCTGTATACGGTAAAAACCGGATATAAGCAAGACCGGTGAGATCGGGGACCGGAGATAAGAAGAGACAGGCATGATCATCGAGTCTTTCCTTAAAACTGGTGATATTGCACCGGCTGCGGTTGACCTGAGAAAAGTGAAGCGAATTCAGCATCACAGCCAGTCCGGTTTCAGCATGACCGAGTTGATCGTGGCCGTTGGTCCGGTTTCAGCATGACCGAGTTGATCATGGCCGTTGGTCCGATTTCAGCATGACCGAGTTGATCGTGGCCGTTAGTCTGGTTAATCAATTATAAAATTGCCATGCGTCAACATCGTTCTGTCACATTGTACCGATGATCGTACGGGTGTCAGACCGTACGACCCAACCTTATCCTATTAGGGTTTACTTTATTCTGAAAAAGGCTTTATGTTGTATGCAAGGCCCATAAGGCAAAACTATAAATAGGAGGCATTTCCCTACTTTTAAGGGTTAGCTTTTTCAAGATCAAGAACATTGTAATAGAAATTATATATTGAAGCTCTCTCTGCTTTGGTCCAGATCAGTGCCATTTTATGCTTATTCTTCCAATATAGTTGGCTTAATCATAAGCATTTGTATCTTGATTCGAATCACTAACACATATGTTCACATACACATGCTATAACACACAAATCTATAATTATTTCCTATAAACCCAAAATAGATTAAAGTTCATCCACATATCCTATACCTCACTTACAAATTCAATTGATTACTTAAATTCGGGGTAAACAAAAGTGAAAGCTAGTATAGTTTGTGTTGTATTGAGTGTATTGACTTCATCTGCTGTAGGAATTCAGCTAGCTCACCCAATTATCACAGTATGTTTTCTTTTTAATATTAGTCCCACAAGGTGAAGGTCATAACTGTTGGAACATGTATCAAGTTGTTTTTCGAAAAGAGTACTCCAGGAGATATCCTTTTAGTTTTTAGTATGAAGTATAGTTTTTGTATTGTATTTTGAGATCTTTGAGAGTAGTTTTTAACAACTGGACAACAAATTATTATACCATTCTAATGGGAATTTGAAGTATCTTTTGGTAAGTATGGAAGCTAGGTAGCAACACAGCACCTAGTGCATCTATTTTCGGCTTAAAAGGCGCAAAATTGAAGAGTTTTATGCTTCTATTTGTGGCTTCAGATTTCAACAATAATAGTGGTATTGAGTCTGTTTTTCTACATATCTGATCTATTTGATTGTTTGACCTTTTATACGCTAACGGAACTTGTAACCATTTTATGCTAATTATCAATTAATACCTGATAGAAAAGTATTGTTTGATGCCCAAATCCAGAATATGTAGAGAAGATAATTACTGCTATCGATATTGTACGAGTGAGAGGGGACTGTATTGCCAGTGTTTGAACATGCATTGTAAGAAATCTCTCTCGAGTAATCTATCTCTCTTAAGTCCAACAGGTATATATGAACCTCTTAGGTAACTTACACATGGTGCCTCAGAGTTTCTGTTAATGTTTTTCCGGAGTGGAAAAACATGAGTATTTGTCTGTAACTATGTTTCTCAAACTTGCTCCAATGGCAACATCTGTTTTGAGGGAACTGGTTGCATTAATAATTTAGTGCTTGAGTGAAACAGCACCCTTTAGCATCAGTTGTGAGATAAAGGCAAACCTAAATCAAGAGTTCATCTTCTAGAATCCCAAGTTCTGCTAATCCTAATTAGAATAATCATGGTTATGTGTATTCTTTAATGGTATCTATTGTGCTTGGTTAAATTTGATTTTTATCTTTACTGAATGACAGCATTGATCTAATTCTTCTATTAGTTGGTAAGAGGTACAGAAATAAATTCATACTAAAATTTTGATCCTCTATATTTTCGCCTTGCTTAGCTTTGTAGGGCTTCCTTTGCTAGTGTTTTACTAGATACAAGTTGATGAAAGAAAATAGCGAAAAATCACAAGGAACAAAAAGAACCCTCCCACTCACTTTGTGACTCTTTAATCATGGTATAAATCAGTGGGACTTAATAACTGATGAAATATAAAGAAACTGGCTTTCAGAATGTTACTACTCCCTCAGTCCCAATTTGTTCGACACTTATCGCTTTTCGAGAGTCAAACAAGTTGTTCTTTGACCGTAATTTTTACTTATGTCTTTTAAATAGTTTAAATTATTAACTATGGTGACTTAATAGTACTTTTTACATAGTTTCTATATATGTAAATTTCATTTCCAAAAATTGAGAGATTTTATGTTCAAACACATGATCAAAATTAAGAGGTTTGACTCTTGAAAAGCGAAAAATGTCAAACAAATTGGGATAGTGGGAAAAGTATTTAAGAGAAGCAAAAATGAATCAAACTACATCTCCATATTCAATTGTTAAACAAAAGGAGCTAGTAGAAGTTTTATTACTAAACTGACATGAACTTGTCCTTTTAACAGATCAAGATTTGAAGTCATGAAGAATCTAC
Organism: Lycium barbarum; assembly: GCF_019175385.1. NCBI lineage: Eukaryota > Viridiplantae > Streptophyta > Magnoliopsida > Solanales > Solanaceae > Lycium > Lycium barbarum. The sequence continues at coordinate 48,335,237 of NC_083338.1, read as the reverse complement.
CTTAAAGATAGTTAAGCGAGTTGAAGTAGCTACAAGTGTTCAAGAACCAGCATGAGAAACTTTGCTTGCAGAGATTCTTTAAAGATGTTTGTACATACAATTTTGGATGGATATATTTTTGATAATGTGATGCTTAGTGCTTTGTAATTAACAAGAATATTTTTATGAGTATTGAATATTTTGTATGTGTTCAGATGTGTGTATATATGTGAAAAATGATTACTATCTAGTAACTACTGGAAGAAATATAATTTTTTGTCTAATTATATTTATTAAAAGTTTAAACTCGCGAAGGGAAATATGGTCGTTAAAAGAATTATTGTTAGATTTAACATACAATTAGCGAAAGGAATTGCGGTCGTTAATCACTTATTACGACCGAATTGGTTGCACCCCTAAAAGACTTTTTAAAATCGAATGACAAATCAACAAAAGGAAAATCCCATCGCTAAAAGGAAAGATAATGACCAGAAATTTTGCCGTCGTTAAAGGATCTTTAGTGACCGGATTGTTAACTTTTAATGTCGAAGCCTATAATCATCGGATTTTTTTCGGTCATTATATCGTTATAGTGATCGGGTTTGTACTTTTAATGACCGTATTTCCCTTCGCTAAAGACCTTTTTTCTTTTAGTGCGTCATGGCCCTCTGATTGGGTCATGACAAAAGTGGTATCAGAACAGTTCATCCTAGGGTGTGTCTACGAGTCGTGTCCAATAGAGTCTTCTTTATGGGTGTGAAGCGTGCCACACTTATAAATAAGAGGCTGCGGGGCATTTAGGAATGACTGACCTTTCTTTCTTATCTTAGATCGTGCAATAGAGCTATGTTATCAGGATTGCCTTTTTCCTAATCGTGTGTTATGATTTCAACGATGCCTATGAAGAGAAAAGCAACAGCGGCCCAGAAAGGTAAGACAGTGGCCGGAAGGAGGACTGAGTGGGAGCCGTCGGTAGCTCTAAGGAAGGGTGAGTCTCAAAATGAGGTTTCATCTCGGACCTCTCGTACCCTACCCATTATAGATGAGCATAAAGAGACTGCATGTCACGACCCGACCAGGGGCCGCGACGGGTACCCGGGGCTAACCACCGAGCACCGCTCATTCTATTACTCATCTTACTCATTTAATGCTTTTTTATCAATTTTATACTCAAAGCATAAGGAAATTCATCTTTTATTTCAAAACATAATACTTTATATGCACAAGCCTTTTGGGCATTGAAATAATATATATATATATACAACCTCGTGAGACCATACCACCCACACTGCGTATCTACGAGCCTCTACTAGAGTACTAGACATATGGACGGGACAGGACCCCGTCATGCCCAAAACATACATGTACATAAAAGGATAACCACAAGCACCTCCAGAACAATGAAGTGCTCTCAATCAGCTAACAGCTCCTACGAATCTGGAACAAGATCACCTCCCTGCCTACCTGTGGGCATGAACACAACGTCCAAAGAAAACGAACGTCAGTATGAACATTGTACTGAGTATGAGAGGCATAAACAATAATATCACATCAATGAAATAAAGGAAGCATCAATAAGGAACATTTATATCTGACTGTCAACTAGAAAGGAAGTGATGCATGCTGGCTTACTCATAATCATCATCATATCATATATGCATAAATATATAAGCTGCCCGTCCATATGGGATCGGTGCGATAATCATTAACCTACATCCAGGCCTCCCGCATCCGGGGTATCATCTCATTCCGCCCACTAGTGGTGTCTGCTAATGCCATCTGGCCATGGTGTATAGCTGCCTGCCTTAGCGGTGACTGCCCGGCCAAATAGGCGCGGTGTTATATCATCATCATAATATGCTCATCATAGTGCATGCATAAAGACTCAAGGAGAACTATGCTTTATCGGGGTGACGTAAGGTCGTGATCCCCCGATTTCCTTATGGAGCACTCATTAACATCCTGCCTCACCTTGAAGGGAATAGTATATGAGGTGAGTGTAAGCAATAAATGACATCATTGACGCTTTAGGAACATCATATCATGAACATCTAGAACTTCTATACTTTAACTCATTACCTTGTGTAGCTAATTAGGAATATAAGCTCATATTTTTCTGGAACTTAAGAGATTCATGGAGAGGAAGGAAAGTCATACTATGGGATTCATGCCATAGAAAGAAAGGACTTGCCTCACATACCTTTTACGCTTAACTAATCTATCGTTCGCTTGGTTTCCTTTGGTGCCCACGTTTCTACCTTCAAGAGGAATCACATTAACATTAGTTACTTGGCTATAAGAACATTTCACTATTTCTAGGGAAAATTGGGCAGCACTTCCTTTGGTTATACTACTTTTTCCACATTCTATATCAACTCCCCACGTTAATAACAACATACACAATATAGCAACAACAATCATCATTTATCTACACTTACCACAATTCACCATTTCTCTTTGATTTCTCCACAATTATGATTATAACTCGTTATTGCGTTTTCTCATATATAATACTTATTCCATGGTATAAATGTCACTTATAAATATTCACAATCACAGCATACCAACATTCATGATTCATCCCAATCACTATTCAACAATGACACTATTCACACATTCATGACCTAATTTCTATGTCTTTCCACAATCCAAGTGTTTCAACTTTTTACCACTCAAACCACATAAAAGGGTCATAAAACTCACCTTAGATTATGGATGAACAACACTCAAGTGGAGCTCCTCTTCATGCACCAAAACCCTAACTCACTTCTCTTGAGTTTTCTTGGCTTAGATGAACTTTTAATGAGTTTCATACACTTGATTTATGGATTTGGTGTAGTAAATCTTGGTTGTCCCTTAGTTTCTTGTGGATGAATGATGGAGAAGGTTCTAGAGGGTTCTTGGAGAGATGAGAGTGGAAGATGAAATGAAACGAGATGAAAGAGGGGTCCTTATATTAAATCATGAAATCAGTCCCGACTGAGATATACGGTGCGATCGACGGACCGTCGATTGGATCGATGGGGCATCGATCTAATCATCGAAATCGTTAAATTTCCAGTGAGCAATCTGTCATTTCCTCTCATTCTACGGTGAGAAGGACGGTTCGTCGAACTGATCGACGGAGCGTCGACCTGTTCGTCGAATGGTCTTCGCTCCATTTCAATTTTATGGCACAATTGACGGAGCGTCGACTCGTCCGACGGTACAAAGAACGACCGTCGAACCCCCTTTCGCAGAACTGCGGTGAAGTTTCATTTGACGAACTTTTCTCTCTTGCCTCTAACTTCTTTGGATTCTTAATTAGAATTATTAAGTATCCCTTCTTACTTGTAGGGACATCATGTTCACCTTAACTTACGTTAGTCCCTTCACCGCTCAGCAGACCCAAAGTTTCGAGGTATAACATTCTTCCCCCCTTTTGGAACATTCGTCCTCGAATGTTAAGTACTCGGGAAGCCTCACAGGGCTACAACACAATAAAACTCTAAGAAAGACTTACGAAAGCTCCCGAAGATAGGGGACATAATGTATAAGTAATGATGGAAATAAGGGTGTTCAGATACTCTAATTATTACACTTCATTTACTGCATACATACCTTATATTGCCGGCGTTTCATCTTGAACCTCTCATAGGGGGTTGGAATAAGTGTGGATACTTGGATTTCATTCCCTCTTCCGCTTCCCAAGTCATCTCTTCTCTACTGTTATTCCGCCATAAGACCTTAACTGAGGCCACTTCCTTGTTTCGAAGTCTTCGTACTTGCCTATCTAATATGGCAATGGGTACTTCTTCGTATGCTAACCTTTCTGTCACCTGGACATCATCAATCGGAACAATCCTCGTAGGATCTCCAATGCATTTACGGAGCATCGAGACGTGAAATACTGGATGAATTGATTCAAGCTCTGAAGGCAAGTCCAATTCATAGGCTACATGACCCACCTTGCGGATGATTTTGTAAGGTCCGATGTATCGAGGACTTAACTTCCCTTTATTGCCAAATCTCATCACCCCTTTCATTGGCGACACCTTAAAAAATACCCAATCATCAACCTTAAATTCCAAGTCTCACCGGCGATTGTCCGCGTAAGACTTTTGGCGACTTTGGGATATCAACAATCGATCTCGGATCATTTTGACTTTTTCTACCGCTTGATGAACTAATTCAGGGCCTATTAACTGTACTTCCCCTATTTTGAACCATCCAATTTGGGACCTACACTTTCTTCCATATATGGCTTCATACGGAGCCATTTGGATACTGCAATGGTAGCTATTGTTGTAAGCCAACTCAATAAGGGGTAAGTGATCATCCCAGCTACCACCAAAATATAATACACATGCCCGTAGCATATCATCCAAAGTTTGAATAGTACATTCGGCTTGTCCATCAGTCTGTGGATGAAATGCCGTGGTAAGCTTCACCTGGGTACCTAGACCTTCTTGAAAGGATTTTCAGAATTTGGCTGTAAACTGTGCTCCTCTATCTGTAATAATGGATAATGGAACACCATGAAGTCGCACAATTTCTTTGAGGTATAACCTCGCATAATCTTCTGCTGAGTATGTGGTCTTGACTAGAAGAAAATGAGATGCCTTTGTTAATCTGTCCACAATTACCCATATAGAATCATACTTGCCTTGGGAACGGGGCAATCCTATAATAAAATCAGTATTGATAATTTCCCATTTCCACGTAGGAATTTCCATCGCTTGCAATAGCCCTCCTGGCTTCTAATGTTCGATCTTTACTTGCTGGCAATTTGGACATTGGGCTACAAATTCTCCTATGTCTCTCTTCATGCCATCCCACCAATATATTAATTTGAGATCGTGGTACATTTTTGTTGCACCTGGGTGAATAGAAGACCGAGAATAATGGGCTTCTTCCAGAATTCGTCGGCGCAATTCTGCAACATTCGGAACACATAGCCTGCCATGGTATCTAAGGATCACATCCATCGAAGTTTTAAATGGAGATCTCTCTTTTTCATGAAATGTGTCTCTATAGTGGCTCAACTGCGGATCTTCATACTGACGCTCTTTCACTTCCACATTTAGAGATGAAACCGTGGGATCATTAATACCAATCCCTGAACTACCTGAATCAATTACGCGCACTCAAAGATTAGCTAGCTAGTAAAGCTCGTGAATCATTTCTTTCCTTTCGGGAGGAACGTCACATAAACTACCATGGATCGGCGGCTAAGCGCATCGGCTACCACATTTGTTTTTCCGGGGTGGTATAAAATATTCACATCATAATCTTTCAGCAATTCTAACCACCGCTTTTGTCGCACATTTAACTCCTTCTATTTGAAAATGTACTGAAGGCTTTTATGATCGGTATAGATGTCAGCATGTACACCATACAAGTAATGTCTCCATATCTTTAATGCATGAATAACTGCAGCTAATTCGAGGTCATGACTTGGATAGTTCTTTTCATGCTTCTGCAGCTGTCTCGAATCATAAGCAATAACTCTACCGTGTTGCATTAACACGCTTCCTAACCCAACACCGAAAGAATAACAGTACACCACATAACTATCTGACCCTTCTGGAAGCGTTAAGACTGGAACTGAGGTCAATCTGTCCTTCAACTCTTGGAAATTGCGCTCACAAGCGTCATTCCATTGATATTTAGCTGACTTCTGGGTTAGCTTCGTCAATGGGGATGAAATAGATGGAAAGCCCTCTACCAATCTTCTGTAATAACCTGTCAATCCCAGAAAACTACGAACTTCGGTAGGCGTCGTAGGCCTTGGCCATTTCTTTACCGCTTCAATTTTCTGAGTATCAACTCGAATACCGTCATCTGAAATGACATGGCCCAGAAATGTTACGGAATTCGGCCAAAACTCGCACTTTGAAAATTTTGCATATAATTCTCGAGCTCGAAGAATTCCAAGTACGATAAGCAAGTGATCTGCATGTTCTGGTTCTGCACGAGAATACACCAGAATATCATCAATGAATACTATCACAAACAAGTCCAAGAGTGGCCTGAACACATTATTCATCAAATTCATAAACACGGCTGGAGCATTGGTCAACCCAAACGACATCACCCGAAATTCATAGTGGCCATATCTTGTTCTGAAAGATGTTTTGGGAATATCTTCTTCTCTAACCCTCACTTGATGATAACCCGACCTCAAGTCTATTTTAGAAAACCACTTGGCACCCTGTAGTTGATCAAATAAATCATCTATCCTGGGGAGAGGATATTTGTTCTTTATCGTCACCTTGTTCAACTGCCTATAATCGATGCACATTTGTAGGTAACCGTCTTTCTTTCTCACGAACAAGACTGGTACTCCCCACGGCGATGAGCTTGGTCTAATAAACCCCTTTTCAAGTAAATCTTTTAATTGCGCCTTTAGCTCTTTCAATTCTGCCGGAGTCATTCGATAAGGAGGAATAGAGATAGGCTTGGTGTCCGGCAACACATCAATGGCGAAGTCAGTTTCTCTTTCTAGAGGAAAGCCTGGAAGCTCATCAGGAAATACATCCGGAAATTCGTTCACTACCGGAACAGATTGGAAAGTTGGCGACTTTGCTTCGGTATCATGAACTCGGACTAGGTGATAAATATATCCTTTTGCTATCAGCTTCCTTGCCTTAAGGTAGGAAATAAACCTACCTTTTTGAGAGGCTGTACTACCCCTCCATTCAAGCACGGGCTCTCCCAGAAATTGAAATCGAACTATCTTCATTCGGCAATCCACATTAGCATAACATGAGGCCAACTAATCCATACCCATAATCACATCGAAAGCTAGCATTTCTAGCTCAATTAGATCTACTTTGGTCTGGCGATTGCATATTACTAGCCCACAGTTTTTATAGACTTGTCTAGCTACCACGGGATCACCAACCGGAGTAGATACTTCAAAAGGTTTGATTGGTTCAGGTTTCACCCCAATACGACCAGCAACATACGGGGTAATATAGGAAAAAGTAGAACCTGGATCTATCAAGGCATATACATCATGGCAAAATATGCATAATGTACCTGTAACCACATCGGGGGAGGACTCGAGATCCTGTCGTCCGGCTAAAGCATATATACGGGGCTGAGTGGAACTTGAAGTAGATAATCCCCCTCGGCCTCTACCTCGGTCCGCTGGAATCTGAGGAGTCTACCCTATCGGGCGCACTGAAGTGGAGCCAGCTGCTGATCTTGTGGGCTAAATGCCAACTCTACCGCTTGTCGACGGGCAATCTCGCATCATGTGCCCAACCTGCCCACAGGCATAGCAAGCATCCGAACCTTGGTGATATTTTCCGGAATGTAGTCTGCCGCATTGGCTGCATCACGGTACAGAGGGTCTCCTCTGACTATAATCTTCCCTGAACTGAGAATCTGAGGCCCTCGAACTCTGACCCTACCCTGAACGAAAGGAGCGATCAAATCTCCTACACATAAATCGAGGAGGTGCGCTAGTCACCAACTGGCCTGAATGTCTAGAATATGTCTGCAATGGTCCCCCTCTATAATCACTGCCTGCCCCCATAGATTTGGTCCTCTTGCTTTGCCTTCTTTCAATATCACGATCACCTCTTGGTAGTGGCTGTCGTCCCTCTATGTTCTGGGCATGGGCTTGTATTCAGGAAATATCCATCCCTTCTCGTAGCGAAGCCGTCAAACAATCCTTGAACAAATGTGGCCCCAAACCACTCACAAACCTGTGCACCCTATCTCCCATATCGGCCACCATAGCCGGGGCATACCTAGCCAAGGAATTAAATTGCAGGCTATACTCCCGGGCACTCATACTTCCTTGCTTCAAATTTAGAAATCTATCCGCTCTAGCTCGGCGGACCTCGAGTGGAAAATAATGACAAATGAAAGCATCTAAGAATTCTTGCCAAACCGGAGGAGGCGCATTCTCTCCTCTTGATAAGACCCAGTTATTATACCATAAGACTGCCACATCCCGGAGTCTATAAGATGCAAACTCCACGGATTCAGTTTCAGAGGCATGGACAATCCTCAACGTTCTCAACATCCCATCAATGAAACCTTGCGGGTCTTCATCCGGCTTTGACCCGAAAAGCTCCGGAGGATTTAGACTCATAAAATCACGAGTTCTGGTACTTGCTGCCCGATCACTTGAACTAGCATTTTGCTGTTGTGCCTGTGCGGCAACCAATTGTGTCAATAAATGGATGGCCTCGGACACTTGTTGACCCGAAGCAACCGGTGGAGGAACTGGAGCTGAAGCTCCTCCTGGTTCTTCTACATTGGGCGGGGTGGAGGAAGTATTAGATAGGGCCTCATTATGTGACTCGCCCTCTTCTACATCCATTGGCGGATCTCTTACTACTCTCCTGTTTGTCGTAGTCTTGCCCTTCTAGGTGGCTTTAGCTTTTCCCTTTGGCGGAATTTCTGAAATCACAACACACTATCAGGGAGGGTAACATCTTATACACGGCTCTATCGCACGATCTCATAAGAAGAAAGATGGTCATTTTTCCTAAATGCCCTGTAGCCTCTTGTTTATTAGCGTGGCGCACAACAGACCATAAACAAGACTCTACTAGACACGGCTCGTAGACACTTCCTAGGATTGAACTGCTCTGATACCACTTTTGTCAAGACCCGACCAGGGGCCGCGACGGGTACCCGGGGCTAGCCATTGAGCACCGCTCGTTCTATTACTCATCTTAATCATTTAATGCTCTTTTATCAATTTTATACTCAAAGCATAAGGAAATTCATCTTTCATTTCAAAACATAATCCTTTATATGCACAAGCCTTTTGGTCATTGAAGTAATATATATATATATATATATATATATATATATATATATATATATATATATATATATATACATGGTAGCAACCTCGTGAGACCATACCACCCACACTGCGTATCTACGAGCCTCTACTAGAGTACTAGACATATGGACGGGACAGGACCCCGTCGTGCCCAAAACATACATGTACATAAAAGGATAACCATAAACAACTCCGGAATAATGGAGTGCTCTCAATCAGCTAACAGCTCCTACGAATCTGGAATAAGATCACCTCCCTGCCTACCAGTGGGCATGAACACAGCGTCTAAAGAAAACGGACGTCAGTACGAACATTGTACTGAGTATGAGAGGCATAAACAATAATATCACATCAATGAAATAAAGGAAGCATCAATAAGGAACTTTTATATTTGACTGTCAACTAGAAAAGAAGTGATGCATGCTGGCTTACTCATAATCATCATCATATCATATATGCACAAATATATAAGCTGCCCATCCATATCGGATCAGTGTGATAATCATTAGCCTGCATCCAAGCCTCTCGCGTCCGGGGTATCATCTCATGCCGACCAGAAGTGGTGTCTGCCCACGCCATCTGGCCATAGTGTATAGCTGCCCGCCTTAGCGGTGACTGCCCGGCCAAATAGGCTCGGTGTTATATCATCATCATAATATGCTCATCATAGTGCATGCATAAAGACTCAAGGACAACTATGCTTTATCGGGGTGATGTAAGGTCGGGATCCCCCGATTTCCTTATGGAGCACTCATTAACATCCTGCCTCACCTTGAAGGGAATAGTATATGAGGTGAGTGTAAGCAATAAATGACATCATTGATGCTTTAGGAACATCATATCATGAACATCTATAACTTCTATACTTTAACTCATTACCTTGTGTAGCTATTTAGGAAGATAGGCTCATATTTTTCCGGAACTTAAGAGATTCATGGAGAGGAAGGAAAGTCATACTATGGGATTCATGCCATAGAAAGAAAGGACTGGCCTCACATACCTTTTGCGCTTAACTAATCTATCGTTCGCTTGGTTTCCTTTGGTGCCCACGTTTCTACCTTCAAGAGGAATCGCATTAACATTAGTTACTCGGCTATAAGAACATTTCACTATTTTTAGGGAAAATTGGGCAGCACTTCTTTTGTTTATACTAATTTTTCCACATTCTATATCAACTCCCAACGTTAATAACAACATTCACAATATAGCAACAAAAATCATCATTTATCTACACTTACCACAATTCACCATTTCTCTTTGATTTCTCCACAATTATGATTATAACTCGTTATCGTGTTTTCTCATATATAATACTTATTCCATGGTCTAAATGTCACTTATAACATATTCACAATCACAGCATACCAACTTTCATGATTCATCCTAATCACTATTCAATAATGACACTATTCACACATTCATGACCCAATTTCGATGTCTTTCCACAATCCAAGTGTTTCAACTTTTAACCACTCAAACCATATAAAAGGGTCATAAAACTCACCTTAGATGATGGATGAACAACACTCAAGTGGAGCTCCTCTTCTTGCACCAAAATCCTAACTCGCTTCTCCTGAGTTTTCTTGGCTTAGATAAACTTTTAATGAGTTTCATACACTTGATTTCATGGATTGTAGTAAATCTTGGTTTTCCCTTAGTTTCTTGTGGATGAATGATGGAGAAGGCTCTACAGGGTTCTTGGAGAGAGGAGAGTGGAAGATGAAATTAAATAAAATGAAGGAGGGGTCCTTATATTAAATCATGAAATCAGTCCCGACCGAGATGTACGGTGCGATCGATGGAGCGTCGATTGGATCGACGGGGCATGGATCTAATCGTCGAAGTCGTTAAATTTCCAGTGAGCAATCTGTCGTTTCCTCTCATTCTACGGTGAGAAGGACGGTTCGTTGAACTGATGAACGGAGCGTCAACCTGTTCGTCGAATGGTCTTCGCTCCAGCTCAATTTTATGGCACAATCGATAGAGTGTCGACTCGTCCGATGGTACAAAGAACGACCGTCGAACCCGCTTTCGCATAACTGCGGTGAAGTTTCATTTGACGAACTTTTCTCTCTTGCCTCTAACTTCTTTGGAATCTTAATTAGAATTATTAAGTATCCCTTCTTACTTGTAGGGACATCATGTTCACCTTAACTTACGTTATTCCCTTCACCCCTCAGCAGAACCAAAGTTCCGAGGAGTAACACTGCACCTCCAGCCCCAATACCCCCAGTTTCTCCCCCAGATGCCTCAGGCTAGCAGATGAGAGAGGCCATTAATTTGCTGACTCAGTTAGTCACCGCTCAGGCCTAGCGGCAAGGTACGAGACATGGTGACAGAGCTGTCAGTGCCAGAGCTTGTGATTTCATTAGTTTAAGCCCTCTAGAATTCTTTGGGTCAAAATTGAATGAGGACCCGCAAAGCTTTATAGATAAGATATCAAGAACCTTGCGGATAATACATGCATCAAATGTGAAGTCGGTAGAGTGTGCCTCCTATAGATTATGGGATGTTGCGGTTCATTGGTATACGATTTAGATGTCTTCTTGAGGAGCCAATGCTCCTGTAACAGTGTGGCAAGAGTTTGTGGATGCTTTCCTCTGACATTATTTGCCGCCAGAGGTTCGACGAGCTTTTGAATCTTAGACAAGGGAATATGAGCGCTCGAGAGTATAGCCTCCACTTTAATTCTTTGGCTACGTATGCCCCAGCTATGGTAGCCGATATGGGAGACCGTGTACACCGATTTGTGAGTGGGTTGGGGTCACATTTTATTAAGGAGTGCTTGACGGCCTCACTCCAGTAAGGAATGAATATCTCTCGTATTAAGGCCCATGCTCATAATTTGGAAGAACAGTAGCGGCCGCAAAGGGGTGAGCATGATTTTGATAGACGGTATAATAAGAGTACCAGATCTTCTGGTGCTGTTAGTGAGTATAGAGGAGGTCAGAGGCAGCAGTGTTATAGGTATTCTGACCAATCAGTGGCTAGCGCACCTACTCGAATTGCAGCCAAGAGATTTGGTAGTCCTAATTATTCCAGACCGAGTCAGAGTTTCGGGTTCCTAAGATAGAGGCGAATCCGTTCAGAAGAGACCTCCCTTACCACAATGCAATCAATGTGGCAAGCCAGATTTTGGACTGTGCCGCTTGGGTTTGGTTGTTTGCTATGCCTGCAGTCAACTAGGCCATATTTTGCGTGAGTGTCTATTTCTAGGCCATCGAAATATGGTGCAGCCTACCGGATCGGTAGACGGATTGTCGTTATAGGTGTGCCCTCCGGGACAAGACACTCAGACATCAGCAGGTCGTTGTAGAGGTAGAGGGGGAGCATTTAGCTTGAGCAGTACTCAGAACCGTATTTACGCATTGACTGGTCGACAGGACTTTGAGTCTTCACTCGATGTTGTTACAGGTATATTGTCAGTATTTTCTCATGATGTGTATGCATTGATTGATTCAGGATCTATATTGTTCGATGTTACTCCTTATATTGCTGGTCGGATTGGGGCAAAACTTGAGTCGATCAAACCTTTCAAAGTGTTTCATTAATGAGACGCCAGCATGATTATATGGGAGTTGTAACTTCTTCTCAAAGTACGAAGTGGAAGGGATAAGTATATGTGTAAATATGACCCTTGAGTATAAATATGCTAATGATTCATGAGTATAAAAGGGCAGAAGAGGTAAGATAACAATGTACATTACTAAAAGAGCTAGACATCGACAAGGGCCTTTTTATCGTATCAAATATATTGGCAAGGATGTTGTACGGAGGTACGAGTATAAGGATATGTGAATATAAGACAAAGGTAGGACTAAGCTACAGAAAAATTCTCTTTCAGAAGTTCTCTTGTCACAGGATTATTGAGTTAGTAATAAAAGGCTGAATAGCTAATGAAGGATGTGAATGATATTTTAAAGGAATTAGTAGTATGAAGGTAGATGAACGAGCTTGAAGTCGTATGTTGATATAAGGTGTGCCCTTCATTAATGAGATGAACTTGTAGTTTAAAAGAGGCTTGTATAAAGACCGAGTGTTTATGTAGCGAAGAAAAAAAGGAATGTTAACAATCAGGGCAGATTTTGAGAATAAAATTTGCGCTAGATACCATCACGGTGATGAAATGGGAAAGCGAGTAATAGGAGAAAGGTGATTTTGAAAGAACAGTAAAGAAACTATGAAGATTCTTTTGAGGAAAGATTAGGCCCATCCAGGGACCAGTACATCTTTGAGAATATGTGACTCGTCACAAATATGTGAAACTGACTAGATAAAGTTAGACGATGAATAGTCATAACTAAGATTAGTTACGGATTCGCTGAAAGTATGTACTTGCAAGGAAAAGAAGAACTAATGGGATGTTGAATATAAAATAATTGGCTAACACCCTAAGGGGGGAAGATGAATAAGTATGGGATCAGGAGTATGCTTTGTTAGAAGCCGGAGAGATTGCAATGAAAAGGAATCGAGAACCACCTTAAAAAGGATAAGGTTGGGAGATAAGATTCCAAGGAAAGTTTTACCCAAAGTTCCAAGACAAAGATGATACGAAAGGTCCAATAATGAAGAAACAACGGAAGAATGGGTATGACAACATAGAAGAAAAATCTTATAAATGATACGAGAATCTTCGGTACAGAAGATCTAGGATGTAAAGGAACTAAAGTCACGTTACAAGTAAGATGAAACTAGACAGACCTAAATGAGAAACTAAAGGCTAGTAGTGGTAATGAAGAAGGACAACAACAAATAACTTCACGTAAAATGGCTTGGTTGTATTAAGAAGAATAAGGATAAATCTAGTATCAAGATGGATACGTTCATTTTGGGAGGTAGCAGAACGGTATAGAATTATGTATCACAGAGATGATACATGTATATGAGAAGCTTGTTAGGATTATTATAGAGCTTCAACTGGTGAAGCGTAGCATAGTCGAGGATATGATATAAGTCGAAAAACTTGAGTAATGATATAGTATTCTAGCTATGGCACATCTCTTAAACCGAAGCTTGAAAGGGTATTCAAGAAAGAATATCTCAGTAAGGTGGATTCCTAAGATATCAAGGCCGAACCTATATCAAATGTAGCAAAGATGGATGATCTATTCAGAGACATCATGGTCTTCAGGTACGTATTGTTCCGCTTTTTGTGATTACTGGTCGTGTGAGGCCATTTTTGTTATTGATTGTTATGGCCCTGTGCGACATTGTATGATTTGGTTTACTGTGTGACAGGTTGGTAGTAGTGTAGTTATAGGGGAAACTCTACCAGAATTTTGATAGAATTCCTGGGAGCTACAACATTCGAGGACGAATGTTTTAAGGGGGGAAGGATGTTACACCCCGTACTTTCGGAGAAACACTTATCAAGTTTGAACATAAGTATGTTGAACTATGGCTAAGTAAGACAACTTTGGACTGTAAGGAGCGAAGTATTATTAAGTATATTTTATGAGTGAAGAATGCATATAAGGAATTCTAGAAGGTCTTATAAGGAAATGAGTGGAAGAAGTTGAGTTAGTATGACTTTGGGAGAAGATAAGCGCTACTTTTAACGATAAGAATAAGCCAACTTGGGGAAAGAATATCGTTTATCATATGAAGAGTTTTGAAGTAAAGTAAAAGCCTAAAATGAAGTTCATGTGGTCTAGTTTCCAACGCAACAAACTGCTCGTTGATATGACATCGGAATAGACAATTATGGACGTTACAAGTTAAGCGGAGCAGGGATTACTCTGCGCGAACATGCTAGCATAGTATGCGAATGAGCAGAGGCGCGTCTAGCTACAGTGCATGAACGCTCCAGCACAGTGCGCGATCGTGCTGAGGAAAATCCTATGTCGGTGCAACCAACCTCTAGAAGCTATTTAAGGACCAAATCTGACCCTAAACCTCATTTTCTCAGCTCCTCTTCACCCAAAAGCACTTAAGAGACTTTAGAAACATTGAGGGATCATTTTGTAAGCGGATTAAAGTGACGGGATTATATACGAGGCCCGGGAAGCATATAAGGTCTTGTAGTCCTTATTCCAAACATCGAATCTCAATGAATCAAAGGAGGCCGCTGAAGATAAATATTATTTCAAGCTTTTCCAACTTTGATTGAGGTAAGAATACTCTCTATTATTGATATTATGAATTGTATTATGGAGATTTAGTAGTTAAAGCTTCGTAAAGTCGATTGATTGGTCGAGACATTGGGAAAACATCGTGTGGGATGTTTTATTAAGTATATTGGTGTTAATGTTAATGTTGTTGATATTAGTGTTCCTATTGTTGTTGTTTTGTTGGTATTGTGATTTCAGGCTAGGGATATAAACAGGGGAGATGGTGCTTGAATTTCGGCAGATGCTAAGAGGATTCAATTTGAAGGCTTAAGACGAGCATATTACGATAAGCCTAACAATAGTATGAATTCTCTTGAATGTAGATTTACGAGCTTAGGAGGATAAATATAGTTAAGGAACCAAAAAGGTATGTTAAGGCTAATCCCTTTCTTTCTAAAGGCATGATTCTCTTTTTATGAACCCATACATGTTTTCCATAATAACCTTATTCCCAAAAAGCTAGAAGTTCATGATTCTCAAAGTTCTTATGATGCTAAAGATAGATGTCTTCTATGATGATGATGATTTCATTTCTGGAGATTCCAAAGCTTATGGTACTGATGCTATTATGAGATTATTAAGCTTATTTCATGATTTTCTTAATTTTACTCATTATTGTTGATCTCACCTTATGACAATTGTTCCTTCAAGGTGAGGTATAGCGATGATGATTGTTCCATAATATAAATCGGAGGTTACCGACCGTACGTCACTCCGATAAAGTAGCAGCTTTTATTTGAGCTTTCATGCATGCTATTTATATTATGTATGTATATTGCTATTTTATGATACTAAGCCTTACTATGGCCTGGTACGGGTAATACTGAGCCTATATGGCCAGGTATGATATCTATTGCGCGCATACCACTGCAGTTGGGTACAGATACTACTGAACCTTATTATGGTCGGGTACGGATAATACTGAATCTAAATGGCCGGGTACTGTATTGCATAGGTAGGTATGTGGATATATGAAATACTTCCTCTCGAAACAGATTAAGTAAGCATGACGAATGTCTTAAGAGGTATCATGAGGTATAAACGGTTCTTTTATCTTACGCCGTTCTTCATGCATTATCATGTTACTATTCATGCCTTACATACTCAGTACATTGTTCGTACTGATGTACTTTCTTGTAGACGCTGCGTTCATGCCCACAGGAAAGCAGGGAGACGGATTAGGTCCTTAAGAGCTTCATCAGCGGAGTTTCAGGAGCGCTTCATTTGCTTCGGAGCTGCGATCTCTTGGTATTACTCTTTGTGTATTTACTTGGGTATGGTAGAGTCCTGCCCTGTCTCTATGAATTTTTGTACTCTATGTAGAGGCTGGTAGACAGATGTATGTAGCTAGATGTCCTATAACCCTATTAGTTCATATTGTTGTATAATATTTTGGCAGCCTTGTCGGCTTGTGATGACGGGCAAAATTGTTGATGATTATTTAGAAATGTGCCGTTATCTTGTAACATATGCCTTTACATATCATGATACCCATGATCTAGCTTTGTGGCCTACCTGGAAATGATTATGAGATGTATGTTCAGAGGTGTTTGGTAGGTTAGCTCCGGGTGCCCGTCATGGCCCTATGATTGGGTCGTGAGAGATATTGCCTTAGGTTGGGCCTTATTGTATAAAATGGGGGGGCTAGCCACCCCGTTGCGTTGCTGACCTTTATGTTCAATGTATTTGTTGTCTTGTCGCTATATTGAGATATTGGATATTAGGGATTAGTTATATATCTTGATTATGACATAGTGATACCTTACTTTATTGATATTGAATCTATTATGGCTTATTGTGTACCCTTATTAATGATATTACTTGTGTGCCCATGTGTGGTACTATTTGGGATTGATTTGGTTTATTGATGTTAAACTTGCATTGTATTCATACTCATTTCCATGATATATTGATATTTTATTGATATGTTACTGATGATGGGAAATGAGAAAGAGATACAGATGCATTGAGACATATTGATACAAGTCATCTTTGAGAAGTGTGCGGAGTGATCGGTACTATTATGACCTTATTCTATATCGAGTCATCTCTAGACTGTGTGAGGAATGGCTGATAACAGGCGTATTGGTTGGATATAGAGCCATCTCTAGGCTGTATGTAGAGTGACCGGTACACGGACTTCGTGAGTTCCCCATGGGTTGTGTTGCCGATGATGTGATGTTCCATCGTCGGAGTACATGTGTATGAGCATTTGCATTTGCTTACATTCGGCATATATTTCTATTGAAATTGGTTATCTTTCTTATATGTTGAGTTTGGTTGTATTGTTATTGTATTGATATGGGACGTATTGGCATCCTTATATGTTAATAAATGAGGACTGGATATTGTAGTTATACTGGGATATTGGATGATTACTCTCGAACTGGGCACAATTGGGCTTAGTTGCTATAACCATAGGTTGTGATCGTGGATTGGGTAAGTGTGGTGCTATATGACGTTAATATGGGTGTGTATGGCTTCTTGGTTTGGGTGAGTGATGAATATTATAATCACGAGAGAGTTTTCCTTAAACCAAATTACGAATACAATAAATGATAGGTTGACTTGCGGTATTGGTGTAGGGTTGGCCCTGATAAAATTGGTAATGTTACAATATTTTGAACGTTTTTATTTAATTAGTATACAAGATGAGTTAGAATGTGTGGAATGATAAACGTTAAGGGAATGGATTACTAAAAGAGCGTTAATGGAATAAGGCTTTATGGTCATTTGGGACGAGCGGAAGGTTATATTCATGAATTGACTTAAGATCGCCTACCATGTTATTTGTGGATTCTATTACTGTTATGTTATTCTAACCATTGTCAGCCTATGATGCTTAACAGTACTAGTGTTATACTGATACTACCATTGATACATCCCTCTCGGTATGTAGAGTTTTATAGGTTACTGGTTCATTTGGAGTTTCTGGCAGATGCGCGGTGCCTATCTTGAAGACCTCTATCCTTCTATTCCCATAGATGGAGGTTAAGTCTTTTATATTTAGTGGTAAATTGTCTTTTAATTAGTCGCTCTTGTATTAGACTAGACTAGGTCTTGGGAAAGGAGTCAGTGTATATAAAAGTTGTTTGTAAACACTTCTGCTTTATTTATATAAGTGAATTCACTTCCGTATTTTGTTTATGTGATAACCTAAAGGTAAATGAATCTTGTTTTATGATTGCAAATGAGTTAGGTTTTGGGTTAAGTATTCCCCTACCGAGGTGGGAATGGTAGGTGCCTATGCGATCCTAAAATGGGTCGTGACAAGTTAGTATCAGAGCCTAGGTTACCGGTCTCACACGTACAAGTGCAATGTCTAGTAGAGTCTAGTTGAATGGCATATAGACGTCTGTACCCATCCACGGAAGGCTATAGGACATTTATGAAATTTCCCTTCTTTCTTTCTAATCGTGCTACTTCGGTCAAATTGGTATCTTGGTGTGTCCAATTGGTATCTAGACGATTCTAATTGGTATTTAAGAGTGCAAGTATTTGTTGTGTTATTGTCGGGTAAATTTGTAATGTGAAAGTCTACTCGGTAAAATTCTTAAGTTGCAAAAGTTTAGTGGGCATCAAGATGATGCCACTGATTAGGACCAACTGCTATAGCTGTAGCCAGCCGCTGTAGCGTAACCGCTATAAGGGAGACTCTCCCGCTGTAGCGAAATCCTCTTTGTCTCACATGACCGCTCCTGCACAACCCATACCTCCGAAGCGGGACCACTATAGCGGTAGGATGACCGCAGAAGAGGAAAACTAGAGCAGAGAACCTGCAGCTCTCCCCGTTTTTGAACCTGTCTCCTGTTCAAAAACTCAAGCAATTCAGCAAAACTTCACAACCGACATCAAGTTAAAACAAGCCCAACGAGGGCGAAAACCATTCTAGTCAATATTACAACCCAAATACCAAAATACCAGAAAGGAAAGTTGTCCAAATCATTTAACCAAAAACAAACCAAATAGAAAGTGTTCAGAAATAAAAGCCCTACAGGGGAAACTAAATGCATCATCATAAGGATGGGAAGGCCCCTAAGCTATCCTCTGGCTCATCGCCTTATCATTAGAGCTGATAGCATCACCACCACGTCCACTGTGTCCACCATCACATCAGGCCACACTCATAAAGGGGTACGGCTCTGAGTCATTATCATCCTCCACGAAAATCTGCTCACAGGGGTGCATTGCATTCCACATCCCTTTGATACTGCTCTATGTCTGGATGTGGACCTTCTCTTGGACTTGTTCTTCGCCCTCTCCTTGTCAAAATCCCTGCAAAGGTCTTCGTAATACTTGACCAAAGTGGTGTAGCGAGTCCGTAGGGTGGAAACTAACTCGCTCATCTCTTTCTGAGTCGTAAGGTACCCCTTCATCTCCTCCTGGGTACAGAAACCCGCAGCAGCACCAGATGAACTAGATTCCCCGGAAGGCCTAGGCATACTTTGGAACATCACTATCATCTTATCAAAGCGAGAATCAATGCGCTCAAATGGACCCTGAACATGGGGAGCCTCAGCCTCCCCCCTCCCCATCTGCGCTAGCCTTAGTAATTTCTTCCTTCCTTCTCTTTCTAGTATTGACAGCGATAATATGACATTTCACCAATAGCGGGTGGAAAGGGGTGTCAGAGTTGACCCAATCATCGCCATCCTTCTCCGGAACCTTGTCCCTCCGACACAATGAAGTAATCAGTGACAAAAACATCAAACTCGTGGCACCAACCTTTAATAACTCCCTCGACTCCTGCATTATCTGTGATCCCACATTCACTGGTACATTATCAATGACACAAGAAACCAAAAGAGCCATGCGATAGGTCACGTCCCAAACATTTATCGAAGGGTGTATCCAGCTAGAGATGATATTCAGCCACCTCCTCGCCTCAGCAGTAAATTTGTCACCATGAATCGCCACCTTGCTACAGCCCCAAGTGATACCTGCCAAGTCCTCCTTAGCTTCCAATTTCGATACCAACCACTCCAAATTGTCATCATTATCCTTGGCCTCCAACTGCTCCACCAGATGGTTATCTACCTTGTACACTCGCTTGATGGCTCTAGCTCCCACTTTCATGGCAAATCCTCGAATAATATTCTTTGGATCAGGAGAATCCCAGTCCACCATGGTTAATATTGCATAAAACTCCCTAACCTAAGTCTCGTTGCAGTAACCAGGATCTTTGACCAAGCGCATCCACTTAACTGCTTCCAATTTCTCTAGAAAATTTGGGGCACGCTTGTCCATATTTCTTATGTAAAAGGCCCACTCCAACAGTAGGGGCTCTAAGTATTGATGGTGGCATTGGGGACGCTGGAGCTTGTTCCTCTTGACCTTGTTGTTCGTCACCTTGATTTTGAGACATAGTCCATACAAGAATAAAGCAATGTTATATTTCATATCACCTCAAGTTCAGTATCTAATCTATTATGTTACAACTTAAATAACTCTGTATAAATAGCCCGTGTATTAAATTTGTAAAGCTGCTGATTCCGGTGCCATTTGTTGCAGGCGCCGCTGCAGCGGTCACTCAGACCGCTGTAGCGGTGCCGCAATAGCGAGAACTCAGACTGCTTCCGTGATTATGTACACTCATCCCAAGCCTCTTAGGTGCATACCTGGGCGCTATAGTGGAGAAGCTCCAGCGGTCAACCAACCGCTGAAGCGGTCTAGTCTTCCCTAACAGAAACTTGAAAGTTCCAGATTTTAGACTTGCGATTTTCGACTCGAAAACTCGTTTTTATTCGCGGATCAGGCAACTTTCAAGAATGCATTTTATAACCTATGAGGAACAATTTCTAGCAATAAACAACGACCAAATCGAGACAAATTTAAAGTTCCATTTCAAAAACAAAACTCTTTACTACACCCAAGTTTTCCACCCCAAACTTGAGCATTATCTAAGCAATACGTGATATAGCGGCTAATCTAACACTAGGAAAGTGATAAATTTCATATTAAAACCACCCACCAACTCCATCAACCAAAACCCAAAAGTCTTAACTTTCGGGTTGCAAAATCGTTTATTTGAAGGAAGAAAACTCAAAATTCCAGTTCCATTATCTTATTATGAGTAGAGAAGAGCAATTTCTTACCTTGAAATTGAAGATCTAATACATATAAGTGTTTTTAGGAGTTACCCCTTTTTGAAATTCTTTTATTTCCCTTGAGAGCAAATTTGTGGTAGTGTTGTGTTTGGTAGCGTGGTAGATGTAGTAACGGTGCAGGGAGCAGCCAACTCCAAGTCATGAGTCGGGTAATTCTTCTCATGTTTTTTCAACTGTCGCGACACATAAGCAATCACCATACCATTCTACACAACACACAATCCAGCTCAATCCTAGAGGCATCACAATACACCACATAGCCACCGGACCCACAGGGTAAAGTCAGAACAGGAGCCGAAGTAAACCTTGCCTTAAGCTCCTGAAAACTCTTTTCACAAGCTTCAGAAGATTGAAACTTAGCATCCTTTTGCATCAACTTAGTCAATGTCGAGGCTATTGATGAAAAGCCTTCCATAAACTTTCTGTAATAATTAGACAAACCTAAGAAACTATGAATATCAGTTACACTCGTGGGTCTAGACCAATCCTTCACTGCTGAAATTTTCAGAGGGTCAACCTTAATACCGCCGCCAGACACCACATGGCCTAAGAAAGCCACAGAATTAAGCCAGAATTCACACTTAGAGAATTTTGCATAAAGCTCGTTCTCCTCAAATGTTGTCAAGGTTATTCTCAGATGATTTGCATAATCCTCATGCCTCTTTGAATACACCGAAATATCATCAATGAAAACAATGATGAAATGATCCAGATAAGGTTTAAACACACGATTAATTAAGTCCATAAATGTCGCAGGCGCATTAGTCATCCTAAAGGACATTACTAGAAACTCGAAGTGTCCATAGCGAGTACGAAACGTTGTTTTCGAAATATCCTGCTCCTTTATTTTCAATTGGTGTTACCCTGACATTAAGTCAATCTTCGAGAAGAACTTAGCACCCTGAAGTTGGTCAAATAGATCGTGTATCCTAGGCAAAGGATATTTATTCTTAATGGTCACCTTATTAACCTGGCGATAATCAACACACATCCTAAGGGAACCATCTTTCTTCCTAACAAACAAGACTGGAGCACCCCAAGGTGAGGAACTTGGTCGGATGAAACCTTTATCCAACAAGTCCTTTAATTGTTCTTTTGATGACCTTAGCTCCGCTAGAGCCATAAGATATGAAGGAATGAAAATTGGTTGGATGTCGAGAATAACATCAATCCCAAAATCAATGTCTCTATCAGGAGGAATACCAGGAAGATCTTCGAAAAACACTTCGGGATAATCACTAACTATGGGAACAGGTGCAAATTCAGGTACTGTAACTTTTGTATCATTAACCGTAACCAAATGGTAGATACACCCCTTAGTAATCAATTTTTGAGCCTTAAGATAGGAAATAAACCTACCCCGGGGCTTAGCAATTTCACCCTCCCATACAATAATAGGTTTCATGAGGAAAGGCAAAATGAACTAATTTATGGCGACAATACACATTAGCATAACAGGAGGACAACCAATCCATCCCCATAACGACATCAAAATCCACCATCTCAATTTTATATAAATCAGCCATAGTCTCACGACCCTTAATCACAGTAACATAATTTCTATAGACCCTAGAAGCAATAACAGGAATACCGAAAGGTGTATCCATAACAAAGGGTCCCAACAGCAGTTCAGGTTCCATACCAAAATCGAGAGCAAAATATGGGTCACATAAGAAAAGTTTGAACCCGGATCGATCAACGAATACGCATCAAAGGAGCAAATAGTAAGAATACCTGTAACCACAGTGTCAGAGGCTTCAACTGCCTCCTTACGAGTCAGCCCATAAAGTCGAGGTGTTCCTCCATTAGAAGTGTTAGCAACTTCCTTTCCTTTACATTTACTACGAGCATTCTGATTATTAACAACATTGCCAGTAGGCAAATTCTTAACAGAACTACAAGCAGGCGAATATTCCTCTAATTGGACATATTAGCTATCTCACGCAGCCATTTCCAACACTCTCTCTTAATGTGGCCTCTAATCCCACAGTGATGAAAAATATGATCCTCCCACATAGCTGGTTGGTTACTACCCTGAGAAAATCTGCTTTGATTATTATTAGTTCGCTGCCCTTGTCTACCAGAAGGCACACTGGTCGGATTGAGTTAGGGCCATTGTAGGGTTGAGATTGGATAAAAAAAAACAAACGAAGGGTTAGATCTTACCTTAAAAAAGGTCAATTTTCTAGGTTCCTCATGAACCAATAGCAACCCAAGATTTAAATTCATGAACAACCAAAAGTAATTAAATATTCATAGAGTATTACCGTTGAATCGACTAAAAAGCAAAGCAAAATAGTGAAATATACCGTGTTTGGACAATATTTGATAGAAAAGATGTAAAACATTAAATGCATTACTCAATACGGATATACCAGACCTGCTAAAGCATAGTACACCTGCAATCTTGCCACAAATGGCAAGTGTGACGCAGTCGCAGGTCCACCACCCCTATGGCAGCGCTAGGGTTTTCCAACGAAACCCTAGTGGAGAAACAAAAAATGAAAAAAAGGGTGTGTTTGGCTGAATCATATGGTTTATATGTTATAAGCCAACTAGGCCGGGTCACAGTCCTTTGGGCCTGGGCTCGGCTGAAATTTTTGAAGGGAATAACACAGCCCACATGTATACTTGTATACTCATGTATACATGTGTATACATGGGAGGGTAAAATTGACCCCCTTTTAAAAGATAGCCCAAATTTAAACATTTTAGTGATGAAATATTTCAAACATGACCAAAATATAACAAAATTAATTAATTTTAGAGACACAGTGAACTGTATAAAGGACTTTAATTACAAACATAGCCTTATAAAAAACAATTTCTTTTTCTGGCTACGGATTTATGGAACCTCACTTACTAGTTTGAAGTTGAAAAATGCGGATACCTTTCTTATATACGCAACACAATTTTCGATTTTCGGATTAACAACACTTGTTAAAAACTTAATTTTAAGACCATGCCCTTTTACTTATGGCCTTATTTGGTCCAATTAACCATCTTAGGGTAATATTTGCAAAACTGACCTTAATTACTCAGATCAATGATTTTGGCCCTTTCATATAAGGTTAATATTAAACTAAATAACAATTTAAAAAAGAAGAAGCTGTTTTGCAATAATGACCTCAATTAAATAAATTGATTTTCAATTGGGCCATAATTGGACTATTAATTAATTATTTCAATTATAACCATTTAATGGGTAATTTACAGAATAAACCACAATTAAACACCCAATTAATTATGATAAATTGTAATAAATTGATTAAACAAGAATTGAGGGGTAAAATGATTAATTTATTTAATTAACCAGATTCCTCACATAAAACAGAGTAAAACATTTGCTAATTAATCTCAGATAATTTAAACAATTAAATAAATAATTATTTTGCACTATTTCCTTGATTAAATTTATCAAATGTATCATAATTGTTGCAAATTAATTTTCAAATGATTTATAACATTTTAGACAAACTTTTACCACATAAAAATGGTTAAATATTATCTTAATAGTTCTATAAAATCATTCGGACTTCTAAAAAATACATATTTCACTCCGTTTAATAGTCAAGGACTTTGGGTAATAAAAATAAATTATGGGAGGTCAAAAATTAGGTGTTAATAACTGCCCTTTTGGTGTTCAGGGATGGCGGGACTCTCACGCCCCAAAACCCACATTAGACGCGACCGGCATCCGAAGTCATGAACAACCTCGGAAGAACCTAAAGATGCAACATTCAACTTCTAGAACCCGCAAGGTTCGCTACTCAAACGCCAAAAATTTATAGATAAGCAACTAACAAATTAAAAAAAAATATTTCAATTATTAAATCAGTGGAAGTCTTGATAAAGGTATAACTTAGTCAAAACAGCAAAGCCGGAGCTTTAACAATAATCCTTTAACTACCCACAGAATGAATGTAAACAATGGAGCTTCTAAGAATAAAGAATGACCGCCTAATCATTGGGACGCAGCCCCGGAAACTAATATAAATAAATGGAATGAATAAATAGAGGATGACCCAAGAATGAGCATGTGGGCTCCCCAAATCAACAGCAACAGCAAGTTCTCCTAGCGCTTTAGTCTCCACAAACCTGCTCTTCTTCGTTACCTATCAAACCATCAAAAACAACAATGGTATGCCTTAGTACTTCGTACTCAATGAGTGCCCCGGGGACAATATGACATATAAAAATTAGATACGATATAAAAATTAGATAAGTAAAGAAATCAGTTCTGGAAACCAAGTAAAATCGTTGTTAAACAATTATTCAACTTGGTTCACTATGCTTGTCAAATGAATGAGAACCCCTTTTTATCAAGTTTACAACTTTCGTTATGTCCTTTCAATTTTCTAGATTATGATCAGTAATACTTTAATAAAGAGATAAAGATATCATACATGCCAATACAGGTCCAAGAATGAATCACATCGAAGGGATGACCTTTGAGGTTCCCTAAACATAACACACTGGAATCTTAGACTCTCGGTGGCTATTCTTCCTCCCGAATAGCTAGGCATAAACCGCACCCGGGTAGCGAACCCGCAGTGGCCACTTTTCCTCCTGAATGGCTAGGCATTACCACACCAGGATCAATAGTGACTACCCTTCCTCCCGATTAGCTAGGCCAAACACAACAACAAAGTTCATAGCATAGAAGCCGAATCACAGTTCATTTTAAGGTAGTCATATCATCAATTATCATTTAAGTTCATCATGTCATTACAAAGATACATCTTTTCATAGATAATTTTGAAAATGTTTCCACTTTCGTAAACAAGGTTCAATTGTCATAGTTCATCATAAAACACCACTACCAACCATTTGCCATTATTGATGATCATCTCTTATAGAGGAAAAGATTAGAATTACGTATATATGTATAGAGTATAATACATTCAAGGTTTAATGTGGGGTTGTCCCCTCACACACACCAACCACAATCAAAGCATGAAATAAGGTTTTGAAGTATGAATAGTTCACCTTTTTGTTTAATAAAGAACTCTTGAAAAGGAGATATACATCCAAAATAAGGTTTTCAAAAGAGACATACCTCAAATCCCGCTAAAAGCTAGCAAAACAGAATTCCCATGGATCAACAATCAATCTACATTGGATTTAGATGAGAAAGATTAAAGCTTTATTTTTTTTCTACGAACTCTCTTTATGTTTCGAAAAACTAGGGCTTTTCTAAGCATATAATCGTGTTCGTGAACCCTTCCATGAATAACTAGCGGATTCTAACCTGGTAGAACTTTCTACTCTAACCCAAACTTAACAATAAACTCAAGAAATTTAGAAGTCTTACCTTTTAGACGAATTTCACACGCCTCTTCTTCCTCTTCTTGAATTTTCAAGAACCTAGGGTTTGGAGAGATGAACCTTGGTGTATGATGGATGGATATTGAGTATAGGCTCACCTTAGGGTTAGAAACACTTCTTTGGTGTTCATTTCCTCAGAAAAATTGGTTTAAAATGAAGTGGGAATGAATATAACGAAGTTAGGGCTTTAAAACGTCGCTTTCAGTGTGCGGCCACGCAGCTGGAGGCCCATTTCGTGCAGCTGATCACACAGTGAAAGTAGTACCACTGCCTCTAGTGTGCAATCGCGTGCCTAAAGGGCACTTCGTGTAGAACTTCGTGCAGACTGTGCAATGTACAGTAAAATGGGCATAACTTCTAGCACAAAGCTTTGTTTGAGCTCCATAATATATGGTGGGAAAGGTATTCCAAAGACCTAAACCTTTCAAGTTTTGAGTTTTCTAATATTCCTAATGCAAATACCCGATAATTGGCCATAAGTACAGACTACCTCAGGCTTAGATGAATTTAGAAGGCCTTAAGAACTTCACTTTTTGGTTTGACTTCAAAACGCCCGAATGGATTCATATGGCTAAAATATCGACTTAATATTGGATTTCCATACAGTCACACCTAACTCAGATTTACAGGCTGTTACATTATCCCCCCCCCCCCCCCTCAAGATCATTCATCCTTGAGTGAGAATCATAGCCTACCAAGGATTCACTAAACCACAAGTTGTTTCAAACAAACGCAAACAATTCGCGTAAGAATAGCTAGAAACTTTAACTCATACCTTCAATAGGGAACAAGTGAGGATATCGTTTCTTCATATCCTCCTCTGCTTCCCAAGTTGCTTCTTCGGTATCATGGTTTCGCCACATGACTTTAACTGAAGCTACATCTTTTGTTCTCAACCTTCTAACTTGACGATCTAGAATCTGAACTGGTTCTTCTTCATAAGATAACCCTTCATTAATTTCAATCTCTTCATGGTTCAACACATGGGAAGGATCAGGTTTGTACAACTTCAACATTGAAATGTAAAACATAGGATGCACCGTGGCCATATCAGGTGGTAACTTCAACTCATAAGCCACCGTCCCAATTTTCCTAACAATGGCCAATGAAACGAGGACTAAGCTTGCCCTTTTTACCAAATCGCATTATTTCATTCATCGGCGACACTTTCAAGAATACCTTGTCACCAACAGAAAACTCTAGCTCACGTCACCTCATGTCCGTATAAGATATCTGTATATTCTGACCTATCTTGAGTCGTTGTACAATACGATTAACTTTCTCGATTGCTTCATGAACTGAGTCAGGATCCAAAAAATATACTTCAGTTGGTTCAAACTGTTATGTCCCGTATTTTGCACATTAAGAAAAAATTGAAATAGTTGTGACAAGTTAAAGACAAGGCCATATTTTGATCTCATGTAGTATGTATATGTGTTGCTCATGAAAAATATTGATGCGGACATATCGAGGAAGGCTTAGGGCAAAATTGGAATTTCGGAAATACGTTTCGTGAATTACAAAATATGGTCCATAACTAATTGGGCTAAAAAAAATGAAAACAAAGGCCCGACATTTGGAGGGTGGCCGGCCATGGCACTTAAAAATGGCCCAAGCCCATGTCTTAATTAAATCAAGACAATAAATTAGAAAGAGGGGGCCATAATTCTTGTATTTTCAAGAAAGTTCAAGAAAAACAAAAGAGAGGAGAACAACAACCATGGCCATTCGACCAACATACTAAAAATTTGAAGACCAAAAATCTCTATCAAAAAAATTGTTTCGTTTAGCATTCATACCAAGTTGAAGGTTCTCTTTAATATGGCATAATTGTTGAAGCAAGAGAATCACTCTTTGTTGCAAACTTACAACCTTAGTCAAGTGGGAAGTTGAAGGAAAAAGGTAAGAATTCATCTACTTGTACATGTTATGGATGTTTGTGTATGTTGTAGTATGTGAAAATGGATGAAATTCATGAAAAATATTGATGTTGTTGTGATGGCCAAATGGGGCATGTGTGTGGAAAAATTGGATTGAATTCATGTAGTAGCTTGATTGTTGTTGTGTTGTGAATTCCATGATGAAAAATGCATGGAAACCATGAATTTAGTGTGTTGGTGTTGGCTGTGTATATGGCATGCTTGGCCGTGTGTGTGTGTTGTGTTGTATGGAAATGATGGATGAATGTTATGAGTATTTTGGTTGTCGTAAGGTATAGAAATAGATTAAAATCCATGAAAATATGCATGATGTGTTTGTGGCCGAATAAGGGGCTGTTTTGGTAGCTATGGTAAATTGATTTTATTTGATATTCTAGTTGTTGTTAATGTGGATTCTATGATGAAAAATGAGGATTGAATGGTTAGAAATGAATTTGTGGTTGTTTGTGGATTATGAAAAAAAGTTAGAATGACATTGGTATGGTTTCTTATGATTGTAGTAATGATATTGCTAATGTGTTGGGTGGAGTAGTATGTCGATTAAGTCATTTTGAACGTCATGCGAGTTGAATTGAATATGAATGAAGTATCGTTGAAATGTTGTGCGGGTTGTTGGAACGTTCTTGAACATTGTTGAATGGTTACGGGTTAGTATTTGAATATGTGAATTGTTTGAAATATTCTCGAATCACTTGTTGATGCTGTTGGCATAATTGTTAGTGTTGTTGTTGATAATGTGGACAAGTTCCATTCTCGGGTTTGTTGTTGTACTTTTGGCCGAGTTGAATTCTCGAGGATGGCGCATTTACAGGGGAAATGCTGCCGAAATTTCTGTAGACAAATGTTAATTCAGGATTGAATTCCTAAAGCTCTAATTAATATTTGGTAAATGTGACCATTTGTAGATTTTGGAGATTTTGGGACATGAATTTGGAGTAGCGTATGAAGCGAAAAAGGTATGTAAAGCTTCACCTTTTATTCTTTTGGCATGTCCTAGACATAATAGGTTTGGATACGATCCTCGGGGACGATTCTACTCCTGGAAATCCGAGCTTAGATTTAGTCCTTTTTCATTCAATGGAATTGAATTAGAAACTTTATGTTTTGTTGGAAAATAACATAACCATCTATAACTTCCACAAATGGGACCGAACTACACTAAAACTTTCATAAGCGACTCCCTAAGGCTTAATGTACGAAATTTGTGTCCGCCACCTCGGTTGACCCGAGGTGGGCTCGCTATTTCCGAATCCGCCCCTATTGTATTATTGATTTGTTTTTGAGCAATAATTAAAGGAAACTTTTGGTTATGGTTCCGACTACCAGATGATAGTTGTTTAACTATTCCATTGATTTCTATGATATACTTTGATATGTACAAACGATCTCAAAAAGCTTTGCTTTGACATAATTCGTCGGATCATCCGAAAGGCATTTGATGTGATAATACATCCGGTTGCCCCATCGAACCTTTAATATGTTTGGTATGTGTATAAGATTCCAAGTTCTATTTGATTTGATTCATAATGATATCCCAAAAGGATTTTGACATAATAATGGCTTCTGAAATGCTTATTGGACGTTCTGCACTTCAAAGGTTTGTAACTTTCGTATGCTAACCCCAATTGACCCGAAATTCGTTTCTGAGCCTTCAGATGTCGATAAGTATGTTTGCATATAAGTATGTCTTTTGTACCACTCTTTGGACTTATTTTCGCACGGTATTCAGAGGAAACCTTTGGTCGTTGTTCCGCTTACCAAACGATAAGTGTTGTAACTACCCCAATGAGTCTTATGATGTATTTGGATATGTAAAACGATTCTAAAGGACTTATTCTGATACCGTCCATAGTGCCATCCAAAAGGTATATATGTATATTATGGTTATCGTCCGATTCCTTTGAACTGATCTGTCGTTGGATTTTCTCCGAAATGTTCGTAAAAGTTCTGTGGTAAAAATGTCCGTAACTTTCACATATTAACTCCGATCGACTCGGAATATGTTTATGATCTTCGAATGTCGGTACGTGTCCGTATCTGTCGAGTCTGGATATGTGTGCATATGGTTTCTCACTGTTCTGTTCGTGCAAGCCTCAGTATGTTATTCACTGCGCCCGGGCCAGGTTCTGTTATGTTATCGTGCACCTTTTTGCATTGTTCACCGCGTGCCTCTCCCCTGCGGGCCGGGTACTGTTATATGTATATGTATGATGATACGGGGCGGTGGCCAGGATGGCATATGATATGTGATTCACCGCGTCCCGCAGCAGAGGGCCGGGTTCTGTTACATGCATACATGACATATGATTTACCGCGTCCCTCAGTAAAGGGCCGGGATCTGTTATCTGCATATATGTTGTATGATTCTGACGTGCATTGATAGTTCTGTTCACCGCGACCCTTACTATAGAGCCGGGATCTGTTATACGCACATATATGATATACAATTATGATATGCACGGTCTGTGTTTGGAAAGTAAGCTCTCTGGCATTCTGTACCCTTTGTACTTCTTCTGACCTATGATATTGATATATATGATCTGTGTCTGGAAAACCAGCATTCTGACATTCTGAATTTGTACTTCTTCTGACATACGACTTTGGTTCATATGATCTGTAATTGGGAAACAATTATTCTGATATTCCTAGTTTGCACTTTTTCTGACATATGATATCTGCATACGTGATTAGTGATCGGGAAATAGCACTTTGATAATCAGGATAATGTATTTACCTTTGTACAGTTGATCCGGTATGTTCTATTTTTTGTATTCCATGCTTTACATACTCGGTACATTTTCCGTACTGACCCCCTTTCTTCGGGGGCTGCGTTTCATGCCGCGCAGGTACACCCAGATGATGTGCAGTCTTATAGCAGAGGTTCCAGCGGAGGTGGCAAGCTCCACTTTCTCCCGGAGTGTTGCCGAGTCAGAGTTTGTATGTTATGATTTCTGTATTTATGTTAGAGACTTTGCAGACAGAGTCGTCGGAATTGGTTGTCAGTCTGAAAGCGGCTTCATCAGCCGATATATCATTCTGTGTTATGTAATAAATTTTATATAATTGCAGGTTTTGTTTAATTTTGAGAACGATAAAAGAAAAACTTTGAAAGCTTAATATGTATTTTACTATATCTGATTCTCAGAAATCCGAAGATATTTTGTGTGTAACAAGATTCTGTCGGTTCGCTCGGCTCCGGATATGGGGTCGGGTGCTCATCACACCCTAGCGATATTAGGGTGTGACAAAGTGGTATCAGAGCAGGTCTGTCCTAGGGGTTGTCTGCAAAGTCGTGTTCAGTAGAGTCCTGTTTATGGTGTGAAGCGCGCCACATTTATAAACAGGAGGCAATGGGGCATCTAGGGATTATTGACCTTCTTTCTGTCAATAAATCGTGCGATAGAGCCAAGTTATAGGGCATGAGGTTCCTTGTGTAAGCCTTACATACGACGGAAGGAAGTAAATGACGACATGGAAAGTCACTACGGTATGTATTGGTGTACTTGATCTGTTACCTGAAATTGGCAGTTCCGAATGGCTAGAATATGATAAATAGTCGTACGCTCTGTAAGGCGTTGTTGATATTTGCTGTGTACAGATGCTGAAAGGAAAGAATGGTTTAGTAAGAATAAGGACTGCTGAAGGATTCAGAGAAAGTTGACAATCAGCTTCGCTGAAGATGATTATATAAGAATGGCGAGTAGAAATCCGAACAGGCCGATACTCGAAATATTTATAAGTAACAGCGATGAAGGTATGTTCGCCACCATTGGGAATCTGGAAGCCCATGACATGCAATAATCATACACATAAGTGAAAAGTGAACATTGGAAATTTAAAAAGGGTAAAATAGTAATTGTACAAAGAAGGATGCGTCGCAGAAATGTTTCGGAATCTGTAAGACCTCGATTAGCCCCAAAACCATGTAATAAAGGTCAGATGAGAGAGCGGACACGATTATATCAGTATTAAGGCACCGAGTTCCACCAAAGTTTCGAGGTTAAGCGTGTTAAGGTGGGAGGATGGGTGACCCCCCCCCCCCCCCCCCCCCCCGGGAAGTATGCAAGAATTCTATATATTTTGACATAAGAGACAAATGAAAAGCTAGAATAGACTGAGTGAAATTAGAGTATATGGGATGGTTGGAGCCCACAAAAGGCTACATAGCACGCGCCAGGCTCGATTAGAGAAGAAACAGAAAGTATCGATTAGAGAACAAACAGAAAGTATGTCACGGTTTTGAAATTTAGATAGGCTTGA
The DNA here is from genome assembly GCF_019175385.1 of Lycium barbarum. Classification (NCBI taxonomy): domain Eukaryota; kingdom Viridiplantae; phylum Streptophyta; class Magnoliopsida; order Solanales; family Solanaceae; genus Lycium; species Lycium barbarum. The sequence goes on along the minus strand of NC_083338.1, from coordinate 48,302,719 downwards.
ATGGCGTCTGGAGGTATTCTGCGGGCTAGTTGATGGTAATTATATATATGTATATGTGAAGGCATACGATATCCCACATGTGAATGTATCGGTGGGCATGTGTGCCCCAGCGACTGATGCTACAGTATGGGAGGCATCAATCGATGTAAGAGTATCGAAGTCCGAGTGACAACAAAAATAAATGGTGCAAGTGTTTTAAAATAAGCTGATGTTATTCTTGTTACAAGTTAAGAATGGAGAAGTCTTAATACTAGAATATTCGAAAAAGAAAGAGTATGAAGATGTGGACAAATAAGGATACAGACATAAAGTGAGAGAAAGACCTATGGTAAGAAGTTTTCGTTATGTTATGCGTAGAGTTAGAAAGAAAGGTGAGAGATGAAGTATAATCGAAGACGAGAGTACTCGAAGATTGTGACATATAAGGAACCCCTTAAAAAGGGAGGGGGGGGGGGGGGGGGGCGAGAGCATATAATGTTAGACTTAAAAGGGAATCGCGACAATTGGTAGTTTGGGAATTTTTTGAAAGAAAGAAAGAACGCAGCGCCTGTGGATGAAATAAGAGAAGCCACCGGATATTAGAAAATAGTTCATGGACCATTAATTGTATGGAATATGAGAATATATGTTATGAAATTATATGAATCATCGACGTGAAGCGATGCTCGGTCATATTTGTAACGAATCTACACCGGAGAGTCAACAAGGAATAAAGATGGACGAAACAAGCGTCAACACAAGAAATCAAAGACAAGTATACTTTGTCGGAAAATATGAGAAAAGGAATTAAAGAAAAGCTATAGTAAGAATTCAAAGATGTTGCGAACTAACAAGTTGAATAAACTCGAATCACGAGTTCCCATAAGGGTAACTGGATCGTGATGGATAATAAGCGATAAAGACACATTGTGTACATACGTTTTTGGGTAAGTATTTGGAATGAAAGATTAAAGAGGGACCCTCCCGGAGTATTATAACACTCCATGAGGTCAGTTGAACATTCTAGGACGAATGTTCTAAAGGGGGGGAGGATGTTATGTCCCGTATTTTGCACATTCGGAAAAATTTGAAATAGTTGTGACAAGTTAAAGACAAGGCCATATTTTTGTCTCATGTAGTATGTATATGTGTTGCTCATGAAAAATATTGATGTGGACATATCGAGGAAGGCTAAGGGCAAAATTGGAATTTCGGAAATTAGTTTCGTGAATTACAAAATATGGCCCATAACTAATTGGGCTAAAAAAAATGAAAACAAAGGCCCAACATTTGGAGGGTGGCCGGCCATGGCACTTAAAAATGGCCCAAGCCCATGTCTTAATTAAATCAAGACAATAAATTAGAAAGAGGGGGCCATAATTCTTGTATTTTCAAGAAAGTTCAAGAAAAACAAAAGAGAGGAGAACAACAACCATGGCCATTCGGCCAACATACCAAAAATTTGAAGACCAAAAATCTCTATCAAAAAAAAAAGTTTCTTTTAGCATTCATACCAAGTTGAAGGTCCTCTTTAATATGGCATAATTGTTGAAGCAAGAGAATCACTCTTTGTTGCAAACTTACAACCTTAGTCAAGTGGGAAGTTGAAGGAAAAAGGTAAGAATTCATCTACTTGTACATGTTATGGATGTTTGTGTATGTTGTAGTATGTGAAAATGGATGAAATTCATGAAAAATATTGATGTTGTTGTGATGGCCAAATGGGGCATGTGTGTGGAAAAATTGGATTGAATTCATGTAGTAGCTTGATTGTTGTTGTGTTGTGAATTCCATGATGAAAAATGCATGGAAACCATGAATTTAGTGTGTTGGTGTTGGCCGTGTATATGGCATGCTTGGCCGTGTGTGTGTGTTGTGTTGTATGGAGATGATGGATGAATGTTATGAGTATTTTGGTTGTCGTAAGGTATAGAAATAGATGAAAATCCATGAAAATATGCATGATGTGGTTGTGGCCGAATAAGGGGTTGTTTTGGTAGCTATGGTAAATTGATTTTATTTGATATTCTAGTTGTTGTTAATGTGGATTCTATGATGAAAAATGAGGATTGAATGGTTAGAAATGAAGTTGTGGTTGTTTGTGGATTATGAAAAAAAGTTAGAATGACATTGGTATGGTTTCTTATGATTGTAGTAATGATATTGCTAATGTGTTGGGTGGAGTAGTATGTCGATTAAGTCATTTTGAACGTCATGCGAGTTGAATTGAATATGAATGAAGTATCGTTGAAATGTTGTGCGGGTTGTTGGAACGTTCTTGAACATTGTTGAATGGTTTCGGGTTAGTATTTGAATATGTGAATTGTTTGAAATATTCTCGAATCACTTGTTGATGTTGTTGGCATAATTGTTAGTGTTGTTGTTGATAATGTGGCCGAGTTCCATTCTCGGGTTTGTTGTTGTACTTTTGGCCGAGTTGAATTCTCGGGGATGGCGCATTTACAGGGGAAATGCTGCCGAAATTTCTGTAGACAAAAGTTAATTCAGGATTGAATTCCTAAAGCTCTAATTAATATTTGGTAAATGTGACCATTTGTAGATTTTGGAGAGTTTGGGACTTGAATTTGGAGTAGCGTAAGAAGCGAAAAGGTATGTAAAGCTTCACCTTTTATTCTTTTGGCATGTCCTAGACACAATAGGTTTGGATACGAGCCTCGGGGACGATTCTACTCCAAGAAATCCGAGCTTAGATTTGGTCCTTTATCATTCAATGGAATTGAATTAGAAACTTTATGTTTTGTTGGAAAATAACATAACCATCTATAACTTCCACAAATGGGACCGAACTACACTAAAACTTTCATAAGCGACTCCCTAAGGCTTAATGTACGAAATTTGAGTCCGCCACCTCGGGTGTCCCGAGGTGGGCTCGCTATTTCCGAATCCGCCCCTATTGTATTATTGATTTGTTTTTGAGCAATAATTAACGGAAACTTTTGGTTATGGTTCCGACCACCAGATGATAGTTGTTTAACTATTCCATTGAGTTCTAAGATATACTTTGATATGTACAAACGATCTCAAAAAGCTTTGCTTTGACATAATTCGTCGGATCATCCGAAAGGCATTTGATGTGATAATACATCCGGTTGCCCCATCAAACCTTTAATATGTTTGGTATGTGTATAAGATTCCAAGTTCTATTTGATTTGATTCATAATGATATCCGAAAAGGATTTTGACATAATAATGGCTTCTGAAATGCTTATTGGACGTTCTGCACTTCAAAGGATTGTAACTTTCGTATGCTAACCCCAATTGACCCGAAATTCGTTTCTGAGCCTTCAGATGTCGATAAGTATGTTTGCATATAAGTATGTCTTTTGTACCACTCTTTGGACTTATTTTCGCACGGTATTCAGAGGAAACTTTTGGTCGTTGTCCCGCTTACCAAACGATAAGTGTTGTAACTACCCAAATGAGTCTTATAATGTATTTGGATATGTAAAACGATTCTAAAGGCCTTATTCTGATACCGTCCATAGTGCCATCCAAAAGGTATATATGTATATTATGGTTATCGTCCGATTCCTTTGAACTGATCTGTCGTTGGATTTTCTCCGAAATGTTCGTAAAAGTTCTGTGGTAAAAATGTCCGTAACTTTCACATATTAACTCCGATCGACTCGGAATATGTTTATGATCTTCGAATGTCGGTACGTGTCCGTATCTGTCGAGTCTGGATATGTGTGCATATGGTTTCTCACTGTTCTGTTCGTGCAAGCCTCAGTATGTTATTCACTGCGCCCGGGCCAGGTTTTGTTATGTTATCGTGCACCTCTTTGCATTGTTCACCGCGTCCCTCTCCCCTGCGGGCCGGGTTCTGTTATATGTATATGTATGATGATACGGGGCGGTGGCCAGGATGGCATATGATATGTGATTCACCGCGTCCCGCAGCAGAGGGCCGGGTTCTGTTACATGCATACATGACATTTGATTTACCGCGTCCCTCAGTAAAGGGCCGGGATCTGTTATCTGCATATATGTTATATGTTTCTGACGTGCATTGATAGTTCTGTTCACCGCGACCCTTACTATAGGGCCGGGATCTGTTACATGCATATATGATATCTGTCTTTGTCATCTGACCATTCTGTCCACCGCGTCCCTCACGGAAGAGCCGGGATCTGGTATACGCACATATATGATATACAATTATGATATGCACGGTCTGTGTTTGGAAAGTAAGCTCTCTATCATTCTGTACCCTCTGTACTTCTTCTGACCTATGATATTGATATATATGATCTATGTCTGGAAAACCAGCATTCTGACATTCTGAATTTGTACTTCTTCTGACATACGACTTCGGTTCATATGATCTGTAATTGGGATACAATTATTCTGATATTCCTAGTTTGCACTTTTTCTGACATATGATATCTGCATACGTGATTAGTGATCGGGAAATAGCACTTTGATAATCAGGATAATGTATTTACCTTTGTACTGTTGATCCGGTATGTTCTGTTTTTTGTATTCCATGCTTTACATACTCAGTACATTTTCCGTAAGGACCCCCTTTCTTCGGGGGCTGCGTTTCATGCCGCGCAGGTACACCGAGATGATGTGCAGTCTTATAGCAGAGGTTCCAGCGGAGGTGGCAAGCTCCACTTGCTCCCGGAGTGTTGCCGAGTCAGAGTTTGTATGTTATGATTTCTGTATTTATGTTAGAGACTTTGCAGACAGAGTCGTCGGAATTGGTTGTCAGTTTGAAAGCGGCTTCATCAGCCGATATATCATTCTGTGTTATGTAATAAATTTTATATAATTGCAGGTTTTGTTTAATTTTGAGAACGATAAAAGAAAAACTTCGAAAGCTTAATATGTAATTTACTATATCTTATTCTCAGAAATCCGAAGAAATTTTGTGTGTAACAAGAATTTGTGGGTTCGCTCGGCTCCGGATATGGGGTCGGGTGCCCATCACACCCTAGCGATATTAGGGTGTGACAAAGTGGTATCAGAGCAGGTCTGTCCTAGGGGTTGTCTGTAAAGTCGTGTCCAGTAGAGTCCTGTTTATGGTGTGAAGCGCGCCACATTTATAAACAGGAGGCTACGGGGCATCTAGGGATTGTTGACCTTCTTTCTGTCAATAAATCGTGCGATAGAGCCAAGTTATAGGGCATAAGATTCCTTGTGTAAGCCTTACATACGACGGAAGGAAGTAAATGACGACATGGAAAGTCACTACGGTATGTATTGGTGTACTTGATCTGTTACCTGAAATTGGCAGTTCCGAATGGCTAGAATATGATAAATAGCCGTACGCTCTGTAAGGCGTTGTTGATATTTGCTGTGTACAGATGCTGAAAGGAAAGAATGGTTTAGTAAGAATAAGGACTGCTGAAGGATTCAGAGAAAGTTGACAATCAGCTTCGCTGAAGATGATTATATAAGAATGGCGAGTCGAAATCCGAACAGGCCGATACTCGAAATATTTATAAGTAACGGCGATGAAGGTATGTTCGCCACCATCGGGAATCTGGAAGCCCATGACATGCAATAATCATACACATAAGTGAAAAGTGAACATTGGAAATTGAAAAAGGGTAAAATAGTAATTTACAAAGAAGGATGCGTCGCGGAAATGTTTCGGAATCTGTAAGACCTCGATTATCCCCAAAACCATGTAATAAAGGTCAGATGAGAGAGCGGACACGATTATATCCGTATTAAGGGACCGAGTTCCACCAAAGTTTCGAGGTTAAGCGTGCTAAGGTGGGAGGATGGGTGACGCCCCTCCCCCCCGGGAAGTATGCAAGAATTTTATATATTCTGACATAAGAGACAAATGAAAAGCTAGAATAGCCTGAGTGAAATTAGAGTATATGGGATGGTTGGAGCCCACAAAAGGCTACATAGCACGCGCCAGGCTCGATTAGAGAAGAAACAGAAAGTATCGATTAGAGAAGAAACAGAAAGTATGTCACGGTTCTGAAATTTAGATAGGCTTGAATGGCGTCTGGAGGTATTCTGCGGGCTAGTTGATGGTAATTATATATATGTATATGTGAAGGCATACGATATCCCACATGTGAATGTATCGGTGGGCATGTGTGCCCCAGCGACTGATGCTACAGTATGGGAGGCATCAATCGATGTAAGAGTATCGAAGTCCGAGTGACAACAAAAATAAATGGTGCAAGTGTTATAAAATAAGCTGATGTTATTCTTGTTACAAGTTAAGAATGGAGAAGTCTTAATACTAGAATATTCGAAAAAAAAAAAGAGTATGAAGATGTGGACAAATAAGGATACAGACATAAAGTGAGAGAAAGACTTATGGTAAGAAGTTTTCGATATGTTATCCGTAGAGTTAGAAAGAAAGGTGAGGGATGAAGTATAATCGAAGACGAGAGTACTCGAAGATTGTGACATATAAGGAACCCCTTAAAAAGGGGGGGGGGGGGGAGAGCATACAATGTTAGACTTAAAAGGGAATCGCGACAATTGGTAGTTTGGGATTTTTTTGAAAGAAAGAAAGAACGCAGCGCCTATGGATGAAATAAGAGAAGCCACCGGATATTAGAAAATAGTTCATTGACCATTAATTGTATGGAATATGAGAATATATGTTATGAAATTACATGAATCATCGACGTGAAGCGATGCTCGGTCATATTTGTAACGAATCTACACCGGAGAGTCAACAAGGAATAATGATGGACGAAACAAGCGTCAACACAAGAAATCAAAGACAAGTATACTTTGTCGGAAAATATGAGAAAAGGAAATAAAGAAAAGCTATAGTAAGAATTCAAAGATGCTGCGAACTAACAAGTTGAATAAACTCGAATCACGAGTTCCCATAAGGGTAACTGGACCGTGATGGATAATAAGCGATAAAGACACATTGTGTACATACGTTTTTGGGTAAGTATTTGGAATGAAAGATTAAAGAGAGACCCTCCCGGAGTATTATAACACCCCATGAGGTCAGTTGAACATTCTAGGACGAATGTTCTAAAGGGGGGGAGGATGTTATGTCCCGTATTTTGCACATTCGGAAAAATTTGAAATAGTTGTGACAAGTTAAAGACAAGGCCATATTTTGATCTCATGTAGTATGTATATGTGTTGCTCATGAAAAATATTGATGCGGACATATGGAGGAAGGCTAAGGGCAAAATTGGAATTTCGGAAATTAGTTTCGTGAATTACAAAATATGGCCCATAACTAATTGGGCTAAAAAAATGAAAACAAAGGCCCAACATTTGGAGGGTGGCCGGCCATGGCACTTAAAAATGGCCCAAGCCCATGTCTTAATTAAATCAAGACAATAAATTAGAAAGAGGGGGCCATAATTCTTGTATTTTCAAGAAAGTTCAAGAAAAACAAAAGAGAGGAGAACAACAACCATGGACATTCGGCCAACATACCAAAAATTTGAAGACCAAAAATCTCTATCAAAAAAATTGTTTCTTTTAGCATTCATACCAAGTTGAAGGTCCTCTTTAATATGGCATAATTGTTGAAGCAAGAGAATCACTCTTTGTTGCAAACTTACAACCTTAGTCAAGTGGGAAGTTGAAGGAAAAAGGTAAGAATTCATCTACTTGTACATGTTATGGATGTTTGTGTCTGCTGTAGTATGTGAAAATGGATGAAATTCATGAAAAATATTGATGTTGTTGTGATGGCCAAATGGGCATGTGTGTGGAAAAATTGGATTGAATTCATGTAGTAGCTTGATTGTTGTTGTGTTGTGAATTCCATGATGAAAAATGCATGGAAACCATGAATTTAGTGTGTTGGTGTTGGCCGTGTATATGGCATGCTTGGCCGTGTGTGTGTGTTGTGTTGTATGGAGATGATGGATGAATGTTATGAGTATTTTGGTTGTCGTAAGGTATAGAAATAGATGAAAATCCATGAAAATATGCATGATGTGGTTGTGGCCGAATAAGGGGTTGTTTTGGTAGCTATGGTAAATTGATTTTATTTGATATTCTAGTTGTTGTTAATGTGGATTCTATGATGAAAAATGAGGATTGAATGGTTAGAAATGAAGTTGTGGTTGTTTGTGGATTATGAAAAAAAGTTAGAATGACATTGGTATGGTTTCTTATGATTGTAGTAATGATATTGCTAATGTGTTGGGTGGAGTAGTATGTCGATTAAGTCATTTTGAACGTCATGCGAGTTGAATTGAATATGAATGAAGTATCGTTGAAATGTTGTGCGGGTTGTTGGAACGTTCTTGAACATTGTTGAATGGTTTCGGGTTAGTATTTGAATATGTGAATTGTTTGAAATATTCTCGAATCACTTGTTGATGTTGTTGGCATAATTGTTAGTGTTGTTGTTGATAATGTGGCCGAGTTCCATTCTCGGGTTTGTTGTTGTACTTTTGGCCGAGTTGAATTCTCGGGGATGGCGCATTTACAGGGGAAATGCTGCCGAAATTTCTGTAGACAAATGTTAATTCAGGATTGAATTCCTAAAGCTCTAATTAATATTTGGTAAATGTGACCATTTGTAGATTTTGGAGAGTTTGGGACTTGAATTTGGAGTAGCGTAAGAAGCGGAAAAGGTATGTAAAGCTTCACCTTTTATTCTTTTGGCATGTCCTAGACATAATAGGTTTGGATACGAGCCTCGGGGACGATTCTACTCCTAGAAATTCGAGCTTAGATTTGGTCTTTTTTCATTCAATGGAATTGAATTAGAAACTTTATGTTTTGTTGGAAAATAACATAACCATCTATAACTTCCACAAATGGGACCGAACTACACTAAAACTTTCATAAGCGACTCCCTAAGGCTTAATGTACGAAATTTGTGTCCGCCACCTCGGTTGACCCGAGGTGGGCTCGCTATTTCCGAATCCGCCCCTATTGTATTATTGATTTGTTTTCGAGCAATAATTAAAGGAAACTTTTGGTTATGGTTCCGACTACCAGATGATAGTTGTTTAACTATTCCATTGAGTTCTAAGATATACTTTGATATGTACAAACGATCTCAAAAAGCTTTGCTTTGACATAATTCGTCGGAACATCCGAAAGGCATTTGATGTGATAATACATCCGGTTGCCCCATCGAACCTTTAATATGTTTGGTATGTGTATAAGATTCCAAGTTCTATTTGATTTGATTCATAATGATATCCGAAAAGGATTTTGACATAATAATGGCTTCTGAAATGCTTATTGGACGTTCTGCACTTCAAAGGTTTGTAACTTTCGTATGCTAACCCCAATTGACCCGAAATTCGTTTCTGAGCCTTCAGATGTCGATAAGTATGTTTGCATATAAGTATGTCTTTTGTACCACTCTTTGGACTTATTTTCGCACGGTATTCAGAGGAATCTTTTGGTCGTTGTTCCGCTTACCAAACGATAAGTGTTGTAACTACCCCAATGAGTCTTATAATGTATTTGGATATGTCAAACAATTCTAAAGGCCTTATTCTGATACCGTCCATTATGCCATCCAAAAGGTATATATGTATATTATGGTTATCGTCCGATTCCTTTGAACTGATCTGTCGTTGGATTTGCTCCTAAATGTTCGTAAAAGTTCTGTGGTAAAAATGTTC